>NC_133821.1:60182375-60495709 GCF_047830755.1 Zonotrichia albicollis
CACAGCTGCATACAGGAGTTAGCCAGATTAGAAAAAGTTGTCAGAGAGGCAACACAAATATAAGAGATTGCAATCAGGAATACACAAAAAAGAATCTTGGAGAACAGAATTATAACATGAAGTCTAGAGGAACCTTATGTCCCTGGGGGAGGAGGGACAGCAGCATAAAACCATCAGGGGCTGGCAAGGAAAACTAGAGAATGAAGATGAGCCCAGAGCCATTCAGCCTTCTCTTGTCAAAGAGGTCTCAGGCCTAGACAACACTGGTCTTCAGATGATGAAGACTAGTATGATTACAGCTGTTAAAGAGATGAGTGACCCTACTGAGGAGATGGTGTTTCATAGCGTGTAGGAATGTGGGTAGTCTGAGTACCATCGTGGCATGCCAGCTAGGCCTATGAAGTGCTGGGGGAAGAAAGTTAGGTTTACGCCTACGAACATTACACTGAAGTGTGCTTTAGCTCCTGTTGAGTGGAAAGCATACCCAGTGAATAGAAGGAATCAGTGGGTAAAGCCTGCTAGGATTGCAAATACTGCTCCTATTGACAGTACGTAGTGGAAGTGGGCTACTGTGTAGTAGGTGTCATGTAGGGCAAAGTCTGGTGAGGAGTTTGCTAGGACAATCCCTCTTAGTACTCCGATGGTAAATAGGAAGATGAATCCTAGGGCTCGTAGTACTGGGGGGTCTCATTTGATTGTGCCTCCATGGAGTGTGGCTAGTCAGCTGAACACTTTAGTGCCAGTTGGAATGGCAATGGCTGGCACTGCAGCTGAGGACTACCAGGGACTGCAGCTATCAGTTATCTGCATAGCCCAGCAACATGAGGCAGCCTGGTAGATCAGTGAAGGTCAGCACAGACACGTCCCTTTGATCACCCACAGACAAGTCAGACAAAGGAGCTCATTCTCCTGCCTTACTGAGGGCCAGAACCTCCTCAGAGCGTTCTTACTGCTATCACAGCCTGCCAAGCTGCTCCCACTGAGTGCTCTATGAATCCAAACAGCCGTCATAAACACAGGGGATGCAAGTGGAGTGCATGCAAAAAACTTCCATCAGCTACTGTCAAAACCAGGGCATACATAAAGTTAAGGCTGACTGAGCAGGTATCTCATCCTCATTCCTCAGAAGTTCAGATTTCACTGAAATGGACACGCTGGTAAGGCCTGGGATATTAATTCAGGCTGGTGTTAGAATTTGCCAGGTGTATGACTGCAACAAAAACAAAGTCGTGATTCTTCAGGGGAAGATTGTGCTGCAGAGAATGAGCATGAAAGACAGCTTTGATCATATGGAAAATACCAGCATAGATACCACAAATACCCTTCTCAGACTAATGTACCAAAGAAATTCAATTTAAAAGAAGGCATTATCAAAAGTATCCTAGCATTAAAAAAAAAAAACCTAAGAAAATTTAAAAGTTGAAATACAGGAAATCAGATAAAGACTGCAAAATATTTAAACAGTGCACATAAAAGTTTTTTCATGGGTAATTCTAATTGAAATGAGTCATGGCCCTGAATCAGTACATATAGAAGCAACTCATTTCAAGGGGTGTTAAGCTACTCCATTACTACTGAAAGCTATCAGTCCTTTTTCTACAAATGATGTTTGGAGATTTCAACAAATGTGACAGTATATAGTTGAAAAGAAAAACCACCAGCTATTGCTTTTGGATGCTTTAAACACAGGCCTAGCCAAAGTATTTTATAGATCAAAACTTCCTTCACAGTTCTCATTCCAAGTATCAAGATAGTTATCTCTAATTTCACAAAAAAAAAAAAAAAATCTTTGGACTAGCCAAAAAAAAAAGAACCCTAATTTTGGAAAATGTTTATAAAGGCAGATGTTGATGTCTGGAACAACCTTTGAGTCCTTGATGTAGTAAAAGTCACTGAGTAATTTTAGTGTTTCTCTCCTCTGCTCAGAATGAATCACTCCTAATGTGTCAGAAAAAAACAGAACATAACAGACCTTTTCTAAAAATAAATAGGTTCTTTTTAAGGGCCAAAGACATCTGCAGGTTAAGTCTGGAGAACTATACAGTTTGCCATTAATCTGTGAATCTGTAATTAAATCTCAGGTTAGCGGCATGCGACTAACAGATGCTTTTTGTTGGCAGTTTAACAACTTGACACATTTTATATGCATAACACCAATGCACTATATACAATGGAAATGCCAAGACACAAATTAGCTCTTTTGTAAAGGCCAGTTTAGAAAACAAAACCAAATATTCCAGCTTAAAATTGCTGCCTGGTCTTCTAGCTTTTCTTTTTCTTCCTGGAGTGAATTTGAAAGGGGAAAAAGAAAGCACACTGTAAAATGTAATTTTCTCTCAGTAAACTTCATCCTGGATTTTTCAAAGTTTAAATAAAGTCTCAATGGACTTGAAGAAGCATCTACATTAAGTTTTCAACATAATAGTCAAGGTGAAATGGGAGAAACTGGAAACATTACTGAAAGAAAGATTTGCTGCTTACCAAGTGAATTTTAAATATGAACAGATTAAACAACTTGACTTCTACCTGAAGTTAAGATTCAAAGGTAAGCATCTAAAGAAAATGTAGTAGATTTGTGTTCAGTCTAAAAGAAAACACAACCCAGCCAGTAACTACAAAAAATTTTCTGACATCACTACGTCTATTATTCCAAATTGTCAATAACATTTAAGTCAAGCAACTCACTTGATCTATTGCTCTATTTGCGAGCAATGTATTTGTACTTTCAGAACTTTCCAAAATAAAAATAAATGCAGGAAGAAATCCCAGTCAATATTTGATGGACCCTCTAATTTTTCAGCAGTAATGGGGAGAAGTCCAACTAACAAATGTTTGAATGTCGGTAGCCAGCAGATAAATGGCAAATGGTTCTACGTACTCTGTTCCCTCCTTCCCTCTCCCCTAAAACCAAAATAAAGTAAAATATCCATGAAGTATAGGAGAAGTGGTACGTAATCCTCTGAGGGGAAAAAGCAAAAAGGTATGAACTGTTAGAATTTGGCACTGAGTGAACATATTGAAGACTATGTATACATCTACAAGTAAAAACTCCCATTTGCAAAGCCAGGTATAAGAATTTTTATCGCTATTCAAGAAATACTTTTGCTCTTTTCAACTTCAAATGGGGAGAAAGAAAATAAATTTTGTAACCACCCTCATGGAGCTTAGCAATTCTGATCTGTAATTTTGTTTATAGCTCTGAACTATTTTCAATCAGACACACTCAAGCAACCACAACCTGTACTGCACTACTGAGTCTTTAGTCAGCTCCAAAAGAGTCCTGAAAGGCCTTTGCTGAAGCAATGTAAGGAGACACATTTTAGGGCATGGAGGAGCTGATGGAAACCAAGTCTTTCCCCAGTTTTTACTACACAAGGGAGATAAAGATAGTGAATGCCACTAAGAAAAACAGGCAACAAACTCATGACTCAAAAGCACAACTAAATAGAAGTAGATTGCTTGCAGGTCATGCAGGCTGACATAGGGCAGGGCAGGGCAGAGAGGACAGAGTTCAATTTCCAGCAGAAGAAAGAACTGACAAAGAGCTCAGAAAGAACTGGCCAGTATCACAAAGGGCTGCTGGAGTGGATGTTTTCATGTTTTTTGAGACTTAGCTCTCTTTCTAGAAACAGCAAATGTGTATTTTAATAAACCCACAAGTTCTTATTGTAAGCATCCCAAAATATTCTTTAGGCAAACTCAATGTCCTTGGGAAATACAGCCTTGCTGCCAGGACAAGGGCAGGTGGACCACGTAACATCAGCCCTCGGAACTGATCCATGGCAGGAGCTGTACGTGCTGGAATGGAGCCACAATTAGGACACTGCTGACCCTCCAGAATCAGACAGGCTTTAGTGCTGAGATCACAACAACCTCCATTTGACAGAGCACTCAGGGCAGGCAGCTCAGCCAGGACTATGAGAGCAAGTAACTAAGTGTAAAGTACATGAAAAAAACTGTCTCCACCTATGGCAGAAATAGAATCTGATCTGAATGGCCATCAATCTGGTAGACTTGGAATATTCACAGTAGGAACACAGCTAGCTTTCTACACACATACATATTTTTTTTAATCCTTTCAATGTTTCTTTGGTAGTAGTACAGAAGTAGTGTAATTTTAGTTCAGTGCTGACCAGGACAGGATAAGAAACACCTTATTGCATGCAACTGTACTTTCATTATGGAGCCAAAAACATCAGAAGATAACTTTTTAATAAAGAAATTTTTAAGGCTTTATAATTTATAATTCCTGGGGGTACACATAGTGACAAAAAGAACATTTTTCTTACCTATCATACACGTTGAGTAGCCAGTTAAGACACATGTCTACACAGAGAGGAACATTCACCATATCTTTGTGTTTCTCTTCCAGTCCACTGTAGATGGTAGTGAGACAGCTGATCACATCTTGGACACCAATCAGCTGATCATTTTGACTCAACTTGTGCTGTTTGAAAACTTCACTTGTCGTGTTGAGGTCCAACAGGTCCACTAATAATAGATTTAAAAAAATAATAGGATTAAAAAAAAAGTGTGAATACACATTGACAATAATTGTTTATGGGCAAATTGTAGCAAACACTGCAAACAACTGCAAACAAACTGCAAACAAAGCCCAGTGGCTTTCATTTAATAATTTTTAGTGACAAACCATTCTCTGTGACAAGTCAACAGCATTTGGGCACTATTTATTAAAAAAAACTAGAATAAAAACATTATAATGGCACTGCACAGCCCAGAACAACATTAAAATAGCTGCTAAAGTAGTCTATGTAATTAGAAGATCCTAACTTTGGATGCACACAGAGAGAATTCATGAGGCTTACAGGATTCTTCATATTTACCATAAAGCAGAATCCTATAAAAGGACTATCACTTTTGATCAAAAGTGATCAAAAAAATGTAAAGCAAAGCAAATTCTTAGGCAAGAATTCTTTCTTAAAGCCCTGACTAACTGAATAGCAGTTGCTAAATTAGGGCTTAAAAGAAAGCAAGGAGATTATTCATTGTATTTTCCAGAACACTAAATGCTATGCTTTCTTGAAAAATATTTTTATCTCCTTTATTACAGAATTCTTTCTATAAGCAGTTGGTGATGGAATGGATATTTTACAGGGGAAAAAGGGTTTTGCTCTCAAAACCATTTAAATGTGATTGTGAAAATCTGAGGTTTGCATGGTGAAAAGAAAAGGCCATCAATGAGCTCTTCTACCTCCTTTTGCAAAAGAAAGTGGAAAAGATGAAACGTAAATGGTATAATCCTCGGTGACTTTTTTTTTTTTCCACAAGCAAGGACTTTAACTTAAAAATATAATTGCAATGTATTAGTATGCTTGCTATAATATATATAACATGCAGCTGGAGTATATTAAAAGCTCATACTGAGCTGTTTGTGAAGAGTCAGTAACACATTTGCACTATAAATGTCATCTCTCAAATGAAAAAAAAATCCATTTGACAATCTCTGGCATGTTGCGAACTGCTCTTCACCAATCATCACAATGAATCACAGAATCAGAAAATTATTTTTGTTGGAAGAGACCTTAAAGATTTTCTTTTCTCGTTCCAACCTAGAAACTTGCCATGGCAGGAACCTCCCACTAGACCAGGTTGCTCAAAGCCCCATCCAGCCCGACTTTGAACACTACCAGGGATGGAGCATCCACAACTTCTCTGGGAAACCTGTGCCAGTGTCTCACCATCCTCACAGTAAATAATTTCTCCCTAATACCTAATCTAAATGTCTCATCCTCTACTTTAGAACTGTTTCTCCTTGTCCTATCACAATCTGTCCTTTTAAAAAAGTTACTCTCCCTATTTTTTTTAAGCCTCCCTTAGGTACTGAAAGGCTGCCCTAAGGTCTCCCTGGAGCCTTCTCTTCTCCAGAATGAACAACCTCAGCTCTCTGAGCCATTCCTCATAGGAGAGATGCTCCATCACCCTCATTGCTTGCCTCTTGACCTGCTCCAACAGGTCTACATCTTTCCTGTGCTGAGCACCCCAGATCTGGATGCATTATCCCAGGTGAGGTCTCACAAGAGCAGAGGGGAGGAATAACAGTGTTAAATAAGGAGCCCAGATTTGCATCCTGTATTGGATAATTCTATCTGGGCTGGAAAGCAAGTACAACAGAAAAAGAAGCAAGAGCAAAAAAACATTAACCACTATGAGAAACTCTGTCAAGAACTCAGGGATCATCTACCAAAAGAAGGGTGCATTTCCAACCCCATGTCCCCTTCTACCCTTCCTCACATCTTTGCAAAGTGAGAAACAGTACCTCACAGCCCTTGCCTTTCCTCCCCTGCACTAAAATCAGTACATTCCATTCTCACCTCACAGGATCGGATTTGCAGGGGCTTACATTTGTTTGTTTTTAATTTTCTTTCTTGTTTGTTTGGGGATATTTTAAGCCCTTCTCTTGGGCTTGCAAACAAATGCCAGCCATGTATTTATCAAAGAGGCAGACTGGTAATTGCAGCAAAACACCTTGCCCCTAGTTTGACCTGAGGTAGCCGAAGTGTTTGGCAATACACTCACTGCAGCATAATCTTCTACAATAGTTATAAAGGATGTGATACACTGCAAAAGGCTCACAGGCATATCTAAAGCCAATATGAACCCCAAAACAGTTCACAGTGTAATCCTGACTACTTTTTGAGATGTGGAGGGAAGCCAAGTGAGGGTAACCTGCTGTCCCATGACATACATGCTGAATTTAGGACATGGCCACATACCACCCTTCCCCTTCATGACTTCAAAAACCCTAATAACAAAGAAAACCCTAAAAAATTAATGCAATCAGTTTGCTGGTTTTGTTTTGATATTTGCTTTTATTTTATGTTTGAGTTGTAGGAGTTCTTTGTTTGTTTGTCTGGAGTTTTTATGTTTACTGGTTATTTTGCAATCTGTTTCTGTAAGGTACTTAATGGCTGACTAAAAGCAGGTAATTAGCTGCATAAAACAGACTGACAGCACCTGCCCTTTCTAAAGCTTCTGAAAATTCAAAAAGCTTTGGAAGCCAGATGTCTGATCTCAAGATTTCAGTCCTGAGATACTGAGCCTCCGAGACCAGCTTGGGGGTCTCGGGAGTCCTGGAATGTTGCCAGAAGTGTCTGGTAGCTGGACTTTAACCCTACACAGGAGACGACAAGGATGAGGGCTTCACAGGGTGAATGGTGAAGGGATTAGTTAATTAGAGGGTGAGACACAGGGTTTAGGATTTATGTACAGGGGGGTTTAGAGGAGTAAGATGGAGGAATTGGGGTGTGTCCTGTCCTCCTTCTTCTTCCTCCTCTCCTCCATCTTCTTTAGCCACGGTGGCACCTTTGGATTGGTTATTACTAAGAGTACACCGAGTTATGAGAATAGATGGTATTGGGGAAAAATGATAAATATTGTATACGTCACAAAGGGTATAAAGATAGGTGCCTGCCCCGGAGGGCAGAGACAGTGTGCCCATGGCTGACTGCTGAGCAGATCTTTGTTAGGCTGAAAGAACATCTTTTAGATAAACAATTAATAAACATAAAAACCAGAAAGAAGAACTGAAGCCTCTTCTCGTCCTTCGACACGCGGGCTGCCCCAAGGCCACCCGGGGCCTTCCAGGCCCCTCAAACAGCCGAGATAAACCGGACAGCCAGGAAGTCATAGCCTTTTTCTTTGGCTTAACATTAGCATCCTTGCACGGAAAAGAAGCAATTCAACAGACACTAAGCCTGCTAACTTCACATCTTGATCTGCTGGCATTAAGATCTCTCACTCACATTTCTGCCGGAGCATTTCAGAAGGACCTGGGAGAGGTACTTCCAGTATTTTTGTATTAAAAAACACAGCAAGTCTGATGCTATACTAATGCAAATTAAGCTAAACTTACATTTTTGGATGGCACTATCCATGCAGAACAACCAGAGTAAATTACTTCCATTCCTGCTTACTTCAGCACTTACCTGGCTGAATAAAATTTGGGACAAGCAGTTACACTGTCATGCTATTTCTGGCAAGATGCCTACACAGGTTTCAGTGCATTTCTGCAGTACCATTCTGCATCTGCTGAAACATGCTGAATGACCAGTCCTGCTTTTAACCAACCCATGGGCACAAGGCCCATTTTTTCCCCTTCTCTTTTTCCCAAAGAAAGAGAGAAATCATATCATTCAGCACTGTTAAAGCAGGTGAGAGTGACTGACTCATGAGCAAGTAACTACACACAGCTGCTAATGGCAAATTTGAGGCTACTGTAACTCCATGGAAAATAGCAGGGCATTACTGTGGAGTTTTTTATTAAAAAGACCTTGCAAATGATAACAGTTGCAGCAAAGAGACTGCACTCTTCCCTCAAAGAGCAATGTGCTCACAGCTCTCTTAGTCCCTGATGTCTAAATGTTCCATTTTCCCCCTTGTGTGGTTGATAGTCCTATTAACATTCTTAAATTCTGAATCACCTAGAGGAACTCAGCTACAGAATTCTGAATATACATGGTGATTTTGTTCCCTTTTTGCCTTTCAGTACTGTATTTCAGTATGTGGGGCATTATAATTTCTTGAAAATGAGCTAAAGAATGCTGCACAAGAATAAAATATCATCAGGACGTGGTGCTACACCATTGCCCAATACATCTGCAACACACAATACTCTCTCTGGCCCTATTCTTCTGCTACAGTGGGAAAGCACTCTCCCTACATCTGCCCCACATAATCTGAGCCAAGAAAGGCTAAGAATTTGTTATTTCAAACTTGCAGCCTTTCTTACATTCCTGCAAAATACATACACATATATATGAAAAGGTACATCTTTGCAGGAATCTACCTGCCAAAAAACAAAAAAAGAAGAAACCTGACACTAATTTCTATTTTAAAAGGAGAATGAGGAAAATGGGAGTAGTAACCTCCCTAGAGCCGAGATTTTTTGACATTTACCAAGAAGAGATAGGGCATCAGCAAAGTTTTCTAAAGTTTTCTCAAATGAACATTCTCAAGTGCAATTGGTCCTGAATCTGCTTGTGAAGCACTTACACTGCAAAGTCAAAATCTATCACAGGTGCAAGTGGAACTGTGCATCCAGCTCCAGCTGTGCTCTTGGGAGTTCCCACCAAAAACACCTTTGACATTATACACACACTATGCCTGTGACATCAATTTGTCACATTTTACAGTGATCTCCATTTTTGGTGATTTGTTTTGATGTTTCTTTGCCTTAGCACATAAGCTTTTCTGAAGCATTCTGCATCCAAACACTTTTAAAATACATCTACAATTAATGTTATAGGAAATAGAGTGGAAGACTAAAGTAACTCAGACCCGAAAATGAATGGCAGTGGCACAGAAGATTACTCTTTCCCCACCTAAAAATAAAATCATTTCTTTATTAAGTACACGTGTATAACAAAGATTTTTTTGGCTGTTGTCTCTTCCCACGAAGCACAGAGTTGGAGTAAACAAACAACTTCACAGATAATAAGGCAGATTGGACCTGTAGAGATGAAAGTTTTACTCCTAGCTCTTTCAAAGTGTAGTATTGTCTTTACTTCCTATTATTTCCTCCCTTCCAACTCCCTCCCCTGAAACTGGAGACAATAGGAGGGTACTTCTGAAATCTGTGAATGAGGAGAGCTAGCCCTGGCTGTTACTACAGAAATTTATATATTCTGAAGTAACAGCAAAAGCAGAAAGTATGTCCCTCTTCAAAGTTTAGTTTTATTATTATTAGAAATAATAAAAGTGAAGCTTGATCTACACAGGTCACTAGAAAAGCTGTATGTCTGTCAGAATGAGGCAACATGAAAAGCACCTGTCATATGCAGTCTGTTTTTTCCCACTCTTCCCTGAGGAGCAGCTCACACGAGGAGAATTTTACTCTGCTTTCTGATCTCTTGCTTTGCTTTTTATTTTTAGATACGTGTTGATGAATACTTTACACCCTGCACACTGACAAGCAAAAAGCTCATAATGTTCTTTGGTCTTGCTGGGAGATGAAGCTGTAGTCCTTGGTGGGACCACATCTTATGAACAACTGGTGATAGGTACTGATAAGAGCCTGTGCTGTGCACAGACCCAGTCTGGCTTTCTGGAGTAGCTAGCTACCATCACAGCTTCATTCAGTAAGATGTATACCTGAAGGCCAGCTAAGATCAGACTGCTGTCTTTTACATTGGAAAGAAAAGTAACCATCTGGAGGGTGGGAAGACATTCCTCTTTGTGTAACTACTTTACGGCTTGCACCCCCCTAGGAGGACTTCGCATTTCTTGCGTTCCTACTGTGCCTGCAGCACTGTGCACCCTCCAGGGCTGAAAAGTCCTTCCATGCCAAGGACTCCTAATTTGTAAAGAGGAAATGTTGGTAATATCATACATCTTTCTACTATCTGTTGCCAAGACGTTTCAAAAGGTCCAAAATCTGCAACCTTTATCACATTCACATACCACATCTCCTTCCAAAATTGTCCAGTTTCCTTTTGATTTTTTCTACTTCACCTTGTTTTTTTTTTCTGTTGGGTGTGTGTTCTTATGTATTACATTTTCCATCGTTTTTAAAATTCAGTTTGCTTTACACAGGAGACTCAACAAGAGCACAGATCCCCAGTGTGGTAATTTCTGTGTGACTTGGAGAAGTCCCAAGTCCAGAGGCCGGGACAAGATCTCCTGATCTATTACTTCTGAGGCTGCTAAACTGTGAGTGTACATGATAATCATGCAACATGCTGCTGAATTAAATCATAGTTGTGATATAATAGGAAATGCTTTTTAAATACTTAGCAACATAAATAAATTTATAAGTAAGCAAATTTACCTGTAGAACAAAATTTGAGATGAAAGTGATGCTTAGTGAGTTTACCATTTCAACTTACCTGCTGCACCTCTTTTTTATTAATTTATTTTGTTTATTTGCGATAACGACACCTACTGTTGGCAAATCTTGCCATTTTGTTGGTTGACACTGGATCAAGGATAACTCTGGTCCATGCTTAATGATGTTAGACTGAAGCTGACCCTCCCTTCCCCAAGTACGGTAGAGAAACCACTTCCCCCAAGGCCGCACTCACAGCACAGCGCTTTCTGCAGTCTGCGGATTTTGATGGCCGTGCGGTAGGCGGAGAAGCGCACGTTGTTCAAATCAGCTGAAACAGCAGAACAGAAACATGAGCGGCCCTAAAAGTACAGCCCATAACTTTCTTTTACATATAAATATTCATATTTTGGAAGAAGTTTGATATCCCTCCTCTTCTCTGCAATGAATTAATAGGATATATCAGAACAAATTATAAAACCTGACAAGTTGGGACCTCAGTCCAATTCACCTTCAGGGAAAGCCTCCTGGCTCTGACAGTCCAGGACCTTAAAGAGAGTGGCCCTCCAGAAATGCCAACACTATCTTGGCACACGCAAAATAAACAAACAAACAAACAAACAAACACACATACATATATATACAGGAGAGTTTCACATAAATATTATGCACTGGTACACAGTTCCCAGAAAACTGCTCAAATACAGCAAGTTTCTCAAATAATTTACAACTCCATCAGATAATATACAGGAAACAGAGAGCAGCAAATGTCAGTAACAGAAAAAATGGCTTAAGCTCTAATTTATGTGTCATGACTTTGCAAAGTGTGCCTTAAAAGGGACAGTCTCATAGCTGTAAGCTCTGTTTTAGAAAGCAATTGGTACAGTAACATTTTTTCCCTCACTTAACAGTATTTTTTACCCTTCCTCTCCTTAGAATGGGAGATTTCACAGTAAATGTTGATGCTGTCAGGACATGTTGAACTAGTTGTACTATAATACAGTTTAGCTTTTACTGAAAAGGTAGCTGCTTCATTTTATTACCAAAATTAGTTCTTTGCAGACCACAGCCCTGGTTTAAACATGCAAAGAGCCTGTATCATTGGACAATTCCTTGTGAAGTTAAAAGAAAAATCCAAGGTACTGCACTAAAGCATACAGTCAGAGTACATGGCTCAGAATTAATATTGCCAAATGCAATGCAATGACCAAGGCAGTAGGTTTGGGCAAAGTCTGCCTCATGACAAAGTGGGAAACACTGTTACACTCAGGTCATGAGAACTCAAAAACAGTCGGTATCCAAGTGCAGCTTTTATTCATGGAATAAAAATCACAATGTTTTAATTAATGTACTCACCTAAGGACTGGAAGAGATCAGTCATTTTAGGATGATCCCAACAAGTCGTCTGTGTCTCATGACTACAAAGGAACAAAGTAATTAAAGTTTCAGGAAACACACATATGCACTTACGAAGAATAAAATCTTAAAGATATTCTGATTTTCTGCATTTAAGTGGCAAGAAATCCCTCAGCTCTAATTAAAATGCATGATCTGTACCGCCCAGCTCCTTGATTTTATAATCACAAAGCTATTCAGCCAACAGCCCACCCATATTTAACAATATTTACTTTTGATTCCAACTGTGATGGTAAGAGCTGGACTTGGACCCTACAGCTAAGAGGTACACTAAAATAAGGTAAAAGTACAAAATTTACTGTGCTGTAAAATTGCAAATATAGTTGTAAAAACAATTTAGAAATAAAAATATTGAGAATTTATTTGAATCTTCATTGTATATCTGAGCATAGGTATCAGAACACAGACAATGATGTTAACCTTTACCAGTAACATTTATTTAACATGTAACATGATCATTTAGGTTGGAAAGGACCTTTAAGATCACAGAGTCCAATGGGAAACCTGATCACCATTCACACAATCAATAACTATCTTAATTTAAGGGAGATGCTCTACACGGCTGTTCACAGAACACAGATTCAATAGGCAGCATCCCTTAACCTACTGATTAGTGTTGCTGTTTCAATATATCAGGGTTTCAAGTAGGCAGCCATACAGGCCAAAACATGTATTATGTCAGGTCCACTGAAATCTCCAATTCCCTTCTACAAGCCACACTTTACTTGTATTTATCAATATTAACTGCTGGAATGATTGCACATTCTTGTCCCACAAAGTATTTACATTTAAACTAGATTTGCAAGGTAAGTAATCAGAGAAGTCATGTAAAAAAGATCATAGGATTCCCTTTAAAAATTAATGAAAACAAAATTATGCTATGCTAGCAAATGTAACAGTAATGCTCAGAGAACACTAAGTATTTCACCTTTGTTTCTATTTTAAAATTGTTAATATACCCTTTCTTTTTCCTGCACAGAGGGATACTTGGTTGTAAATAATGACTTTAAAAAGGCCACTTTGGTATTAAACATAGTGAATTGTATCATCGTTTGCTACATATAAATGGCTGTACCTCAGTGAATGCACAATAATTTATCATCAACATTTATTTTTTAATCAAGAAACCAACCAAGAATGAACCATTTCATGCTAGGTGGTACAAAAAAATTGTATAGGAAGTCCTTACTCCAAAGAACTGCACAGCCAGGACACATACCATAAGGGAAGGCAAGCTCCTAACAAAGTGCTGAGGACCTTTGTGTGTATGCATTAGCCTCAAACATACACCAGTGGAAAGTGCTTGAAATGGGTCTCTGCACATGGGACATGATCCTGATTTTCCAATCCTTTCCAGCTTTGAGTCCAGCCTAGGTATTCAGAGACAGCTTCTCCCCATCAGGCTTCACACTCTGCCATGGATCTCATCTGTCCATCTGGCACCATCTTAACTTGGGGAGGGGTTTTTCATGGAAGTTCATAGGCAAAGTATGTATTTCCTAATAATACAACAAGACAAAATCTTCTTTTTCCTCTTTGTGATTACTCCCTAGTTGCTGACTGATCATGACTACATTTAAAAAAGAGAGATTCAAACAATAATCAAGACTTCTATCAGACTTTGACTCAAAAATACCATAGCAAACACCACTCAATTCAAAAGAAAATACTTAAATACATCTTTACATCTGAATACATCTTCCTGAATAGAAGTTTTATTTTATTTCATGCTAATATCTTTATCACATGAATTCCTATCATGTTTTCAAATTTCCAATAAGGTGGTCAAGGCTCTGGTAATGCTAAACTCTAAAGGTAATGCATGCCAGTAAATCAGTGGGTTTGCACTTTTTAGAAAGATAGTTCTAAAACAGCACCATGCTTATCTTTGTCCAGAAAAGTAATTTCAAAAACAAGTTGATTGACAATCCTTTTCCTGTAAAAGGTACACCAATAAAAACCAATCATGAAGCTAGCAGCAAGAAATAATATATTTGGATTTTATGCTTTGCCATGGTAAAGGCTGGTGACTGTCCAGCATTCTCACCCTGGTGTCAAAAGACTACAGTATAGCAGCAAAAAGAACATATACAGCTTCAGAAAATACTGAAGTAAACAGGAACAGGAAATACAATTTCATACTGCTCAAATTATTTATTAATCTCAAAACTACCCTGGAAGCTGCCAAATGTCTGCATTATCACGTTAACAGGATGCCATAAATATGTTGCCCATTTAGAATTGTTGACTAAATCCACTGCAACTGCCCATAGAAATGAATACAATATGTGATCAATTTAATAAAGCTTGTTTTAAAGACTCAACATTAACTCAAATTCCCTAAGAAGCCACTTCTAAAAGTCAAGCCCCATAACAAAACAAAAAACTCCAAAACAACTGGTGATTTTACTGTCAACATTCTAAGTGAAAAGGGTTTCTTAGGATATTCTGAGAAAAATAAAGCCTTAACTAAAACACCTTTGATATTTTATGTTAAAAGTAAAGGTAGGTGGCAGTACTGTGACAGAAGCTGTAAATACATGTATACTCGGAAATACATTTCCCTCTATTTTAAATGCTGAAATATCAATGCAAACACTGCATGTAAACTACATGCAATTTAGGGGAGACAAATCCTGTTTACTGCCTTAGAAACTATGATGGCAAAACCAGCCATGATCATAGGGACTTTGCTGAGTTGCAGCCATTATTTCCCAGTTCACTGTTTGCTGGCATTAAACATATGGTTTCATGAACAAATATATTTCTGACTAGCGGGATGCTGTGAAAATACTCCTGAGAGCTGCAGCAGAAATGCAAAGTTTATTTAGCTAAGTCCAGAGACCTTTTCTCTTTTTTCTTTCTTTTTTTCTTTTTAAATTATTAAAAAGATAGAAGAAAAAATACTTAAGTGATTGGATAAATCCTTGCCTTTTTTTTTATTCTCCCTCTGGAAATATACTTCATTACGCATTTGCAATACTTAATTAGGATGTGGGTACAGTTAATTGCAATTTAGATTCTGGCTTGTAAGTAATTTATAAACCCATATGCAATGAATAAGAGCTGATTTTACAAATCAAACCTTATCCTTTAAATCAAGTTTCCAAGAATTAAGAGCAAACAACAGTTTCATTATTGAAATCATATACTTTAAATAACGAGTTTCAGGACAGTTTTATCTGAAAGACTAAAATCACTTTAATAGTGAAAACATGCCATAAAAAATATGCTTTTTATTTTCTATTTTGTGTTTACTAAACATGAAGTGGAAAAAGTGAACAAAATATCAAAAACTTCTGTATCCTGCACTGTAATAGTGTTTCTCCATTTGATGCAGTAAATATCTGAACAGCTAATATTTTTCTTTACAGAAAAACACAGAACATGAAATTTATGCCTAATAAAATAATGACCATAAATTATTTTTCTATTTTATTTGCAAAAGAAATTTGTGCCAGACTGCATGAAGACCAATGGGCTTTTAAAACTTATCACTCAGTTTCTTTCTGTGCCACACAGAATTTGTGAGAAAGGAAGCCAAGTGAACATGATCTGGTGCAACTGAAAAAAGGCAAGAGAGAATCCTTTCCAATTCCTTAAAGTCAGTACTACCTGACAGCTGCTAAGTGACTACAGAGTCACTTGCCAGCCCAATCCCAAAACACCCAGCAGGAAACCCGTGGTAACAGCCGAGCACTTCTGTACAAGGAATCCACAGAGAAGAGCAATGGGCTCCAAGTGAATGAATCACCAGCTCAACAGTCTGTTCAGGTCAAGGGATGCAGCAGCTTCACTGTCACAGGCACTGCTGCCACCACCACCAAATATATTCCATGGGTAGGTTTCTTTCAGGCACCAAAGCCAGACTTCTCTGGACAGAGCCACGGAAAAAAAACCCATGATTGTAAATTTAACAAGAGCGATAAAAAAACTCATCTCACTGAACTTCCAAGAATATTCAAACCAAGCATTTAACCAAGAACAGAGAAACCTGAAGAGTGTTCTCTCTCTGTTACAGCTACCATGGTACTTCTGTCCTGGGCCACAGTGATGACTGTGCAAGGAGCACCTTCTCTTGTAAGCACCCTGCTAATGTCAAGAACTACTCATGGAGTGAGGTGATATTAACTTTGATTGAAGGTGAACAACAGTTGGGTCCATTATTCACCCCACTTCCAGATGGCACCAAAAAAAAAGAATTTTTCAAGGTGTACAGGAGCCCAAGGTACAAGATTTCATTCTGTTCAGTGGGTGGCATAAGGAGGGATTTTGCCTGTTACAGAAGTGAGCTGCCCTACAGAGCTTAACACAAGGGGCACGAACATATTACATCTTTCCTCATGGTTTAGTCAGGGAAGAATTAAAAGCATTTCACTGACAAGAGATTTTTTTTTTTGTTGCTCTTATCAAAAGTATGAGTTATTCAGAGCAAGAGTCTTCTAAATCTCTTCTTATGCAAACTTATGGACTCAATATGAGTCACACAGCAAAACATGCATCCATGAATATATTACCTGACAAACCAGTGTAATTTAAAAAGTATAAATGCATTTGTGTAAATTTCACTAACAAAAAAACATGATAACCATAAAATACTCCAAACTACAAGCCACCCACATATTAATGAAGTGCTCTAAAGCTTACATGACAAACATTTGCCCTTACAATTTATTTCTTATCCATTATGTTTGCTGGAAGCTTTCTAATTATAATTGGAAAAGATAATCCATTTTAAACCACTTCCTGATTGTAAATAAAAAGCTGACAAACAGTTAGCATGTAATTTAATTTATGCTCTAGACAGAAAAGAACATTCCTATTGAAATTAATGGATTAAGTTCAACATCTCCAGGTGTTTCAAGATGCTCATGGAGTTGTGAAAAAAAAATTGTTCTTTTTGTACAAGAAAGAAAACTAGAAACAGGTTGTGGGTATTTTTTATCATTTCTTATCATAGACAAGACCTCTGTTGATAATCACTGGCAAACACCACAAGAAACAGCACTCTGGCATGATGTTAAGTACCTTTCTGTTCCTGTAGTCATTTGCACAAAATATTACCCAAAATCAGAATCTTTACTGATCGCTAATGAATCAACAGCACTCAGAACTCTGACTTTGCTACCCTTGCCAAATTTCAAATGGCATAACATCCCCAATTTATGTCAAGGTGTTTTGGCTAGATACTGCATATTTTCATTTCTTTCTTCTTTTTTGAAAGCCCATTAGAAAATACTGTTTTGTGGTGAAAAGAGTAGGCATAATGCATCACAAGGGTATTGCACCTTAGAGGTTGGTAGAACCATTTATATGCAGATATTTTGAAATCACTCCAGAGAAATGTGCTACTGCATTTCTTTAATTGAAAATGAAGATGAGCACAGGAACTGGTAATTGAAGAAACTCTCAGACCTTCAAACTTGTATTACCACTTTCTGTAAATTAGATTTTTTTTCCCTTCTAAGGGAAATACCTAATACTTATAAGAATGAGATTATGGATATAATTATAATAAGAAAAATAATTTTTTTTCTCTGCTCCTTTACTTCTCTCCCTCTTCCTCATACAGGCATAAACCAAACATCAGCAAAGACTTTCTGAAGACTCTTAAAAAATGGAGAAGCAGAAAACATTTTACTCCTGTCCCCATAAAGCTAAACAAAATATAGGAGGTGATAAAATAGGATTTCTAAGATGCTGGTGATGCCAGCCACTTTGCAGGATTACAGAAAAGGCAAGGCAACTATGGCGCTTGATATCAGTCAATTTAATGGTTGCAACAAGAAATTGCTCTCCCTATGTAATGCCCTGCATGAGATTAAACTCACTGCAACCTCTTCTGTATTGCCCTTTTGTTTCTTCTGCACAGCACAAATATTTAATAATTTATGGCATTGAAAGGTACATGGCCAAAGAACACTTAAATTGTAGTTAAAAACAGTGAGAAATGCTAGGGTAATTATGCTTTCTGTATATTTGTCATGTTTCCCCTCAGAGATGTTTAAGGATCACAGTGTTTAATTTATTATTCTATTTATTTTTAGAACATTTTTTATTGAAATGCCATGTAATATAGGCTGCTTTTTTTTTTTAATTTACTGTTACAAAGGTCAAGGATGTCTTATTTGTATGCTCCAAATAATTATAAATGAACAACAACAGAAATTTTTCCCTATTAAATCTCAAATCTTTACCAACCAACTTATGAAAAATGTATTCAATGGCAAGTTTGCCAAACCTTTTGTCCAAACATGTCACTTTTATTACATAAAGTGCACTGGTAAATACTGTGCCTTCTGTGTTGCATTCCCTTCCATATGCTTATTAGTTCAATTGAAAAAGTATGAAAGACTATGCTTTTTTTGCAGCAGCAGCATCAAGATTTTACAGATTAAGGTTTTCATTGAATTTTACTGGGTCTACAGACTACAGAAATACAAAATATTCTCTAATTGGTATTAAGAAAAAAACCAAATAGGAGGCAAAATGATTACATTAAAATCAGATCAACAGAAGCAGCAACATTTCACAAATCTGGCTTAGACAGTAAGACAATTCAAGAGAAGAAAAGTGACAGGGTAGATCATGTGTGTAAGTTCAGTTCAAATATCCACCATAGCCCAGGAAATACACACTTTGAAAAGCCTGGGCCAGATGAATTACAAATCCTTCTTCCAGCTAAGCAAAATAGTTGATTCTTTCCAAAGGACCCCAAACTGCCTCTGTCTGAACTTATAGGGCAGAGGAGGTTGTACACTGTTTTTTTGACTGCTCCTATGACTCATTACCTGATTAAATACAAACCCAGAAAGGGCAGAAGTGCAAACCATTAGCAAATGGGGTGGGGAGAAGAAACCAGACTCCAAAGTCACCACACCAAAGACCTTCCACTGAGCCACTTCTCTCTACCCGTGTAAATGCAAGCTACCTCTGGTGTCAGGAACCAAACAAAGTGTTTCTTACCTGAAAATACAACATCTTGTATCATTTTGACACCCTCCTTACAGATTAATTGCTACCTAAAGTACTTTCTCCTGCCTTCTCAGGTGCAGTTCTCTAATATTTTTAAACTACATCCTGTATGCAATAAAACTGCAGACTGCAGTTGGTTCTTGTTTCTTCTTTTTCCCAAATACTCAACACAGGTACTACATCATCATCATCTGCAGCTATGTGACTTTCTGAATATTTAACATTTCTCATTCAAGGACACAGACAAAAAGCTATCAAAATGAAGTAGAGATATAAATTCATGGTTGCCTAAAAAAAGTGTTCGTATTCAGAATTTAAGTAATCTGATTTCGATTAGCATTTATTTCCCTTTCAAAATTAATTTTTAAAACTTCTCATTTTTCAGCCACCAATCACTGGATCATACTTTTATTATCCTTGTTCTGCTATACCATAAAATGAACAACTGGCATCTTAAATCTTCCCTCTGAACATAGAAATCTTCTTGTAAATACAGTCAGCTGCTTTCAAATGATAAAGTTTTTGAGACTTATTGCAGCTGCTCCTTCTACTCATGCTGTGGTTTACACCAAAGGCAACTCATTGAAAGGTGTTAGTATAATTAAAAAAAAAAAAAAAGAAAATTAAATCAGTTGCTCCCTTTTTCCTAACTTTTCTTTCTATATAAAAAAATCATTAAATCTTATTGACTGTTCTCTTGAATTGTCTTACTCCATGTAATCATTCCAAAGTAGTAAGTTTTTCATGTCAGTATTGTTTTTCTCTCTTCTTTAAACTGTGTCTGAAATTAAGCAACAGACAAAGATTTAAAAGGGTATTTAAACCCAAGAGTACTCTCCAGCCTCACCATAACAAAACAAATGAAGTTCAGAATCAGTCGTTTTCTCCTTTATCTTCCCCAATTCTCTGATTTATCTAGATACTGCTGAAAACAATGATGTTTAGATCAGTAAGAACTAAAAAATCTAGGAAACAGCCAAGGCAGTCTGCTTTCCAGGCTGAGAAGCTAAAGAAACCCTCAAGGTTTTTTTTTAAAAAGCAAATCCTACTAGTTACATGTACCAAGAATCCTTTTCAAGAATCAAGACGTTGCTTTAGCAGCACATATGATGTCGAAAGTAGGGAAGGATTACTAGAAAAGTCTCATTTGAGATGCAATAGCAAATTCTGTTGACTCCATTAAAGCCATCCTGAAAATAAAACAGTGGTCTCTACCTCTATAAAGACCTCAACCCTCAAAGAACTTGCCCCACACTTTTGCATCCCTACCAAACTTCCTGTGAAAGATCATTAACAACAATTTCTAAGAGATGCTGGGTTTTGTTTCTGAGTCCCAGCTGGTTTCATTCCTCAGTCAAGCTCTAGGGCCACCAGCTCACTACTATGGGACCAAGGCCTGCATTCCCAGGGAATACTTTGCCACCAACTGGTGTGCTTGAAGGATTGTACCTAGTGCACATATTGGAAAGGTTTTCTTCAGAACCAATAATGAAAAAAAAAAAAAAAAAGATTTCTCAAAAACTGAACTTTTGCTGAGGTAGGGTAAGAGAGAGCCTCAGAAACTCAGAAGAATGTATTAGGTAGGAATAAAAAAAGATATACATATGAAATATTCAAGTTTAGAATCTTTGCTTTGCTCAGCACAAATCAGAAGGTATATCTTGATTTGTTCCATCTGTTCCTATCTCTGATCCCCAACTCTGAATGAACTGGTGAGCTCCACAGAACCCTCTGAGGCCAAATCACGCCCCAACTCCAGCTACTGACTCTGATAAGGTACAACAGGAACATAAATCTTTGAATGTCCATTAAGGACATACCCACAAGAAAACAGAAGAGGTTTAGTGTAGTTTTCCTCTCGCCTTTCTGTAGTTTGCCACTTCAGCATTTTCCTTTAATTGCTGCTGCAGGTGTGACCATTTTAGCAGCACTTCTGCCTGAGTCTGAGCAGAGAATGTGCCTCCACATCCAACTTCTTCCCTCTTCCATTGGGAGGGAGCCAGGAACCTCTTCCCTAGTGTGTCACAGTTTTTGCTGCCTCTTGCAAAATTTTGAGCAGAAGCAGAAATGCTTTTATAGAGAATTCAAGGATGTTCATAGCAAGTTTTTGCTTTTTCTGGTTACTTACTCAGATCCTTTAAAGAAATTATTCTTCAGATTACAGTTTTAAAACAACTGTCACATCTCAAGAATGCTAACAGGTTTGATTGACAGATTTATTGCTACCTGCTTTTCAAAGCTCTCAAGTACTTGTAAATTGCTTGAAGCACAAAACGTGGCTCTCAGAGTTATGAGCAATATGCAATAGTAAAATATACTCATGTTCTTTTAAAATGAACTGTCTTCAGGTCCATTTCACGATCATCCTACAGACTTAAAAACCCTACTCTTTTCCCAAACCCGAACTGATAATACTTTAAACACAGATTTCCTTCAGCCTAAAATGCACTACTCTGTTCTCACTTATACACTGTACCTTCGTAAAATTTCATTTACCTTTCAAGCAAAGACCTATCCTCCTCTCAAAGCTGCAATATTTGACCTTAAAAGTACAGGCAAACAAAATAAACACTGGTAGAGTAAAAAAATCAGAGTTAGGGATTGCTCTTTGTGGAGCACATCAAGATATCCACACCTCTCCAACTTAGGTATTCCTTATTATTTTCAAAATAAATATCTCAATCATTCCTCTTGATAATCGAGGCATTTGTAAAATTTTTGTAAATATTTATGTCTGAGTAAAATTTACCTTAATATCAATTACTATAAAAACAACCTAAAGAAGATGACAAAAGAACAGTCAAGGCATGACTATTTACAAAGCAATTTTGCACAAAATTATGAATGGGCTCAATAGATATTAGTCACCACTGGCCTGCTCTAAGTTAAGAACTTTGTGACTTTAAATACATTATTTATTCTGTTTTTTCCCCCTCTACAGTTTATACTCTGAATGAGCCACACACAGAAGAACAAGTCCAGGTTGAACACTGACAGTGTATTACACTGGAGTTGCCTCTGTTGCTTCTTATATGAGTGAGGCTTTTAATTAGGGTTTGTCAGAAACTTGTTTTTATGTATTTCTAAATTATGCAGCACACAAAGCAATAAACATTACTTTACAATATAGGCAGAATAACACTACATAGAGAAAATCTCAATAGCATTTCTAGCACCTAATTAATACCTATGTTTTTCTGCTAGGTTATGGTGATAGGACTCTGTTATACTTAGGAAAAATAGAATCAAGGCAAACTTACTTGATATAATAGGGTACTTTGTTATGTGAAACAGATCTCTGCCATGGAAACTGCACTGAGGCTGAGGAAATAAAGAAAAGGTTGTTATTACAATGCACCTGCCATGCTAAAAAAAAATCTTTTATTTATTTTACGAGTAATATGGTTATAATAAATTAAATGGAAACAATTATTATTTCCCAGAATACTTTCAGTAATTAGAAAAGCAGCAGAAGAAAATGATGGCAATCTATCTTGATGATTACAGGCATCTATTTGATGCCATGCTGGAAATAAAACAAATGTGATGATTCTACTTCAAAGAAGGATTATAAATTCTGAGAAAGCAAATTACCCATTTAGGCAAACTGCAGACACTTGTTTTCCTACCTCTGTAGGATTATTATCAGTTTATACTTTTAAAACAAATAATTCCACTAGTATAAATGGTGCTCTGCAACAGAACATGAAGAAGAAATAGCAACCTTGTTTTTATTATTTTTTTACTATATTATTTTATACAACTCCTAGTTCCCATTTGCAACTCAAATTAATATTGATTAACATTGTATGGCCAAAAAAACCCCACAAAACTTGTCTTAGCACTCCCTGACAAAGAACTGCAATCTTTGTAGAATTTATGCAAATCAGGCATCAGCCACAATACCAGGAAGGTTTCTGCACACTGAGTTGAAAAATGCATGAAGTCATACGTGACGCTGAAACTCTGCTGACCTAAAGATCCCAAGTGATAAAAGGTAAAAAGTGTTCAGGCCAACAGGACTGTTGGTGCTCAACTTAAAAATAGCTATTTACTGAAGAGCCATAGGTACACATTTCAGAAATTCCTGACTAGTGCCTGGGTAATTAGGGTTCCAGCATGAAAAAAACTCCTTGCACAAGATTCCCTGTGGAAGCAGAGACTGAAAAAACAGGCAGGAACAAGCAATGACCACAATGAGATGAATTTACACTGCACATACACGGCAGCCACACAGCGCCTGCTCTCGGGTCCTAACAGCCCCCACTTAGAGCTCAGATAAAATGAGACACAGCTTTGATCCACACTGCATCTCCAGTAATTAAACTCTCAATTAATGTAATTTTCTGCAAGCTTGGCCCACTTTAGGATTCATCCCCCTCTGGGAAAAAAAAAAAAAAAAACACTTGAAAGTAACTCTCTCCTCTTCCCTAAAGACCCCTCTAAACTGCAGTGAAGCCTTACAAGCTGTACAAGTCCCACAGGCTGTTGCAGCTACACAGAGATAGGTCTTGCCCTGCTACCAGAGGGCTGGTGCCCAAGGGTTTCATGGCTGCCACCTCTTCCTAAACCACACAAAATACCATGGTTTGTAATTTAAGAAATATTCATGTACTGAAAGGCAGATTAACTGGGAATAATATATGGCAAGTTACAGGACTAAAGTAAACCACTTTCTTTACTGGAAAAACAAAAATTCCATCTTTATTTGAAGAAGGTAACATTTGCAATGAAGACATAGGTAAGGAAAAATCATAGTAAAGGTTAAATGCTCAAACAGATGTAGCTTGCTAAAAAAATAATCCTTAGGCCTTCATAAATCTGAGAAAAAAAAAAAAGTAAAATCAACCTCATGGGTGAAAGTGGCCATCAGCTTTAAAGTTTCATTCTCTAGTGTTGCATTTTGGCACCTATGGTGGGGCTCCTGTTCTAGTACATTAATTATGTCAGCTAAGTAAGAATTTGCTTAACTACAATTTATTTGCTATGACAGATATAGATATTTTGCACTGACATAAATATGAACTAAACAATGTAATCAATTAAAGCACTAATTATTATGGAACAAGTCATATTCTATTTATTTGGGAACAACCTTTGCAAAACGTTGCCAGCTCTCTGCTGTAACAAAGTCTGGAAAATGAGATTACCATTCTCTCTTAAAAATCACTGATGAAAACTGAGCATAGTAGTTCTCAATTTGGCATTCACTAGCAGGCCTGCAGATATTAGTATCGCTGAGAGGTGCTTTGAGCAGGCCACTGGAGACATAAGCTATTTGTTAGGGAACATGTGGAGCTAGTGCTCTGTGGATGTTCACGGATTTGTCTTAGAAAGCATACAAGAAACCTAACAGAGAGTAGTGGATTGTCAGCCTGGAAAATAAAATGAAATTATTACAGAAAAATCAAGTTACTATTTCTAAAGGCAGGAGGCAGCAAAAAGCAATCTTTTTGCAAGGAATAATGGATTATAAGGTTTCTTCACTTTTATCTGTGTTAGGGATGCATAAAATTTACTGATCAGTAACTAACTTGAAAAGTGCTTACCTTCCATCTCAAAAGCACTGAAAAACAAATCAACCAAATTCTGCCTCCCAATGATGGAGGGGGACAAATAGCTCAGCAAAAAGAGGGATTGTAGATTGCAGTGGCCTACTAATACAGCTTTATCTCAGACTCCTAACACAGAACATTTTATGAAGGGCTAATATATTGTTTGGTAGTCTTCAAAAACACTTTGAAGCCCTTTCATAGAGATGGTCTGCACGAATCCATGCAATTGGTGTTCCAAGAAGTCAAAGAGTAGTATCAAATGCTGCACTGTGTTGATTTAGTACAGAAACATTTCTAGCCGCTGCGCAAATTAAATCACTGGACTAACAGGGCTGGAACCAAGGCCCTGGATAATCTCATCTAGGCTTCCTTTCCCATAGAAAGTTGGCCTACATGATCTTTTGAGGTCAGTCCCTTTGAAACAGGGCTACTACATCATTCTAGGAACCTGATGAACAGGCAGAAATAGGTGTCTTGCTAGTAAAAATTCCTGGCTCAATGATACCTGGGGTCTAGTCAGTTGAAAATGGTGTGATGGCAAGTTATGGTTCCTTCTTAGTATTTGGAGGAAGAGTAACAGGTAAGTGAGGTAAACTGAAAATAGCTGCTGTCAGATAAGCACAGATAAAACCTGCCCTCCAATTCAGAAGTGCAAATTTGGAAATAAAGATTTGCAGAAGACATACATATATAATCAATCTCAGACTGAGGAGTTTGAGATTGTTCTATTCAGACTACTATTCTGTTTGTTCCTCACAGCTAGAAGTCACTTATTGCTGCTAAAAAGGTTTGAAATTTTTGATTTAGAATACACAGTCTTTCAACCTGTCAGGATAAAGCCTTCAACTTTCCAGATTAAATTTTTTTTTCTATTATTATTTTACTTCTAATTTACTGTCCCATACTCATATTTACCAGACACTATATAAAGTTGTAGATGTAAGTTCTTTTACTCTGTCTTACTAAATCTCAAGAAAATGTTTGGTTGTTGGTTTTTTTTGTGGTTGGTGGTTTTTTTAAGACGCATTATTTGTAGTTGGTGTGGGGAAAGAGGTTGTTTTTAACAAATGGTTTAAATGAATAACTACATATTATTTGTTTTTCCAAAACTGTGTTACTTATCTGTAATTCTTTGTGGTATCTACCATATGGAAACCATCCTGGAAACTTCCCCCTGTTTACTTTGGTACGTAACAACCTGAATGTCCCCTTAAGCCTGAAGAATATTCCCTGAACACGGCTGAGGAATGCTGATAAGGCACTGCATAGTCTCTGTGGACATAATTCTATGAATGTTTTAACCAGCAACAAAGCCAATTCACCACTCAGACTTGTGAACAAGGTGTTTTATTGGGGCATGTTGTAAGCCAATTCAAGGAAAGGATCCAGGCCAAGACAAACAAAACCAGCAAACCTTTCCTGGCAAGTTTTGCACGTGGACTCTTCCACTGAGTCTCCCTCAACTAGAATAAAGAGAGCTACATTCTGAGAAACAACCTCTACATTGCTTCCTAATCTGTTTTATTTACACAGACTAGACTGACTAGTCTTACAAACAGTTCATCTGGCATTCTTCAGCAGTGCCAAAGGTAACACTCAATCTGTAATGTTTTTAACACGGTATTATATAGATGTACTGATCAGGTTACAAGTTTGAGACTACAAGAGCTACAAAACCACTGTGGCAACGGTATGCAATATTTCTAATGGGGCCTTAGAAAAGAAATAAATCCTATACTTTTAAAGTTGTTTGTTTGTTCTGTCAATTTTAAAAAAGGATGAAATGGCTCCAGGAATTGCTGGTTTGCATAACAGCTGTAATATTTTATATACACTCTGTTTGGTTTACTAAAAAAACAACTGTCAATTCAAAATAAGAACATGGTTATAAAATAAGTCAAGAAAAAAAATCAAGATTTATTTAGTGATTTAAATTATATTAGCTGTACAGTGACATACACTACTTCAGAATCTCTGGGAAATATCTGCTCATTTTTATGTTGACTTTCAACTCCTGCAATAATATGGTTATCATTTTTTATAGAAGCTCTCAGTTAAAAACTGGAGAGGTGATTGGGTTAAAATTCTGTCTCATTAGCTCTGATGATGGCAGGTAGGCTGGAATATCAGGAAACCAACATGGACCTCGATACCACAACCTACCTAGGCATAACAATTATATCAACTCAGCTTTTGCCCTCTTAGTAGATGTGAGATTATAGGCTTATGCCTCTGAAGTGTTTATTAAAAAGATGCAAGGATAGGTCCTGAGGAAGGAATGCATGTTTGCTTTTCCCAGCCCTTTACTTGAAATTCCAGGAATGTATGACACAGAGCCTTTAAAGTAAAAGAAAAACACAGGGAGCTCTTCCTTTGTGCCATCCCAGCAAGTGTGGAAGCAAAAGAAAACAGAAGAAAGAGCTGGCAAAGGATGAAAAGATGTGGTCACAAACGCACAAAGATTCTGGAACAGTCACTGGTCAGACACTGCAGCAGAGAACAAAGAATAAAGCAATGAGGGCACACTCATCTCAGAAAGACAGAGTGGGAAGCACACTAGTCAAAATACCAATGGAGTTATGAAGATGAAACACCCCTACAAAAACAATGAGATAGATAATATCGTGGAAGAGAAACTTCCTCAAGCCATAGGGAGTAAAGATGGAGTAAAGATCAGTCAGTGTTTGAGAAAGACATCATATCTTACATGCATCTATTAATTTGAGGAACTTACTGGAAAGAAAATGCTGTGATGCAGGTCCAAAATCTCGGTGTGCCTCCTGTAACTGTTTAAGGCGATCCTCTACAGACACCTACACATAAACATATGCACTCAAAATCTACATTGCAACAACAAGGTCATGATAAGAAAATCACTTGTTTACATTTTTTCTAGTGAAATCAATTTGTTTGTGTGTCACAGCAATTATTTGACATCCACCTATTTAAGGCAACATATTTTTCTTTCATCTGCTTAATGAGAATCATTTTTCTATCTTTCAGCGTTCTGAGAGCCATAGATCAATAACAACAGTAGTTTCATGGTGACCACAGCCAACTGCTGAAATTTCTGACCTCCTTCCAACCCTTCTGTTGTCCAAATTCCCATAGTCAGCAGGTCTCAGTTTGATTGCATTGATCTCATGCTGCCTTTCCAGCACAGAACCATTTTGGAAGACAGTGTTTCACCAGCTAACACGATGCCCCTCAGTCTAATTGAAAGTGCAATAGCAGTACTTTGGTTGCTTGGTTAAATAAATTTGAGAGGATACACACAATACTCCCCCACCAAAAAAAACAAAACAAAACAAAAAACAAAAACAACCCCAACCCAAAACAGACAAACAAAATAAGAAAAGAAACACCACTACCAAATTATATTAAGAAAGCAAAAGTCTGATATGACACAATAGCAGCTTTGACTCTCAGGAGTGACTCATTCAAAACTACTGGCCAACAAACTGGTGCCCAGGTTTTGAAAATTCATTCCCACCACCCTCACTAGAGATGTGATAAGTATTTCCTACAAAAAAGAACACAAAAAAGGAGAAACCTCAAAAATTCATAAATGAATTTTAGCTGATGTAAGAAACTTCACTAAATCATTCACTGTGAAACTAAGGATGAGTTTCAGCTGTAATCAGGCACAGGGATTTACCTTTCTCAGATCATTTAAGCACAATAATCATAACTAAGCAATATGAATCTCTAAGCATATCCTCTTCTGCTTTTTATGCTAAATTGCTATAACATATATCTTGTTATAGCTCTACTAATACTTAAATCATTTTAAGTGAAATTTCCTACAGAAACTGAACATTCAAAGACACAATAAAACAGCTTTCACACAAGCTGGAAACACAAAAGAAATTTTTATACTAGTTTTTGGTGACACAGATTTATGCAGTAAAATCTACTGCTACAAGACACACCAAAAAAAACATGCAGCAAGAGTTCCCACTATTTTCCAGAATTTAATGCAGTTTCCTGTTCAAATAAACTACTGGAATAGATTGAAAGGAAAAGCTTTTGGCCAAGCTACAGCAGGAAAGGCAGCTCCTTTTGTTGCACTGGTACTAACAGAATAACACCTTAGTGACAGAAGTAATGAACAAATGGTAATAAGTGAATCTTTTAAGAAAACAGGGAAGGGTGAGAAACATCCCTCCCCACACACCTACTGTACATGATCAGAAGAATACCTGTAAAAGTTTCCACCGCATATTAAGATCATCCAGTTGACGAGACATCTTTAAAGATGGATAAAGGTCAAGTGGAGACAGCTGGCTGGACAAATCATTCACTGTTTTAACTTTTAAGTTGATGGGAGCAATTTCTTCTCTAAAAGCCTAGAAGGGTAAGAAACACTTATGTTCAGTTGACATCTGAGCAGCACAAAAGTGCAAACTCCACGTGGTGCTGACCTGCCCAATGTGGTGGTTTATGCACCACATAAACAACTGCACACAAGTCAGTTCCCAGCAAAGAAATTTCACTCACTTCAATATTTTTGCTGTATCACTCATATCCACCTTTAAGGAAAAACAGTATGAAACTTACTGAAATGCCTACAGGCAAATTGCACCCCTTAAAGAATTTAATTTATTGTTTCTTTGTGGTGCTGTATGGCTTTAGAGCTTTTCTTTGCAAAAGGAAACATACAATCCTATATTAGGAGCTTTAGCAGCATAGAGCCTGCCAACTGTTCTTAAGACAAAACATTGCTCAGTAGTTATAGTTTTCAAGTATTAAGCAGCTGACAAAAATTCAATTTAAAAACTATTATTGAACTAGCAAAGCATGAAGGAATGTATCTTCTAAGGAAAAGGAGTACAATGTTTTACCTGATTAGAACCAGAGAGTAAAGCTATTACAATGACTAAAAAGAAGTAAAAGGTTTATTGAATCAAATCGAACTAAATACAGTATTAAGACAAAATTGATGCAAGTTTAGTTACAGTTTAAAAAATGCTTCAAATGCCTTGCTTGCTGTGAGCAGTTAAGTGGTCAATCCTGTAAACAGCTTGATTAAACACCATTAAACAAGCCCAAAACAGCTGTAAAGGAAGTATTTTCTTTGGACAATTTAATTATTTATCTCTCTTCAATAATCACTTCCATTAGACCAAGGAACAGACAGAACATACTGTTAAGAAAGAAATACTGGGTTTCTGGACAGCCAGTAGGCCTCTATTGCTTCAGCAAATGTTACAGTTTTTCCACAGCAATGAAAATCTGAAAGACTTTGCTTTCATCTACTTTACAGAAAAAGTCATTAAGATATGACAAATCACTTCTTAGCATGAGAACAAGGAACTATTTAGCATTAGCATCTTATTTCTTGCTTTAGCATCTACATTAAAATATACGAGAAGAAGGAAGAGCTCCATTACTCTTTTCAAATCAACAGCAGTCAGGATATTAATTCACCTTTGACTGCCTTTGTTTTAAAGATTTCAGTTCCATTAACCTTGAAAGTAACAATATAATTTGGAGAACGAGGATGCTTACATTGCTATATTTGAAATAATGTAGCCCTGTGAATTCACAGACATTGTATACATAGAGAGAATATCTACAGCAACCCAGTTGCAGCCCATTTTATTCTTCTAATACCAGCATCCTATGCTGAAGACATGGATGGTCAGGTACACAACCCCAGGGTGTTCTAAGGCTTTGCTATACTCATTCTTAAACTTAAAAACTGAAAATTTGTGTTTGTAAAACAGAAGCTTAGCAGTAAATGCTGAATTTGCCTGAAACAGCAATCTTCTCTACCTACATGTGCATACCCACATGTTCTCCTGGAATCCATGATGTTCACTGCACTGTACTGTTTCCAGTCAGCTTTTCTGGACAATGCTATCAGAAGATATTTCTTCTTGGGGAGCTTTGCATTACCAGGTCCTTACCCAAGCCATGAAGTTAGGCAGGGGATAACAACTACCCATCAAAAGCAGCCATGCCTTGGGGTGCTGAGCCCTGCATGGAACCCAGGCAGCAAGAATTGGTTTTCCCATAGCAACATTATAGGTATGTGTTCTTCAGTTTGAAATAATCCTGGTGAGAAGCCAGGCTAAAGTAAAAGCAAATGCAAATTTGCTCATACAAACAAAAATAGACAATAGGCATGTTTAGTTTGTGAAAGTTGAGGAACATAAATTTAAACTATTTATTTATTTCTGTATGATTAAGAAAGCTCTAAATGTTTTTCTAAAAAGAGAGTTACACTTGATGGCGAAACAGATCTCTGTGTGTGTGTAATCTCAGCCAACACTGGGAATGTGGCCGAGTCTCTGGACTTTGAGACTTCAGATGCCATCTTTAAAGACTTTATACTGCACATGGGTATTTCAGCATACACATAGAGTGTATAAATATCTAATATTACTAGAGGGACTAGAATGGAGAGATCTGACACAAACTAAATATTTCCCAAGAATTCCACACTTACCATAGTTTTCTCAATGTGATCTGGTAATGAATCTATGAGCAAGTCTCCTACAGGTTTCCAGCCATTCCTCACATTTTCAGCCTCCTTCAAATCAGCATCAAGGTCATCCATAGCACACTGAAGATCTTTCAGTTTTTCTAATGCTTTGTCTACTTGCTTCTGCCAGATACTGGCACTGGCATTTAGGTTCTCCCATTTCTCTTTTACCTCCGATGACTGTTTGCGCATGGCTTTGGCAATCTTCAAGGCTTTCTCCTCAGGGGTCAATTCTGCAGAGGGGAATAAGAGTTATATTGTTTATTTCTTATTTTTGTCCAGTTAAACCGATAGTGCTCCTGAAATACACACTCAAGACAGTCAGTAAGTCCAGTGTCGACTGATAATTTATTTCAGCAGGAAAAAGGTAGAAGAAAGTCCACATTGCTGTAAGTGAAATAAACCTCAATCACTCCTACTGACAATACAATTCTTGGTGAGAAGATAGGAAAGAAACTATTCCTGACTTCCATATATTATGATACCCACAAAGTAAAAGCAGCTTACTGCTGATTTGTTACTTTTGGAGGGACAGGGAAAGGAAACAGATGATAGTTCTTCCTTCCCGGGAACTTCATTAGGTAATCTTTGCATCATTTCACGTAGAAAGAGCAAGGACAGTGCTTTGCTCCTGGATCTCTTACCATGACTTTTCACTGTGGCACCAGGATGTCTCTTCATATTCAGCAGCAAAACCCAAGGTACATTAAGTACCGTGGGGGGCATGGTTCTGCAGCACTACATCAGTTTTTGTGTGTAAACACTCAAATCCAAAAAGGCTGGTTTAAATAGTTTTTCCAAACCTACAAATATTCTATGAAGCTGTTGACTGAAAAAGAATCAAGCTTATGATGTACTATTTCTCACAAATTTCAGGCTTGTGTCTAGAACTCACACAACCCAGAAACCCCAGAAAGCCTTCAGTTTGAGACTGAGCAAGACCCAGACAGCTTGAAAGCTAGAAAGAAAATCCTAAAACATCCCCAGCACGTCCTGCTGTCTGCTGCCTGGGGGTCCTTGCCGAAAAACACTCATGGGAAGCTTGCCACATCAGGGAAGAGTTGCTTCAGTAATGACAAACAAACATAGCCAGTCTCAGAGGATTCCCCTTCTACATAAAAGCAAGCAGAGGAAACTATAATGCAAAAAACTGAGAACAAAAGAAGTAGCAGAGACGTGACATGCACTGAAACTAAGCCAATTGGCCTTCTATTCAGTCCTATATAAAAGCCCTGGAAAAGGTTTATCACAGTACTCTTGTGATTAAAATTCAAGTGTTGCCTATGAATAAATTATACACAATCATGCAGAGATGAAAGTACCAATTCTGTCAGAAGTCAGATGAGACATACCATCTTTCATTTACTGATAGACTGTCCTTAAAAATCATTATAACTAAGTTAGGAGTTGCTACTGTGGTTGGAGGAAGGTGAGGGGGTAACAGACAGAAATTGTGTGGGAGGGATGTTTTTGCTTTACCAAGGTCAGATGAATGTCAAAGTAAATGCACAGTTATGGTAGCAAAAGTTACCCAACTGTGCCTCTTATATGCAACTGTTGTCCCATAGCACCAATACAGAAAAGCATATTTTAAGTAATTATCACAAAATAAAACATTGAAATACACTCCAATTAGTTGCTGAGAAGTCTCTTTTTTCCAGATAAAAAAGTTACAGGGAGTTATTTGGATCACAATCAGAATTTCTGCCCACCAGTTCCACGTATTTATTCTGTTTATTCTCTTAAAGTTTTTTTCAAATCTTGTTAGCCCATATAGGTATTGACATATGCTAGACTATGATGACTAGAAGAGTATTCTGGTCATCACTAGAAGAGATTGAAGACAATCCAGATGCCATCTGGGGGAAAAAAATCCCACCAACAAAATGAAGAAAAATCAACCCACAATGCAACCACAATTTGTATTACAGCTGTTGATACAGGGAGGAGAGAGTTGCCCAAAAGCACAAGGACCTTGCTGGGAAGTGGTTATGTAGGAAAAACAACAAACAAGGAATGGTAACCAGAGCACAGTGAAAGGCAAGACTAATCAACAAGAGCCAACAGCACCAAGGGAAGGGAGACACATACCCAGCCCATGGGTTGTGGTGCAGGTTTTGACCTCAGAAGAGAGACACATTTGAAGAAAGAGTGCAGCTGAGTGTTACAATAGATATTTTGAACTTACCAAGTGTCTTAAGTTAATATTTCAGTGACTTGTTGGGTGCCATAAGCTATTACATGAAAACACTGCCTATGTGCACTCTGCCTGTAAAAGCAGAGATTGCACCCAGGCTTAGGGACACTGCAGTGGCCATAAGGGAATGCAGAGGAGAAACTCGGAATGAAATGACCGTGAAAAAATCCCACAATGCTTAACTAGATGCAAAGAGATATCAACTACATATGTAGCTCTGGGATAGAGACATGGCAGTAACCTACAATTTGCAATACTGAAACACCAAAACAAAGATGAAGACCAAAGCTATGCTGCGATAAATTGGACCTTGTCTCTGAATTTACAGCATTTCACAGTAGAATAAACTGCATTATAGCACAACATAGTTTTGGAACGATCTTTACCCTAAGTTCTGCAAAGAAAATATTTCTTTCTTTTGAAAAGAAATAAAGCTCATGCTCTAAGTAAAACCCAATTTAAGGAAAAGAAATTCTTTTACACAGAAAAGAACAGCTACAAAATGCCTATGAAAAGACATCAAATAGGTTGTTAGCATAAGTACTTTTGGAATAATTCACCTTTGAGAATAATAATATTGATGAATGAATGGGAATTCACTACAGTCCAATGACAAAGGAACTGTGAACAATCTAGAAGTTAAGCTGCACCTAAGGACCAGCATTTAATATCACAGGTTCTCTCCCAGGCTGAGGTTTCCTATCATACAACTGTAGGTTGTGGGCAACCAAACCTCAGCAGTGAAAGCTGCAAGACTTATAAATGAGGATTAAGGGAACACCCAGAGGTAGAACACCTTACATAAGGTAAGGCAATACTAAGCTTCATTGAGAGGGGAGAGAAAATTGCAGACCAATTGGATAAAGCCTCCTCTGTTGGTAGCTTGAACATGTGACTACAGGGGACACTATACCCAGAAACTGGACTAAGGCAACATTCCATATATGCAAAGCTGCAGTCTACCACTTTGATCCAACATCAGGCAGTTGCATAGTTCTTTATCTGTTGTCAGAGCCAAAGCCTACCAACACTGCATGAAAGAGTGAATGCTGCAAGACCCGTGCAGATCTAAGCTAGGTTAGTAGTCAGCTAAAAAGATCAAAGAACACGTGGAAAGCTTTATAGTAAGAGCTGAAAATCTTGCAAAACTCTTTGGCTCTCCTTAAAGGCATAGACACAGCAGATCCAATGAGTGCTTCTTGCTCTAACAGAGGCAATAAGAAGAAAAGTGCCTGTAGCATCTGGGGATAGGTTCAGGGGTGGTTATGTTGGTCCTCAGTTAACAAGTGGATTAGATGATCCTGAAAGTCTCTTCCAAGCTTGGTGATTCAATGATTAGAAGCGGGGAACAATAGCTTGACTTTATTTGTCTGGCCAGCTAAAACAAGTCAGCTTTACTCACAAAAGAGCTAGTCCCTTATTTGGGAATGGGAAAAGATTCCAGGATGATTGGGGTGATACAAGTATCTCAACAGAACTGAAACCCAAAACATGTTTGAAGACCATTTGTCAAATCAATGTTATAGCGCAAGGATATCTACTACATATTGTATTTGAAAAATATTAATTCATTGCAAGACTGCTTTATTTTACAAAAGCTTTGGAAGTGCTTGTAAACCTTGCACTTAAAAGACATTCACTAGAGAAACAGAGCAAAATACATGCTTTCATGAGCTATAAACCATTCAGCATATATTCATTTAACAGAAATACACCTTGTATAACTTTATGTTTTCCATCACAAAAGCCCAGGTTATTAATGAGCAACACATTACTTTCTTTCAAGCAGAGATCACATTCTTCAAGATACTGGTTGCATAGCATAAAATTGTAAATTTCAAAGGAAGTGTCTTAAAAATAAGATTTTTCTTCTATTAGTTTGGAATTCATTTAACCAGCCTGTCATTACACAAACCAGCAGACAGGATTCCTTTTTGCTGTGAAAAAATTTTACACAGTAGTCGTTTCTCTTTTTTTCCTACTTAGTATAAAGTCTTCTCAGTCACCAGTTTGATCAGTGTCTTCCCACCCCCTTTTTTTTAATGGTACTTATTACATTATCCTCACTTCAGCAGCTGCTCAGAGAGTAAGAACAGCCTATATTCACTGGACCATCAGTTTACAGGAGAGGACGGATATTAACTGTTCTTGCAGTCAGGGAAAAGAACTCCTCTTCTGTAGTGAAAAAAATCTTGATTTTAATATACATTTTTTTGTCACAAACAAAGCGCTGAAAGCTCCAACAGCTTTTCTATTTCTCTAGCACAGCCTGAAGGAAAACTTTCAGGCCTGAATTTTCAGCATGTAGGTTCCTTGCATGCTTACATATATGGATAATAGTAGTGAAGAAAATTCTTCTTGCTTAGGAATTTATTTTAGACCTCAAACTATTTGGCTGTAGCAGTTTTCATTCTAATCAACCGATTAATCCTTATTATGTAGCCTTGAACTAGTGATCTCTTTCCATCTTGCTGAAATTACAGTAACTTCCTTTCACTTCTGCTAAATTCTTAGCCAAATATACTGGAACTGGAGATGATTTCATATTGCCTCCTTCTCACATGACATCAAACATTGTCTCTTCCTTGGTTCAATCAATCTTTGCAGCAAAAACAATGTATGACATTGCACTGTGCTCATTATGAAAACGTTCAGAGCATTTGAATAGGCACAATGGCCCATGATCAAACTCCTAAACACAAGACCCAAAAGCAGTGCTATCATTGCATCATGAAGTCTTTAGCAGTGTTGAAGAGAAAGCATTGTCTGAGCTTCTTACAACCTTGACAGAAAACTTAGTCCTGATGTGATGGGAACAGGAAGTTTAAGAACAAGCAGTAGTCGGCTAAATGTTAAATGTAAACACATTTCCACCCAGAGAACAACCCATATTTCAGATAAAACTGGGACACAATAGAGCCTACAAGTCAGGAATGAATATGATTAGGTTTATATTCCAAGGCCCTCATGAATAAAAAAAATCCCAAACAATCAACCAATAATAAAATTAACCATTTTGAACTCCAGCCAGCCTGTTTCCATTAAAATCCTCTAAGTTTGCACTCCACACCACTCAGCAAGTGGAAACAATTTCCTTGAACTTTACTAATATGGCTCTGAGCAGACAACCATGTAGACCCTACAGGACGAATTTCAAAGCTTTACCAAAGCAGACTAGACTTGTAAGGGCGACTAAAAGAGCTAATTTTGAAAATGGGAGAGAGAATTATTCTGTGATTCTCTCATGGGTAAAGGCACATTTCTCTCATCATAGGAAGAAACTGTTAGAAGACATGTGTGAATGAGCTCCAACTAAAAAAAAAGCAGCAATGCTGAAAATAGCATAATTAGTTTCTGGATATGATTCCACTGACTTCCAGTGGGCTACATCCTCTTCATTCTCCTAAGCACTTCTAATTCACAGTCAAGACTTCATACTCAGTCCAATTGAACAGCAGAGGGGAAAAAAATCCCAGTAGTGTATAGCTACTAGTATAGCTAGTATAGCTACTAGCTAGTGATAGCTAGAGAACAAACCCAAATTATTTGGAATAGAAATGCTGCCTCCTATATACTAGAAATGCTGCCTGCTATATACCTGTTATATATTAGAAAAGAATAAATTTTTCTATCTGCCTATTTTCAGCGAGATCTTCCCTGCAAAAGGAAAAATTACAGCAGAGAAATTCACCTAAACATGAGTGATGGTAAGCAAAAACAGTTCAGCTTTTGTTTATGCCTGAAACAGGTAAAGATATTGTCCCCCTACAAGTTTATTTAAAGTATCTACATACAATCCACTGACGCTTACTAACAGATTTCTTTTATAACACAGATTTCTTTTATAACATAGATGTGATTTATGGGGCTTTCTATTCAATTAATGGGAGATAACAGATGGTAAATACTTATTTTTAAATGTTGTGTTTATCACAACAGCCTTTGCTACCAAATATCAGCTTTCAAAGTTAAGAATCTAATTGTCTTAAAAAATTAAGTTACTGAAGTAGTTGGACAACACTGCAGACTCCCGGAACCATTCACTATTACAATGACAATCAGTGTAGTGGCCTGTGATGATCTGCTAAGATGTTTCACTGCTTCAGTGGAAATGTAAGGACAGAATTTCAGCAAAGTTTTATCATCAGTTCATAGAGCTCTAGGGACATAAAATATGAAATCTGCTTTCCTTTGTCTTTCCAATGGCCTGTAACCTTACAGTACATGGAATTAAAAAGCCAGCTGTAACTATGCCATAGAGAAATACAATTAACTTTTTTAGATCAAAGTTTTCTCCTATACTATGGCCAAGTGAAAAACATGCTAAAAACATAAGCATTTTCAATTTCTTTAGCCTGTCCATCCATGAAATTCAGCAGCTAGCCTGCTGGCTTATTAATCATCTCCATTCAGATGCTGAGGCAGCTCAAATACAGGAAAACTGTGAAGCTTGTTTTTTTGTCATGGGACCTCTACAGAAACATGGCAAAACAAAAGCAGAAGAAAAGACATATGGGAGATGCAATTGACTAAGAAAGTAGTTTCCTGGAAGATAGAGAACTCTGACTGAATGTGCCAGTTACTCTCTGGTACAGTAGAAGGCCAGCACAAGAAGCATAAGGTGAAGATGGGGAAAGAAGAAACCAAGGCTTACTCATAACCTGAAACTAAATTCTTGTCATATGCTTGAAATTAACGAGACCATTACAGGAAATAATGGGTGATCATAAGGCATGCTGTAACAAACGTTCTCCTTAGATGGAACAATAAATGTGTGTGTGTATACATATATATGCACAAGTCCTTCAAAGAGGCCTCAGTCAGACAAGTTCAAAACTGATTCTGATCAGTTTTCTCCTAAATCTGTCTTATTCTTTGCCCTTGCAACAATAACCTCCCTAGCATGAAAAGACCTGTGGTGAAAGAGAAAACTATCAAAAATATTGATTTAAAAAAAATAGATTTAGAGGTTGAAGAAAATAGAAAACAATGTCACAACTTTTATCATCTTCAGATTAGCTAATCATTCCCTCAAAACGACCCCTTCCCTCATACAAGGTAAGAAATAACCTCAAGAAACTGTGATTTCCAATTAATGCAAGTTTGAGTTAGTAAAATAATTTCGCTAATTCTATTATAGAACCAGACAAAGTAATTTTCAAATCAAGACTGTCCAGTGTTGACTGTCAGTATTTTTAGAAAACAGACTGTCAGTTTAGAATCCATAACCACACTCCATGTTTATCAACATGAAGTGGACTTCATTGAAGTTAACAAGTTAACTTTGATCAACTACAGAGAACACCAGTGACCAAGAGGCTGACAGAAAATTAAAAACAAAAAATCTTAAAAGCAAACTAAAGCCCACATCCTTCACTGATAATGGTTAATCTGAAGAAAAATTGTGTGCCTCTGGCTGTTTTCTAGTTCAGAGATTAAGTTTTCTGGAGACTCATGGCATCAGTTGTCAGAAAAAATTTACTAGACTCACTCCTAGGTGAAAATTAACAGCTTATTACATATATATGAGCTCCGACAGAATGATTTAAAGACAGCTTTTGGCCTGAAGGTCTATTAATCTACAGAAAGTGCAGGCCTGTTCTGCACAGGGTGCGAGCGCCCACTGCTGGCAGCGGGAGCTTCATTGGGGTCTCTGGGAGAAGAGGCTGGAGCTGCCCAGTGCCAGGGACAGCAGACCCTAGTCATCTCACCATGGGGCACACCTGAGGCCCTCAGCCACACTGGTGGCACCTCAGGGAAAGCGTATTTAAGAAACAAAAAACACCAGAGAGGAGGAGGGAACCAACAGGAGAAACAGCAGAAGGAACACCAACGTCAGAGAAGGAGGAACAACCCCGTGGTAAGGCAGATTTTCCCCACGGAGGAAAGGTGTGAGAGGAAAGAAGCAGGAGAAAGAAGCTGCTAAGCTAACCATGAAGTCACTGCCTTCCCACCTTCTTGTGCCACTTGTTGCCCTCTGAGCGTGACCGGCATCACAAGGCAGGGTAGGGACAGGAATGAGGGAGTCAAACTGAGTCTGTGAAAGGTGGGAAAAAAGCCGTGGTTTTAATGTTTGTGAGGCTTTTTCCCCACTACAAACCAACTTAGTATTTAATTATTTATTTTAAATGGCAACAAATAGTTTGTTTTCCCTGAGCTAAACCTGTTAGGTCCACAGCAGTAGTTTGTACAGGATCTGCATCTGTGACCCATCTGATCCTCATCCTGACTCATGAGCTTTTTCTCTCATGCTCTTCCCATCTCCTGCCTCCTTTCCACTGCAGTGGAAGACATAAGTGGATGGGTGGGAGTTTGGCTGGTAGTCAAGACTAACCCATCACATGCTCAAAAAAGAAAGTCCATGGAAGTACTGAGTGTGAAGAAGAAAGAAGAAAAGAAGTTCAGTGCACATGTGTGAGGCTCCTCAGTCTGAACATATGACTGGTTGTTAAATACAATGGCTTGGCCAGAGACATGCACACATCACCTGCAGACCATGGATGTCATTGCAACACAGTTTACCATGGTCATCAAATTCCCTGTTATACTGCTCTCACTGCCATTGGTATAACACAAAATAATAATAATTTTCATCATAATAGACAGGATAGCAAGAATTTATGATGCATCTTATAATCTGAAGTTTGCATTTGCAGTTTGCAGCCGGTCAATCAACACTGACTAGGTCATTGATATCAAACCCTGTAAGAAAATGAACATTTTGCATTGGCAGAGCTTTATGTGCTAGCATCATTTGCACTGCGAGGTTCTATGATTTTGAGAAGAGAATCTGCAATTTCAAACTTCTGTATGAAAGAATGAACAGATATACAGAGAGCATCCTTACTTTTCAACTGCAAGGTTGCTTGTGATCTAGACCAACTAAAACATTAGAGATGCCATAAAGCAAATGGGTTTGAGAGGAAAGAGAAACAGAACATCTTCAGGAGTCAGGAGCTCAAAACAGGAGTCAACCAAGGGCACCAGCAGCACTAATCAAGGAGATAAATGGTTCATTGCCTTTAATCATCAGCTATTCAAGACTTTATCACAAAGTTGAACTAGGGAATATGAAACCACGTAAAAATTTGTACAGAAATAACGCAAAGTATGGATGCAGGAGATTAGCTGTTTCCACTGAACAAACTGAAGAAGTTTGCAATGGAGATGTATAAGATGATGTATGGAAATAAAAAACTAACTCCTGATAAAAGCAGATATACTGTAATTTTGTAAATTATACAGAACAGTAAATTGTTCACACCTTACAGCAACTGACAGTTCTGCAAAAGCAGATTATTACCTTTTCTGAGAACAGCTCTTGTGTGACTAAAAGTAAGACTTCATAATGCTGTAGCTTATATCAGACATATAACTGTAGAACTTACAGAGATAATTTCCTATTTTGTGGTTGTGGGGGAGTGGAGAAAACTTTTCGCAGGTGTCTGATATTTGGAGTAATATCTCAACAAACACTATGCAAAAACAGTTTCTAACATAGCTGTAGTTCCATTCCTTAGCAAGGATTTACCCAATATTCAAATCCTAAGAATTCTGTAATGACTTCCTTCCTAAAGTAGATTTATTTTACTTCTAATGAGATACACCACTAAACATGCTTATTTCTATTTGTAGAGAAAAACTTTGCAATAGACATATGGATGTTTGAATGGGAATCCTTGAAGTACTATTCTGACTACATTTAACGTGCATATGTTATTATGTTAAGAAAAAAGAGCAGAAATATCATTAGTGTTTTGAACCAAAAATTGAAAAAAGCAGAAGAGATGTTTCTACTTCTTCCGTGAAACTGTTACAAATTTCCATTAAAATCTTACAAGGCAGAGAAGTAACCCTTGAGTCTAAAACAGAAATAAAAGCCATCAGGATGCCATTCAGAAGATTCTGATGTCTGAGTAAGTAACTGGGATATAAAATATGTACTAGAGAGATGCAAGTCTTTTCTCTCTTTTTTTGACCCTCCCCAGCAGTGAGTATTTTCTGACCTGTTTTTGAATGAAAGCTCCTCCTTGGTTCCTCAGGCCCCTCAATGGGTTGGTCAGCAAGGAAAACTCGTGCCTGGTCCACAGCGTTGAGAACAGTTTGCTCTTTTTCCTTCAGTTCACGCCTCAGTGCCTTTTGGGAAGGGAAAGAAGAATTCACTTGTTACTTGACTTTGTGAACGATATCATTTTCTCTGCTTTCATCTCTCCAACCACACCTGCCTAGTGAGTGAGTAATAGCCAGCGTTAATCAGACTGCAAGATAAAAATGCAAATTTTACAAAATAGAAGGAGCAAGAAATTGAAGCTGGAAAGGTAATTTTTAGGAAGTTGACTTGAAGAAAGGAATACAAGAAAGGTGATGATGGTAAGTTTAAAAAAAGACTAACAAACAAATTACTACATTAAAATTCCATTAGAAAGTAAATTTAATGGGTTTATTGCTTTCAACAGGATTGCTAATATATAGTAGATTGCTACAACAGACTGTTTACTTTTTTGATAGCTGGAATAACAGCAATTTGCATCTACTAAGACTTCAGGAAATTACTTTACAAATGCTAAGGTGAATTGCAAAAATTATTAACATTCCTTAGAAAACGAAACATCCTGTTTCTGTCTGCTATTTACTAATATTTTTAAAATTTAGAAAACATGTATCAAATTTTAGTGTGATCACACATTCTGAAAAAGCAATTTTTTAAACTAATAAAAAATATTTAGATCTTAATTATGCAAAAATCCTTTGAAACTTATATACAGAAAGAAAAAAAAATCAATTTTTATGTAAGATCTTTTCATGGTGGTAGAAATAATTTCATGATATTATGCTCTCCAGCACCTATGACTTGATTAAAGGTTTAAGTGTAACCAACCTTTAAAAAAATAAAAAGTTTATAAGTAGTCAGCTGTTATGTTTCTTATGAAGCATTTTCTTCCAGCATAAAGCATAAATCTCTCCCACCTAGAAGGAAACCACTTTTCCTGTTTTATTTGTATTCTTTTCTACACACAGAAACACAAAAGAAGATACTTTAAACATTATTAAAATGCTATGTTTATTTTTTACAGTATATTTTTTAGTTCTTATTTAAAAGTCAAGGCTTATTTTGCTGTCACAATTTCCTAAGGCCCCATTCCAGATCAAAATGCAGTTAGCCAGTGCTGACAAGATTATATAATAAAATTAGTGTTCTACTACACAAAAGTTTGAAAAACAGATATCATAAAAGCATCTCAAATGCTGTCTTTATCTTTCCATTACTTAGTCTCTTGATGCCACAATAACAATAAACACCCTCATCTCAACTTTAGCTTAGCAGGAGGCATGATGTTACTCTTCTTCCCTCCTTCCCCACTTCATTCCTTTATCTCCCTCATCTTTCAAAATCCTTCCATTCTATTGCTTCAAATAAAATAAATAAATAAACAAACACGTAAATAAATATAGAATCCCAAGAAAAACTAAGCACTGAAAGCACAGTAACCTCGATTACATTTAGGGACCTGCATTATACTGTCCAGTAAGCATTAACTCTTGTATTAATACAAACACTCCTCAGAGCAGTGTTCTCTGTATACTTCTGTATACCAATGATATTCTTTGTAGGATTCAGTACATGCTAGATGTAGTAAGCAATGAAAATTGCCTTTTAAAACACAAACCTTCTTTATTTAAAAAAAAATACAGAAATGAAAGTATTGTAAAAGCAACATTCCTGAAAAATCTCTCCAGTTCTTCACAGTATGTATCAATATTTTAGTTTCACATTACACACACTAGAATAAGACACTTTAAATCATCCACAGGTTACAAATAATTAAGGCATTCTCTATGTAGGAATTTGCTTCAAGAAAGAAAGATAGCAGTTTGTATGGTTAGAAAAATTCCCCATTTAGAAAAGACTTTTTGGTTAGTAGAAACTGTGTGGATGCATCAGTAAAATATATTTTAATTTCAAAAACTTGTCAGAAACAGAGGGCTGATTACTACACTTTGAAGTAGGGAATATTTCTAGATTTACTTTTCTCCCCTCCATATAACATCCAAAATATTTCCAAAGCATACAAGAAAAAGAAGGCTACGTCACATTTTGAGTATGCTAAAAAATTCCAGCAGTTAGAAACAATCTAGAGATGGATCTTTTACTCTGTCTCTCCTGTTTACCCTCACATAGCACCTTTCATCAATTTCTCCTGACCCTCAATAAAACTTCAATCAAGTTTGACCTAAGAGACCTTGGATTTAATTCACCAACATCCCTGCCATTGAAGTAGTTCAAATTGAAGTTGACAACAAAAGATTTTAAGAGTTTGGCCCATACAGCTCATCAACTATAAGTCATTCATAGCAATCCTTATCAATATTTTTATAGAGAACTCAGCATAAAATAAACCATACACTGAAATAATACTACTAAAATAATTTAGCAGTAGAGTACCTTGAGCAAAATCCAGATTTCTTAGATTACATTTTGTTTTTTTCTTATACCACAGGTGCAAAAATAATGCACTCAGACTTGCATAACCTTTCCTTAGCAATACTCAATATATTTCTCTGTCCCTCTCTGCCAGCAAACAAGAAGAGCAATGAGACTACACAATGCAAGGATAACCAAGCATACCAATAATACTATCTCTTCTCCCAGCAAACCTCTCTGCAATAGAACAAAGAAGAAACCCACTTATAAATCTGATCTTGAGCTGAAATTTCATCTGTTTTGAAAAGACAAAATAAAGATTTCAATGAAAAAATCATATCTAGAGGAACACTACAGAGTGAAAGTAAGTCATAAAAAGCCCAGCAAGGAACAGAAAATGTTTTTATATAATAAGAAGTACAATCACATATTTTAGTGGTTTATTTAGCTTTTCAAGAAATGGCTACTCAGAATGGATGTGCCTCCTTCAGTAGACAAGGATATTACTTCTTTCTCCTTTTGTCAAAAGAACTAAAACAGCTAAAGAATTTGTAAGCTTTGAGTGGAGCACAGGCTTTAGTAGAGGGTGAATTCCGCTCCTGTTGCTGACTATGCGTTTCAGGGAGAAAATAAGGAGAAAACTGATTCCAGAGTTCTGATATAGATTCAGTAGCTGAAGGTATGGAAAAAAAACCTTGAGAAGCATCTCAAAAACTTGTCAGTGAAAATTGCCTACTAATAAGCTAAAAACATGGATGCAAGTATTTTTTGAGTCCTGTTGAGCATTCAGATATGAATACAAAATGAAAAAGTGAACACTGAGCACAGAGATAATGCCTTGATTTTGCCCCCACTATGCTTTTTTATGTTTACAAAAGCAAAATAATATTTTAAATTATACTGGTCATACAAAAAGGGGCTGTACACAACTTGGTCAGTAATTCACACCACAATATTTCATATAACAATTATAAATTGCAAAATTACTATATACTTTGGGTAATGGTTTAAAATGAAAGCTTCACTTCCCTCAGTAATCTGACAGGTGACAGGCCATTAAATCCAATGTCTACGGTTTACACAGTTCTGTTGCATTTGCAAATCCACTGTTACTTCCTTCATAAACCAGGACATGCAAGAGTCCTGGAAAAACCAACACTAATTTTAGACATTCTTGATTCTTATAACAGAGAGGAAAAAAGCCCTGAAAACATAAAATCCGGTGTGCTGATGCAGGGTCAACACAAACTATTTTCATAGCTGACCCTAAACAATACTAGCCAAAAACACCTTAAAAAAACCTGCTTTGAAAAAAGTCTTCCACTAGTAGATGAACATGTGCTTACAAAACTACACTCTTGAAATATCTTGTGCAGCATTAAACAAAGCAATTAGTACAATCAGCACTGCAGCATTCATTTTGTAGGTATGAGGTCTCAAGTTAGCCTACTACTACGGTGGAGTAACCCAGGACCCAACTAACACAATCCTCCTCTCAGGAAAGAGAAGGGCTTCCATGATCTTCAACCATGAGCCAGTGATTTACTCTCCACGTTGATTTGTTCCTCTTTCAGTGACTGCAAAACATATGTTACTCCCTTTATAACTCTGGAAATGCAGACAGATAGACCATTTCCTCTGTCACACCAAGATAATCAAACCTATTTGCCCTCTCTTCATTAAAGATACATCTGATTTCTAAAACAAAACCCAACTCTTCTTGTAAGACAAGATTTCTAAAGGAAGTTGCCTAAACCAGGGCATTACAAAATTTCTGTTGGGAATGCTTTGCAGCTGGGTCTTTCCCTCTCTTGGAAAATTTAAAAGCTATAAAACTTTTGCTATTGTGATTTTTACACTGTTTAGCGTATCCTGAAAGCTCCTATTTCCTTCAGCTTCACCTTAAAATTGCTTTTGAGCATAGTAAGTGGACTTCCAAAATTACTCACTGTTAATTTGCAGTCTTTTTTTCTCTTTTGAATTGTACAGACTTGTACAGAATAATTCAAGGAGCAGATCTGCTTAATAGTTCCAACGGATGAAGGCAAAGCTAATTTCAAAGAAAACACATGGGATGTTTCTTAAAAACAGAACATATTTAAATCAGGTCTCATTATGCACTCTTTCAAGGAAGTAAAGATGCATGTTATTGTAACTCATATCAGTTCAGCACACTGTAGCCTTATGTGCCAATCAGCAGCTCCTGTAGCATTTAATTACTTATTCATCTTCATTCTGCACCCGGTGCTTGAAAACTCCTGTTACTTTTATACACTAAATTGAAATGGGAAAAAATAATCTGTGGCATTTAACAGGATGGGGAGAATAAGCAGGATGATTGAGCAAACTCAGAGCGAGATGAGGAATTGTTTATAAAGATCATACAGAGATAAAGGTTGTGACTGAGTCTCTGCCAGCTGTCTCCATCACTAAAGAATGAACTAGAAAGAAAATAAGCTTAGCATGTTTAAAAGCTGTTCTTTCCTGTCAGATACTATTTAATGGAACATGTACACACAAAATTTCAAAAGTGTTTTGGTCTCTGTACACATCTCTCTGTAAAAGTCAATTTTATGTGTCCACCCCATCTGATAAGGAAAACAGTCAAATAAAGAGCAGTATTTGAGACTGTGCAGCCCACCATGTATTTGCCTTTTACTACTTCATACAAAATCTATGTGGCAAGAGAAATAATGAAGGAAAAAAATGGTGCCTAATACACAACCATTAATACCTAGAGATACAAAGACACATGTAGCACATGAGACATTAAAGATCAGACAATATCCTACATGTTCTGATAAATGAGTGACAGTGACCAACACCAGAATAGGGGAAGAAAAGGAAATATGAGAGTGGGGTGAAAAAGAAAAAAAAAAAAGGAGAAAGCTGTTTGCCTTCACAATAAATATATATTGTAGATATCTCAAAAAGGACTGAAGAGAAGTGCCAAAGGCTGCATTTTTCTAAATTGTCTCTCAGTATACCATTTGCCACTTTCTCTCTCTTTTGCTGTAGTGTCAATAAAGAGTGTGCAAATAGGGTGTCAGCTACCAGGGTTCAATGTGAGTGTAGACCTGGAAGTCACATCGACAGCAAATTCCTCCTTTTTGCCTGCATGCACAAGGAAACGAAACTGACAAGAATTTAAAAGCATAGAAGTGGGCAAAAGAGAATTAGACTATGCATGCTGGTGATCTCTTACCAGAGGCAAATAAATGTTAGCTTACTTAAGACTTTCCCTTTGATTTATCAAAATAAATGCTTCAGGCCAGAAATATGGGCACTTTTTCACTGAGACTGTCTTGTCTCTTGATAATTTCCCTTCTCTCTCTGGAGAAGTGCATGTGATCATGACTACCCACTGAAAACACCACCTACCTCTGAATATGCACTAATAAACACCCATGACATAAAATAAGCATCTAAAACATCTCTCAAACAAAGTACCTTGCAATAGTGCAGCCAGAGAGACAGAGGAAAGAAAGTGTGCTGAGTCACTGCTGCTCAGGCTCAGAGACAAGAAACACAAAGCTAACAATGTTGCTAACAAATGTGGCTAACATTGTAAAAACTGATAACCAGTAAACTGATAATCTCAAACTGCATCTGTACATTCCTGTGAGACACTTCAATACAAGGAAGGATAACTGACTTTCTTCTGAACTTGTTACAGGTCAATACCAGTAAGGCTATTGCCTCCATTTTCATCCAACAGCATTTTAAAATCATGAAAAGATGTTTTGAAGCCTGTTTGGAAAAGCCACACTTAAAATAACCTCTTGAGGACTTTGGAAGGCCTCCTTTGTGTACTAGAAAAGAATCCACAATGCACAAAGGCAGAAGTAAGCTTCATTGTCACACAGATTGCATCAAAAAAGACATTAAAAAGCAATTCTTAAATTAAAGATCAGAGAGCTATGCTTTTTCTTAAATATTTTTTTTTTCACAGTTAATTTTCCAAGAAAGAACTTTTTTCTGAAGCAAGAACTGCAAGTCCTACATTCCCTAGAGATGCTACAGGATCTAAATCCAACTAGACAGGAAGACCCCTGCTTAATTGAGCAAAGATTGCAAAATAGGAGGCATGATGCTGTTCATTAATATGTCTTCCAGCACCAATAATCTTATGTAACTTGATTTCTTATTTCCTAGTCCACTGAAATGAGACTTTATTTGTGTTTCTATGTCAATGATAACCAAGACTTGGTTTCCCAGAGAAGTTTGGAAGCTCAACAGAGCATAGAATTTAGGGACTGGAAAACATGGAATGCCTAAAGACTTTTCTATTTTTCCTTAAAATTTATTTATTTCTGTTGGGGGTGGGGTATAGTTTAAATATGATTAAGAACTACATTGGGAGAAAAAACCCACACCGTGCGTCCTTGAACAAATGCCAAAGACATTATCATCAAAAAGCTTTTTTAAAAATATATAATTTTTTCCTAACAAAAGCGAAAAGACAGGCTTCAGTGTGCTAATGTGAATTCTCTACTGAATCCACTACTGAAATCCCCAGAAATATAACTACTCTGCCAGTGGAACCCTTCTGTGATGGGTTTGCTGCTCTGTGCATACCCACTGAACTTGCTTTGTTGGCTCTTTTTCTGTTCTTCAATAAGCAATTTTTTATATTCAATCCTTGCTTTGTACTTCACTGTACCATGAATACTACAAAAGTATCATCTAAACGGCAGAACCAAATCTGATACAATATGCCTATTTTGCTCATCCAGCAAGTTTCTAATATAAGTGAGAATATTTTGATTTAAATCCTTTGTAATATGACAGCTAAAAAAGGGTATGAGACTCATTAAATTTGATGGCTTGCATAAACTACACAAAAGCAGGCTTGGTTTACAATGCTATCCCATAGTAAAAAATGTTTTTAATGAAGCTTTTAGAAAAAAATCTGTTTAACATATCTAATCAGAATTTACTACAAAAATCCATACAGACTGTACCCCAGAGACAGCAAAGATGCCTGAATCAGATTGGAGACTGAAAGAGGAAGAGAGAGTGAAGCTGTTGCAACTTTCTACTCTTCATGTGGTGGAGAAAAAGTATTTACTTTTACACAACAGCAGTCATCACCCTGCTAGCAGTGGAACCAATTTTCAAATAGCAAACTCCAGAAAAACACATTCAGGTTTACATCAAAAGGGCTATAGTGTGCTTTTGGTGAAGGAAACTAATCCCACCAAACCCTACTATGGAAGCATGACAGCTATTAGATGTCCACAACCTTGCAAGACTTGACCTCTTTTTATTCCCATATTTATTTATTTTATAGTAAACCAGTGGTGTCATCAGAGGCATTTTCATATATCTCTGATTGACAGAAGGCAGGAGGAGAACTAACCCTCTCTAGTTGCACCATTTTTCTTTTGCCTGTGTCACCAGACTCTGGTCCTGTCAGAAACAGAACAACTACTTTTATGTAACTTAGGGACAATCCAGAACCTTTAATCTAAAGTATACAAGAACTGGTATCCAGACACGGGGGACTGACTGAAAAAAATCAGCAAAGATAAAATAATATTTTAAACTGTGTGCCAAAAAAACCCTTGAAAAACCCCACAGGAAAAGATCACTGTACAACGCCAAGTAAAGCACTGCACTGAGTCTATTTCAAAGACATTTAAAAACATTATATCCTCTAAAAAGCAACTTCAAAGACAAGACAATATACCATCAAAAAAAAGATCCATTTCAGATGAAACTGTTTTGTAAAGCTGTCTGCAGAACAGAAGTTACATTTCTTCCACACTCTTCAAAGTTTTACCTCCTTTGAAGAAGCAAAGGAAATTTGTGTCCTCAATGCTAACTCTGATTAGCTTCAAACTGTGTAACTGTGCACTGCACAGTGTATAACTGGGTAGCTTTGGATAACAGTTAATACTCAGTTGCATAAAACCCAACAAATGAGTTTGTGGTGGAAACACTGTCAGCATCAAACTCCATCTTTCCTTTATGGGTTTCAACCAGTATAACTTCTGCTTCTTATGTCAGAAAATACTCACAGAAAAAGGGGGAGGGATAAAGAACACACACACAAAAAAAAGCATTATTCTGTTTATGCATCCAAAACATGTACCGCCTCCAGCCTGACACAAGACACACAAAACATCTGCTGCACATTAAATGGTTTATTACTTAATTGAGCAAGAGCCCTCAAATATCCTGTTAGCACTGCCTATTTTCCTGTACCCTTAGCAGTAAGCATCTATCTCTTCAACATAAGACAGACACATTCCTCTTTCTTTGTTTGCTTTCTTGCAACAAACTGGCTTGGGTTTGCTCAGGCTGTGTGATTGCTGAGCACTGATGAAATACCATTAAATTTCTTGCTTCAAACTGAACTGATGCCACCATTAACAAGTTGGATGCTGCATTGTCGTTGAGAACAGTTAAACTCAGGCCACCTTTTGCTTATTTTGTATTATTAAGATTCCTCTTCATTTCTTCAAAAAAACACCAATGGGACAAGTCAAATATGTTTGACATTATAAGCTGCCTCTCAGTTAAATGGTACCTACTGTATTAATGTAGAGATCTTGAGAAAGATTTTCAGTAATTACAGTTCAAACTCAATGTACTTAAGAGAAACTTTGTGATATGCAGCACTATGAATATTCATTCAGTATATAAAGATAGGATGCACTTTGTGAGCAAGCTCACATCTCCTGAGAGGTTTCCTCTACATCAGCATCCCTGACAAAGAATCGTGATCCCCAAGAAAAATATGTATTATACAGCATCACCTATAAATTATAAACAAACAGATCACTGCAAAAAGTCTCAAGGGAGCCTCTCTTGTATGAAAACTGTGTAAGGGGAAGAATATTTCCTTCAGGGAAGAGGAAGCACAGGCACCAGTGCCCAGCTGAATATTGAAGCAGAAAAAAATGCTAGGGACCAGTTGCAATTTGAGGCTGACTCGTGTTCCTGTTCTGCATGCATACAACATGGGAGAGGACTGCTACTGGAAATCCTTTCAGAAGCAGAAACCTTGTCAATGTTAATTACTCCTCTTTCTTAGAAACAGTCACTTTGGTTTCTCTTTGGAAGGAAATGGTCCAGACAGACACCGAATAATCACCAAACAGTCAAACTGTCTTCCTCACCACAGTCTACTTCAATCTCCCTCATAGCTTTTTTGCTCTCAACTCTTCCACTATGGCTTCCCACTTTCAAAACTATCTAAAACGACAGCAACTTTGTAAAGCTGTTACCACACAGTTTGTTACTGTGACATGTCAGAATATGCTGGATCTCTGCTTTGGGTCACTTCTCCAAAATTTCCTGTCTCTGGATTGTGTGCTAATATATCCAACATCAGCTCAGTACAGAAAGATTACTGTAAAACCATTTCTGAAAAAAATAAGTAGTGTTTGAAAGAGGAAATACTCTACTTCAGACAATTTTCCAGGCATTTATGAGAGAGTCATGAGGAAGGAATACCCTAAGGGCAACATGACTTTCCCTTCTGCTTAAGTCACCTCCTTCAGCTCATTCTAGCTGCCATCAGAAATTAGAGGAACATGAAAACACAGAACCTGGCACCTATGCCATATTTGTAAAAGCCAACGGCATTTAAGAAAAAAAAAAGGGCAAAAAAGGCAAGTATAATATTTTATATATTCCATGGCACAGCAGCAATGCAGCAGCTATCACAACATAGCAGTGGTGGGGTGGGATTTTTTTTTTTTTGTTGGAGGTGTGAGTTTGTTTCAAGTAGCAGAGAATTTTCCCTCATCATGAGCCACACAGAACATAAATAAATTTCTGCTGGGAGCTTAAGCTCCTTGTCAAACAGGGGGCACCCAAACTTTTCCCAATATGCAGTAGTGTGTGTTGCTTTATTAGTTCTATTTATGCCTCTGCAAACTGAACTTGCCCAACACAACAGCCTTGATCAGTCTTTGCATAGATGATCTAACAACATCTCAAAAGCAACAGGAAATCCAGATGAACCTGAAAATTCAACTAAGAGGATAAGCAAAAAAGGAAAAAAAAAAAAAAACAAAAAAAACCCCAAAACAAAAGGCTGCTTTCAGACAATTTCACCAATAAGAAATTAGAACTAAAATACTGCTGTGCATTCACTGTCTGTATATTAATACAAAACACTGAGCAAACCCACTTGACCAACTTGAAAATTGTCAGTGTTTTCAAACAGAGCTCCATCCTCCAGTTACAGGGTTGTGCTCTCCTCCTTTCCAACTGAGTTTGCTATTTGATTTTAACATTATGCCTTGGGGTTTCACTCAGTAGAAAAATATTGAAATTAAAATAATCCAGGTAAAGTTCTGCAAAATATCCACGGACAGTAAGGACAAAACTTTGCCTTATTTTTACCCATGGTAAGTTCTTTCCATATCTGTTCACATAAACCATATTCCTTGACTAAAAATAATTCTATAAGAATGACTGTTAACCTGGAAAAAAAGAAAAAAGGCCCTACTGAAACTTATTGCAAAAGTTGTCATAAGCCATTTTTTTTTGATGACTACAAAGCGGCTTTCTGCTGATGAGGAAAAAGTAATTTAATATAACTGACAGTGATTAGGAGTCAATTAGGGAATGATACCAGGACTGAAAAGAATACTTCTGTGAAGCAGGGCTATTTAACTCAGCTCCACGAATACTTTCCAATATAGGGTGGACACATCAGAGAGATCAGAAGACAGACTTATTACTCATATTCTCTCACTTCATTTCCTTTCTCTGCTTTGTTTCTCCGTATGACAAGCTTTTTTATTTGTAGCTCTTCAGGCAAAGAATTGTAATATTTTATATATAGTAGAACCAGCATGTATTAAACAGGATTTCTTTTTCTTTAGAAACAGAATTTGAAACCGCAAACAATTTCTCATTAAAAAAATAAAAAACAAAACGAAACAAAACAAACCAGCCATATAATCCAATTGTTATTTTTAGTCCTCAATACTTAGAAACAAGCTCTGTGCCATGGCAAAGTTACCTAGTAAAGATATGGAGAAAAGGAAAAGTAGTAAGTAAAATAATGAAGGTATAAACAATAACACAGAACACAGGGAATGTCTCAAAACCAAAAACTAGAATTGGTTTTAGTGACTGAATGCCAAAGAATACTTCAACACAATTGTAACAATTTCCCATAAATTTAAATTCTCAATTTAAAACCATTTAAATAAAGGTGAATACATGCAAATGCAGCAAGACATCTATATACTGCTCTCTTTCCCCAGAGACCTCAGTGAAAAGAGTACACCATATAGATTTTTTAGAAAGTAAAGGAATTTCACTTATTTCTCATATTTAGTTGATTTACATTGTATTTAGCAATAGGGTGCATGAGCTTTAGTGCTTTTAACTCTTAAGTCATTGCTTTCTTAGAAATCTCTTCACATTTTTCTGCAAGTATAAACAAAATGCAGTAAGTATGCTTACTTGCAGTATGTTGAGATTTTTTAGGCCACACATATCATCTTGGTACCCAAGCTGTTTTTCCAGAACAGTATTAATAATGTGATTCACATCTGACCTGTGTCTGTTTAGTTTTCTCTCTAGCAATAAAAGTACCTTTGTTTTTACAACACCCGTGGGATTTTGTTTGTTTCATATACTGTGCTGTGCTTTCCACTAGCCACTCCTTCATAGATCTAGCATTAAGATAATAACTTCTTTCTCTTCTAGTGCTGCTGCACCAGCACAATGCAAAGCATAAGTAGAAAGACACAGGTGAAAAAAGGGTTTGAGAAACTGCAGCCAAGCACCCATGCTCACTGGACTAAGAAACTTGTAGCAGGCAGAAATGTCAGAAGGCATTATCTGCATGATCATACAGAAGAATACAAGATCATCAGCAAATCATCCCAAATGAGGCTGACCTATTGAAAAGGAGCAATTTCAATCAAGCGTGGCTGCTTTGTAGTAGTCTATGTTTCAGTCTAAGCCTGGGGAATTGTTCCTGTAGCAAGGACTGAGGCTCCTGAAAGCCTTCCTGCCCAGGGATGTGAGGGGAGGCGCTGACCACAGCACAGATGTCAGCATCAGGTACTGCTCAGTATCTCTCTGCTACAACACTTGAGATGCAAAAATCATGTGCACAGGATAAAATTAGCAGATACCATTGAAATTTACCTAAAAATTACACCCTCCCCCCTCCCTTGCATTTATTTGATGATAAAAATATTTTCACAATTAATCTTCTCTCTCCTTTCAGGGCATCAAAATGTTGCCCTGTCAACATTTTGTTCTGTTGGAGGGTTTCTTCCCTGGCTTGAACCTTATCCCTTCAAGGTAGTGAATGCTTACACAAAATTCTAGCATCTCTCTTCTCAGGCAGATCCATCACTCAAAAAGAAGATGGAACCAAAAAAGAGAACATGTACAAATAGCTGTTATTTTAAAAATAGAAAGAAACAAAAAAGACTTATATCAAATTGATTCCAAGGTAAATAAATAGAGACTGTATAAAATCTAGAACAAGGTGAAAAGAAATTTTAGATGACATGCAGTAATATATAACAGAAAAAGGATGTATTTGTTCCAGTAATTTCTTTAAAACTATCTCATTTACTATTCTCTCTTCTATTACTGCTAATATTAAATTCTTGCTGACCTGTTACACTGACTTAATGAAAAATATACTAATAAAAGTAATGATTGGATTCAATCATTCAAGCCTCTGTTGGTACTGAAAATTTTAATTTAGACCCAAGTAAATCACACAGTTATAAAGTATGCATTTTTTAATGACTGTTTATAAAATTATCAGCATAACCCTTTCATTAATCACAATGTTTTACTTTATATTTTAAAAATTCTTCTAGCATTTAAGTTGCAAACCAGCTGTTTCAAGGCAGAGGAAGTCTGCAGGTTTTTTAAAAATCTATTCTGTTGCCAATATTAGGCCTTTTAGACTAAAAATTCCTTAGTAACATAGACAGAATGCATAAAATTCAGTCTGACTTCAAACAAAAGGGAAAATAAATGTATCAGAACATTTTAATGATTTATGGCTTTGGTCTACTCTCTCTTAAGCTTCTAAATATTGCTTGCAAACACAAAATTGCTGACAACAATATTATAAAACTGACTGTGAAATCATTGGTATATTGTGTTATACCATCAAACATCGGCACAGAGATTTTTTCTCTAGATTTACACATTCATTTAACAAGAAAGGTCTAAAAGATTAAAATCTTATTATAAAATACATGAATTACCATTAGCAGCAACTATTAAGTTCTTTGAGAACATCTTTGAAATGTTCTCTCTCACTACAGGGTATGCCTGTTCATTTAAGGAACAGCTCCAGGTGGCTAGAAATTCAGAAGAACTACTCAGCTTCCCACACCCCCTCAGAATCTGTCCTGCAAGGAACAGGATATAGGTGATGCCTTGTGAAGGCTGACCTAGAACAGAGGCTAAACCGAGTTAAAGTAGGTATTTATTAGAAGGCCTCAATGGATACATCTTGGGCAGTACAAGAGCTCAGCCAGGGCTGCATCCAAGATGAACCCAAAATGGTCGCAAAATGGATGACCGGTCATGAGGGTTCTCACCTTTATAAGTTCTGGGTCATTTGCATATTGGAGTTAATTGTCCAGTTATAGCTTTAGCTGATGAAGTTCCATCCTTATTTTTCTCTCTTCAGTCTACACTGTTTATGCACTTGGGCCTGAAATTTGGATTGGCTGTCCTTGGTCCCAACTAGAGAAGAAATTGTCTAGCTACTCTGTGAAGAAAGCTCATCATCGTTTAATATGAAGCTCAGAACTACACACTAAAGCAGTACAGAATCTGAAAAATATAAAAGCTAAAACCTGAGGCATCACAGGAATAACCTACAGCAGCCACCTAACAGCACAGTCATGTGTCAGTAATAGCATAGCATCTCAGACTATCAAAAACTAGAGTTAATGCTAATCTTCATTCACTGCAGAATCAGAAAAGTCTGTTCATGTCACAGAAGCTGCTGCATTTGTATTGTCTATTTAGCAGAGCAGGCTACCAAGTTTGATGTCCAGTTAATATATAGTGCTTGAAACCACTTTAGGACACAGTAGCTTCACTACTAGCACTGACATAATGCTCCATTGTCATTAAGCAACAAGATAGAAAGGACCCTTGAGAAAACTTAGGTTTTGTACAGGATGCTTTTAAAGTGTCCTCACACATTATAGGGGAATAAATTACAAGATGACCAACTAAGCACGTAAAATAATTCATTAGTAGTAAAAGTGTGAGGACAACACACGATTCCTTCCAGAAAGAGGTGCCTAAAGAGCCACCCGAAAGCCAAGACATAAACCAAAAGGAATGTAACCTACACAACCAACAGCCACTTTGTCAAGCAAATATTTTCTATCTTAATTACACCATGCTTATAAAATTCTGTAATCTACTGACTAAAACAAAGTAATCCCAGTAACTCTAAGAAATTACTGCAGACACTGCAGACATACCAGGCACAGCAATACATGGAGGAATTGTACCTTAATGCTGAAGCTCAGGGTACCCCAAGTCTTCTGATGTTGAGAACTACTGACGATACTTTAAATGGCACAAGGAAAGGAATCATGTTACCAGCCTCACAAGATGAGATTCCAAAAAGGCGCCATTCAGGTTCCAAATCTGATTAAAAGAAAAAAACCTCCATCTTTCTCCCAAAACAACTAACTCTGGATCAGTCTGTAAGTAGTAAGGACCTCTAGCAGCTCAAGGTGTGGGAGTGGGAACTCTAGACCCAATATAACACCTTTCTGAAGCACAGCACTGAATTCACTTTGAAGGAAACACCTGCTAGCAAAAACATAACCTCCAGCAGCTTCCCTAAAAAGAAAGATTCCAATCTTTAAGCATCATTTTTGGTTTAGCACCCTTTGGCATCCACGCTGAAAGACCAAAACTTCAGAGAAGAAAACCGCTTCTAGTAACACTCCTAGGAATTTCCCAGCCCCACAGACTAATCACCCTGGAAGAGAGAATTTCACTGAAACCCAGGTCAGAAGATACAGATGTATGGTAACTGTCTAGGAACAAGTATTAGCTATGGTTAAGAGTTCTTGGAAAGAAAACAAAACAGAACAAAATACCTCCTGTGACATTACCTTGCCCATTAAACCAATACCTACCCTTGCATTCTAAAAGTGCAACAAAACCAAAATGGGAAAACTAACAGAAAAGTGTAAGAAAAAGCAGAAGCCCATGCCCTCCCCTATTTTGAAACGTAGCCTTCAGTCTCTAGAATCTGCATGAAAACAGGAGTGGGTAGCTGTCATGGAAACACAAATTTTCCAATTTATTGCTGATCTTCCTAGGGTGGATTACTGACAGTAATAACAAGGGATTGAGGATCCTTGAGTTCAGGAGTTAACTGGAATAAATATTCTTCTTCCCTAAAGAGCCTGCCTCCAGCAGCAAGAAGCAGGATCTAGATTAAGATGCTCTTAACAGAAAAAGTTTCTTCACCAGTCCCTGTCTGCAAATGCAGTAAGTTTCAGGAGGATATAAAAGTGGTAACTGCCTCTCTCTTACTGCATATTTAAGCAGTGCATCATAAACTAATGTATCTGTTCAGTTTCTCCAGAACAGTGATGCATAGGGGACTCTGCCCACTAAGAACACAAGACTAAAGAAAATAAATCTCTCTAGTGCTTGCACAGATTTCACATGGAAAAGTAACAGTTATATAAAAAGGTTCTTAAGATTTGCATTAATCTCTACAAGCTCCACTCCACCCCTTGAACAACAAGCGAATAGCCTTGGTAAATAGAGTAAGTTTCTTCTTAGTGGTCCAGTTTATCAAAACAGACCACAGAGAATTCAAGGAAAGCTGAGCTGGTTTTATTGACTATACAGAAAGAACCTCAAATTGGTGTCAAAATGAGAAAGGTATGAGCAGGACAAACAGTTTTCATCTCTAATACAGGCTACGAAAGCATCTGAAAAAAATATGGCAGTGGACCCTGTATTATTGTGGCCCTCTAGCAGCACTCTCCAGTTGAAAAAACAGATTCACTGTGACTGTGCCAGTGTTTTTTCCTGGCTCTCTGCCTTTGGAAAAACAGACCTCAGCAAAAAACAATATTTGCATTCAGAGAAATGTCCTGTCTCATTTCCTTATACCATCCCATCTCTGGGATCCAGTGAGGCAGCTCATCTGGTGACATATCATCCCTAGGTTTCAGGAGGTACCCAGCATTTTTAAATGCAATTGAAATACCAACTGATCTTAGGAAAAAACATACACAAACTTAAATCCATGAGCATTTTTCTGAGCAGTTACAGCTTAAGAGAGAAGGTCTTTGGAATTTCATTGTCAGGTCGCAGAAATAATTTGTTTAATATGCCACTTACCAAAAAATAGCCAACAAAATATTGAGCATCCTCAGAAAATGACAAAAAATGCCACAGTTGTATTACAGTGTCAAACATTGCATTGGTGCAACTTCATCCTAAGTATCACATGCAATAGCAGTCACTTTAGTTCCCAAGGGATATAGCAGAGTCAGAAGAACACAGCAAGATGAACAACACATGTAGCTAAGAGAATAGAGTGCCTGTCTTATGGGTGGAGATTAAAAATCAGTCACCAATGTGCTTGTGCTCCATCACCTTTCCTGGCTGTGCTCATGGCTCACCCCTGAAGGTCAGGCCACAGCCAGCCACAAGACACAGGACAGAAACAGATGTCTGCTACATTCCAGTGCATCAAGATGTTACAAGATGTCATTAGTTGTAGATGGGCTACTCCTAACAGTGATGGAGCAAGATGGTCTTTTGTGAGGTGAAATAAAAAGATACCACAGAAACAGGCAGTCTTTTAAGGACAAAGTGAAAGGCTGATTGCTGTGTTGTTTCTGCAATGTAAGCCTAATTTATGACACAAGCATTCTCCTCCACAGCAATGTCAGAATGACCTCATAAGTATTTGAGGATATCTACAAATCTTCCTTTATTCAGTGGTGTGAAAAAGACTCAGTGAGGTCCTAAAAATTTATGTGGGAGTCTTTCATTAAAACAAATGAGACAATGATTCCTCAGGAAAGAGCAGCATGAGCTATATACATCAAAATGATATTATGAAAAAGGCAACCCCACAGAAATGTTTCACTTATTGTACTGGAAAAGTGTCTATGAATTGTTTTTTCCCACAGTAAGATAACCTGCTTTACTCTGCATTAGTGACAGAATAATTTGTTCTTTTATTATCCAGGTTATTTATTATTTTAAGTACTGATCTATTGTAACTTTCCTGACTTATCGCAAGACAACCACACTTCTGGGAACAAGATGAAATACAGCCAGGAGAAACTATTTTTCGTCAAAGTTAAAAATACACTGCACCGGCATCCTAATTTAACATTTCATTCTTTGTCCCATGCTTTTGTTTGCACATCATTCTTCTGGAGAAAAAGCCCAGGAGAGCAGTGACACACACCTGAATCAGTCATGTAGTGCACAAATCAGTTTAAGTAAATCCTTAGTGAGCAATGGACATATGTCTGTCCACTTGAGAATCCTCATTTAACTTCAAACATTAACTACACTCTTCCTCTCCTGTAACAAAATATTCCCACCCACAATTTCCACTTCTTCCTCCTAAACACACCACAAAGAAAAGTCTCAGTTAAAGATTAATGAGTTGTACTGTCCTTGAGCAGTACCTACTTTCAGTGTAGTACAATAGATTTTTTTTCACCAATAATCAACATTCAGGACTCTCAAATATGCGAAATTTCAAGAGTTCTTAAAAAACTCTTATCCCCTAAAAGTTTACTTAAGGAGTTCTCACACCCCTCAGTAATGCTGTTAGACTATTGGGAAGGCTGCTATTCTCCTCGCTAGAGCACGTAGAAATCACATCCTGACTTTAAAGAGCCACTTCAGAGAAGCGTGGTACAGCTTGCTCAAGCTCCTGCTTCCATCACATCCTTCTCCATCACACCAAGTTGCAGCTCTTCCTCTAAGCAAGAAGCTGTATTGCTTTTCCACTTCCAACCATGGACCACTTAATTCTCCTTTCATAGCTCACACTGTATTCAAAATTAATGTTTTAGCAACCACCCATTAACTGACCAACCAATTTAGCAGACCACCTCTAAGCAGCAGAGACTTTGTGTACTTTGTGTCTTATGTGATGAAATGAGTTACAACTAATAAAGCTTTTTCTATACTTAAGAGTATATTAAGAGTATAGCCTAAAGCAGCACCAATACTTTAATGTTTCTGTTTTCATTCTTGGATTTAGCAATTCCCAACATGGAAGCAGATTTTAATACAGAAAATATACCAGAAAAACAAATGTAGAATAATTAGGTAGGAAGTAATTTAAGAAGAAGCCCATTGCCCAAAGTCAGACAGGCAAACTGAAAGAGCAAAGAAAAGTTTAAGGCTAGAAATAGATTTTTTTCCTCACAGACTCTTGCCACTGTCTAAGAGAATAACAGAATTACAGGCACCCCTGAAGGGATAACAACAGAGAAAGTAGCTTCCAGCTGGCTATGCTAACACCTTTGATTAAGTGAAAACAGCTGAGTAAAACAGACGGAAATACTACAACTTTCATTATTTGATTACTTTAACAAAACAAAGTCTGAAACATGAAATACAGAGACAGCAACCCAAAAAGTTTGAAGAGTATCTAAAATATTAATGACCTATCCACAGATATAAAATTATCAATCAAACATTCACAGGTCCTTTGCCAATTCATTCTGAGCTCAAATGAAGCTAAGTGAAGCATCTCTTTGATCCAAGATACATACATTATTCAGCAATAGCTAGACATTTGCTCATTTATGCAGACACAAGCCAACAGGATTTATGCAAGAGGGTACCCATTTCTGCTTAATTTGAAACGTCCTGGTTCTCTCTCTGGAATCTACACCACACTGATTTATAGCTTTTAGGGACTCTTTGTATTTTAGCAAAAGCATACTTTCAAAAAGCTACAGTCAGAAACGCTTCCAGTAGAAAAATGAGATACATAAAGGTCCCAGTGCATCTCCAAAGAACAAGGTGTCAGTATCTGTGCTGCCTCCTCTTGTACATACGTGTGACTCTAGGTACTTGCACAAGCACAAAACCAGCGATTCCACTAATTTTTCATTGTAATGCTGCAGATTTTTTTTTCTGGCATACTATAATATGCAAGTAGGAGTGGATTTTCGAGGGATAGAGTCTGGGAAGAACAGGCTTGGGGATGGTGATTCTGGTTTTTCAGTTTTGATGAGCTGGTGTGGGATTTTGTTCTTGGTCTATGCAGTGGACCAAAATTTGCATCACACACATTAAAACCCTAAATAAATATTTACATGGAAGACTGGTAAAGAACAGAATGAAAGGGAAACATGAGCTGCTGCTAAGAACTAGCAACAGTGAGAAAGTAAAATTTTGGGGGAAAAAAAGGCAATAAACTCTGAAAGGGTAAGTGCCTTCGGTTTCTTTTCCCTATAAACCCTTCCCTGTGTCCCACACTTCTGGAGTGTGAATATAGACTCAGCTGTAAGTACACTCTACTTGAACAACTTTTCAGCTCAAGTACTTTTTAACTTCTCAGCGTCCCAAATCTTCCAGTATTCTTAGGATTTCTTGTTCCAAAACCCCTCTTCTAAAGACGAAAAACTTTTGCGAATAATCAAAATAGGAAATTCATGCACCATTGTTTAAATTTCCTTTTGCCCTGCCCCTGCAACACACAGAGCAACACTCAACACCCAGACTGGATGTGCTTATTGACAGACTCAGCATTTAGTATGTGATAAACTTCCAGCTGATGGAAGTTTGGCTGAACAACATACAAAAACAGTCAAAAAATTATAAATATTTGCCACATCCTGAAAGATTTCTGTTAAGCTGGGAAATATAGGCTAAATCTGTAGCCCTAATTCAACCTACTAACAGTGCTCTGTGCAATGTTTGCTTTTAAAACACAGGAGAATAAGAGATATCCAAAACAAAAAGAAGTTTAAAATCAAACAGCAAACCATTTATTTCCTCCTGTCCAAACAGATCTCAGTAGCACCCAAACAATGTGAGCCAACCCAAACTGTCACATAATACTGTACTTATCTATCTAGCACTGCTGAAGCCAAGCACTGAGGGAGGGAGATACTAACAGAGGTCTATAGAATTAGTGCCATTAAGTTGAAGCAAAGAATTCATTCCCTGTACCTGAGGGGGGAAAAAGCAGGTTAAAAAAACAACAATTATTGAGTAACTAGAGGCAAAAAGTAATGCTAATACAACAGAACTCAGAAAAATAAAGCAAAGGAGATGGGACTATCATGAGGGCACATCTTACAGAGCTGAGCCACTATTTTACCACTCAGATTTTGAAGTGCCAGCAAGGACATGATCAGGCAAGCAAGTTGAAAAATGGAGAAAATGGGTCACAGAGTAGTGGAGACAAAGTGAGGTATTGAACTGCTCAATTTGCATCAAGACAACTTCAAATCTACATTTAGGTGTGAAACTAAAGGAAAGAGGAGAGCAGAGGCACACAAACATACCTGGGAGAACCTTTTCAAGATTAGCTGATGTACTGCTGCAGAAACTCAACAAGGGATCATAAAAAACCCCTTTGATCAAAGGTAAATCTTAAAAATGAAATGTTCAGGAGGTTTAATGCTTGAAGAAGCATGGGCAAAGAAACATTTTAAAAAGTACCAGGACAGCTGGTGATGAGAAGTGGAATCAAGGGAGTATCCTTCGGAGCTAGGGAAATCAAGTCATATCTCTGCAATATTCATCTGACACAGCTACACCTTAAACATTGAAAACTCCCAGCTTAACAGGAAATTCCAAATGGAGACCTTAACAGCAAAGCAAATGACACCAGCCAGAAATACCCACACTACAAGGCAGAGAGCAACTGACAACATGGAATTATAGAAAGTTTACAAAAAATCCACTGAAAGGGCAGTTTTGGCATAATCTTTTGAAAAGAAAAAATTATTACAGGAATAAAACTTGTGCTCCTCAGCCAAGTGTCCTCCTGGACACTTCATCCAGCATCCTAACTACATCAATCAATCACTTAACTTTGCTGAGGAAGCAGAACGACTTCTAGAGACTTTGGGGTTTTATTTTGTCAGCTTTTGGTTGGGTTTTTTCTTTCACTCCTTCATTTTTCACTTTCTTTCTGAAAAAAAACCACAACTTTTCAACTTGATCAAGTTTATTATTAGTAAACTGCAGCTTCAGCAAGGAATGAACAGCTCCTGCTAAAAAGCAGCAGTGAAGCATTGCCATGAGAATCAAACCAGTAGACAGCTGTGGTTCAGCTCCCCTCCTCTGGCAGTAGCTAATAAGCAACACTTCAACAGAATGTGAAATGCTGTCTGCTAATAATTGGTATTTGGTATACACAGTATCATTACAAGATATATGGGAATCTCCCGATTTCCCTAACAAAATAACTGTTTGGAAATAGTCATCCAAACATCAACTAAGAAATACCTGCAAGTGTATACAGTGCTTTTGCTGGCATAGGTATATAAAACATAAAGTGATACTCAGGATGGCTTTGACTTCATGCTGTTGCAGACCATTAATGCAGCTCATATTAAATACTTGACTCAGGCAACTATATCCAATACTCACTGTGACATTGCAAGAAAATTGCCTTTTTGAAAAATGAAAGAATAGTCTCCAAAAGCTCCCGGATAAACTCACAAGAGTCTTAACCTTGACACCTAACAAAATATCAGTTACTCTTTAAGCATAAGGGCAAGGATTAAGCAGCCCAGAGGTGCTCTCTCCTTCATACTGCTGCAGTTCACTAGTGGTCCAAATCAGCCATCCAGCATCATTACTACTAAACTTTTCCACTTCAGAATAAAGCCCCAGTTTTATAAATCAATTTGAGTTCTTCAGATGAGAGGCACTTACTAGTACTATTTGCTACTATCATGCACATACTGTAATCTCCACAAGACACAAACAAGCCTTCAGAAAACAACCTGTAGTGGTCTACCACCTTCCACTGACCTCCTTCAAAATCATATTTGGCTCTGATTCAGCCTTTTATTGCTCTTTGGCAATAAATACACCATAATACACCATTTGATCATTAGAAAAAGAATCACAGCAGATGCGCCTACAAACAGAGCCTGATGCTTTAAGTGGATTAGGAAGAGATGAACTCTCAAGTAACAAAGTTCCTGAGTTTATGCTAATAAATTTACTTTAAAAGACTAAATTAAGAAGAAATGTATGCAGATTTCCTTAAGCACTTCTATTTTGGAGTGAAGATGCAAAAGTGCTGCTCATGACAGGCCACGTTTTCTGTACTTCCCCACGGTATTCCAAGTATTTCTGTACTAGTAAGTTCTTCCAAACTTAAATTTTGCCCTTGCCAAACACTGCAGCAGAAAAGACACCAGTGTAGCTGGCAGAATGGAACATATTTATCATGTAATTAGCTATATAATGTTGCATTGTTCTCTTTCTCTCTTTACACCATACATATCAACAAATGAGATGGAACCAGCTTTACTAGATTGAATTTTTTTCCATTGGCAAAACCATCTTCACTTGATTACTGATCAGAGTTGGCAAGACAGACTCCACATGCTACATGAATGAAGAAATGCAGATGCAAGCGACTATTTTACTGTTGAGAACTATTCAGGAATTAATAGCCTGTCACATACAAACCAGAACAGGACAAGCAAAACCAGAAAGCTAGAACAGCATGCTATAGTTACAACAGTACAACACAGAGAAAAATCTTTAGCTCTCTAAAATAGTTTTGAGTCACCTTTGCAGTGTAAATGTGCATGGGTAGGGGGCTGCTATCACTGTTGAGTTTAATAACACATAGAAGGGCACTGTTCATAGTTTTACTGAATTTACATTCATCTTGGCTTTCATGACTCTTGGTCACTTCTTACTTTTGCATGCCTTCCTTAACTTTTAGACTAAAATAACAGCTTCACCTATCAGAATTACAAAAATATCAAGGAACAGTAAAGAAATAGTGTTTAGACTGAACATATGCCTCAAAAATAGTTTAGATAAAATTTTATAGTGTATCTTAGTTGTGCCTTAATAGGCAAGGTGGTAAGCAAAATGGGTGGAGAGCTAGAACTTTTTTATAGAGGTAAGTCACTAGGAAGCATTCATCATTTCTCCCATACAAAAATTTGCTTCATTCTATAATTCGCAGTAGCATATCCATAAAACTTAAGCAACTTACTTTGCAGTGGTCATACTGCTGCTGTAAGGTTGGAACATCCCCTCCAACAGGCATTTGTTTTTTCAGTTCTTCATCTTTTGCATTCAGCCATTTGATTAACTCTTCCAGGGATGTCAGTAATCTGTTCCATTTCTCGGCACTGGCCTCCAAGTGAGCCCTGTGATACAGTATAACAGCATCTTTAAAGCCCTGAATGGCAAAACGAGCTTGGGAAAACAAACAAAATTACTCCATCACTAAGATGAGACTGTTTCAAGTGTTTAATTACAAAGCAACTCTGTGTTAAAAAAAAAAAAAAACCTTATTTCAGAACACTTTACACACCAAATCAAAATAAGCAAAGGAGAAACACAGACAAATATGTCCCTGGTGCTGTAACTTATCTAAAACCTTGAACATTGCATGTCTAAGCAACATAAAAAATTCCTGTGTTTTGTAGTGACTCCCCCACTGTTGTGCAACACGCACAAACATCATTTTGTGAGCTAAAGCACTGCAAACCTGAACTCTTTTATGCCAGGACCTTGACTCTCCAGAAGCAAAATCCAGTGTGTTCTACCAGTAGTTATCAATAGCAAACTGCCTGTGCTGCTGAACATATCAGTCAGTGACACATGGTTACTTAATAAATCATCTCTCATTGATGTTGAGTTATTAGACTATTAATACAGTGAATCTTTTCCTCACTTTCATTGACAAATAAATCAAACTCCACAATATCTTTTTCTTTAATAATAATTTTCAGAAATACCTTGAGATTCAGTGTCTTCTCCCTGCAGTGCCAAAAAGATGCATAGAAATCTTCAAAATGGACCAGCTACCCCTCTTTTACTGCAGTCATTCTTTCTTATGCTATCATTCAAGATCAGCATGTATCTGATTTATATCAGCAAAAAAAAAAGTTTCTTTCTTCACACAGATGGGGGAGTAGAGCTGAATGATTCTCAGTGTAGTCTGACACCAGTTCTGCAAGTTTCTCCCTGCTTCTGAATGATGAATGAAGTAAACTCTATTCCCTTTCCTATTTTGCACACTGTTGGCTATCTTTTTTTTTCTGATTCTCTGAGAATCACACCTAGAAATTTTCACCTAGCTTGCATTATCATTTCAAATGACATTAGAGTGAATGTTTGCGGCTGATACAACAGCATTGGGATTGAAGGGATTATGTGCTACAAGGTTAAATCCAACACAAGCTTAAGTTTGGCCATACTGAGATCTCCCACCAATACTAGATGAAACAAGAAAGCAGTCAAGTTAGAGAATATAAGGAGGGAAATACAAAGAAAAAAAAAATCCATATTTCTGAAAAGGATAAACAAAGTACCTTTAGGAAGAGGAATCTATTCTTCACTCCTGTGAAGGAGAGTAACTACTTGGGAAAAAATATGAAACTGAAGTAGTTGCTACAAGTGACATTTTATTGCCTACAGTTTTGTGTGTTATGGTTTCTATTGTCCCTTATTGCTCTCACTGATACTTTTATCTCAACACTGAATTGCAATGAGCTGCTAGCAGGTCAGGCCTAAATGCAGAGTCAGCATCCCACCAGGCACTGAAGCACAAGCAAGTTGTGCTGGCCTTGGTGTGCAGGCCAGCAGCTTCTGAGTGGAATGCAGTGTCTCCACTCTCCTGATATTTTTTCAGGTACTCAGAACTGGCCCTTCTTTCTTGAAATGAAAAGAGTTATACTTCTTACTCATCAGGCAGAGGAGACACATTGCCCTCTCATCTAAGCCAAGGCAACCCACATTTGAACTTAACAGTGATGCTATTAGCCTCCGTTTGCTAAAAAAAGTATATCTATATCTTTGGGAACTTCCAGTAGCAACTGCAATTAAAATGTTCAGATTTATAGCTTTCTGTACATTTGATAGTGAAATCTCTATTCATGATGACATATTACTGTTTCTAGCATATATAAGCAGCTCTCACCTCTCAAAACTGGCACTCTCTGAGGCTTCAAGATTCTGCTCTAGTTATTTAGTGGAATTCTTGTATGCAAAATAAATTGGAGCTTTGTAAGGAGGGGAAAAACTCCTGTAACTAGATAAAGGACAATTTAAGGGTGATTCACCACTTTGTAACATACAATGCAATAATATTCATAGTAAAATAACTAATCTGATATAAATGGGAATGATATTGCATATATTACAGGATAAAATGCATTGTAAGTTACCACTAAGTACTTGTGTGCATGCCAAATTAATGTCAATACCAAAAATAACACTAGCAAGCACATGGTTTCAAAGTCCAGTGCAAGTTAATCCTGCAGAGGTAGAGCAGTAAGGGTTGGAGAGGAAATGGCTACACCAGCAGGGACTTCAAAATTTTTCACCAAGTACAAAGTGACTTAACCTCCCAAAGAAAGACATTAAAAAGGGAAAAAAATAAACAGGGAAAAACTCATCACATCAGCCTGGATTTTTCCAGAATACTATCCTCTTAATCTTATCAAAAGCAATACTGAAAGTGAAAGTAAGATGCAGCAGCCGAAAAGCAGACACAAGCATTCAATTCTCCTGGGGAGCAAAGAAACACATTCAGTAAATCCCATTCAAAGCAAATGCTGCACAGGAGCAAGAGAGTCAAGATATGCTTTAAATTGCAATTCAGTGTAAAGTTTTAGTATCATGTTTATATTTGTCATACAGACATTATCAGAAAGAGAAGATAAACTATGCAAAAGTTCTGAAATGTTTCTTGGGCTTTACTGTTCTCTCTCTCGGGATTACTGGCCTTTGCTTTGGTTGGTACTTCATTGATAAACAACCTGCAAACAAAGCTTCAGGTGTTTGTGTTCATGGGACAAGTGAATTGGCAAACTCAGGATTTACTAGGTCAAGTGATGGCTTAAGAATCTGCTCTGATCAAAATAGAGGTCAGTTATAAATGATTGTGTCTGGGCATGAGTTGGAGCACAAATATACACCAGCAGCAACCACTGGGTATGCAAACCACTCCTAAGGGAATCCGGGATGAACCTGAAGAACACAGATCCTCCCATCCAACTGACCAGACTGAGAGGAACTCTTCCTTCCCCTCCCCCCATGCTGAATAAAATAATCCAGAAAAACAGCAACTCTGACACAACTCCCCTTCTGTTGACCCTGAGAGGCTCTCTTCACAGCTGGAGACCTCCTCAGCTTTCGATTCTGCTATGGAGGTAGCACTTTTCCTGCTGAGTGACGAGGGAACACACAGAATAAAAAAAAGATTGGTGGGTGGTCTAAATATAGAGAAACAGAGAGAAACTCCTTTTCCATTTGTCCCATGCTTTTACCTCTACCCTCCCCCAAACACTAACATCCTCACACCTCCTGCCCCAGGAGAAACGAATCTCCCCTAAACATTTGGCTTTAAAAAGCAGACCCCCACAAGCCTGCAGCTTTGTTTTCTTCCTGGGAATAAGATAAACACAGAAAAAGAAAAGCTAAGTCTACAATATCAAGGAGAGAGGTGCAGCATCATAGAAACTCCAAGTACGGGTTTAAGCAGATTCTGTGGATTTAAAAATATGTCAGAAAAGCACTGCTTTTCCAGTTTGGAACTCCCTTTAGTTACAGTAGCAAAGAAGTAAACAACACAGTGACTAGCAACACCAGCTCTAAGGACTGAATTGATGAGAAAAACTCATGCAGTCTCTCTTCAGGAGAGCATCATTTTCAGCAATTAAAAAACAGAATAATTGGAATGTATGCATACCTGAAAATATTCTAAAAAGCTTACAGAAACTTTAATTTAGAAGCACTATGCCAAGCTAAACCCTTTATGAAACAATCAGCTTTTTAATTCTTCAGTTCTAGTATCTAGAAGTTACATGTTGTTCTCACTGAGTCATTCATATAATTTTGCTTTCCAATTCATCCTTGTAAAAAGATACACCAAGAAAGCAAAAACTGAAGGCAAACAGACTTCTGTGCTTTGTTACTCCCCTATGAAGGCTTTCAGGACTCTTGCACAAGTTAGAAAAGTGAACTGCAATCAAAGAGCAGAGCAAATACATTAACTCAGAAATACTATGCTCTTTTCAGTAGCGACTGAGATTTGAAAGGATAATTTCTTTTTCTTAGATTTGCACCAGTATTCTCTGTCTTGCCTATCTTACACTTTGATCTCCAGTGACATGTGGCTCCACAGCACAGCAGGTACCAGGAGAGCAACATTAATGCTGCCCAATGGATACACATGCCATGACTATGAAGAACAGAAAATGAATTCAGAAAATGTATTCCCAATTTCTGAGCACAATCAATCTTTCTGTACTACAGCCTTGGAACTCATAGCTGTACAGGATAAGTGGTTTAAAGGCCCTTTTTCATGGCCATCCATTTCTCCCAAATTATGACCAAGCCCAGGAATGGTCAAGCAACCCAATGGTTCTTGCTAGGACTCCACAATTGATAAGCTACTATTTTAAGAGCACGCTTTTGTCTTTCTCTCACACAAACTTGTGAACAGAGCTTTTAACATCTCAAGTCCAACAGCTCTTGCATTGAACTGTGCATGTGGTGGAGGCAGTCTCTGCAAGCCCCCACACCAAACTGCTTGGTTCTTTGGGTTCAAGTCCTTCAAGGGCTTTCAAGAAGCTGATTTAACAGTTTCATTTAACTGTTCACCAGCTGAAGGTTGGTGATAGGATAAGTGGACATGAAAAGTAAATATGAAATTTTCCCCTCTATTTCAGTCATCCAAACTCTTGTGCCTGAATTTCAAGGTTGGCTCATTTTCCTGGCCTTTGGAATATTCATATGAATGTTTAACATTGTTTAAAAAGAACAGATTTCTCAAACCAACAAGCAAGTTGTTGCAATTAAAAGCTCTAGAAATTATTCTCTATGTTATTTATTTTCATGTAGAATTTAATACAATAATGAATATGGCAGTATCTATTTCAAAAGCGGCATCACTGAGATTTAACAATTACCACACTTGAGCTTGGCACAGATAGGGTCAAAAAGCTGTAAAATGCATTTCTTGATTAATATAAGTACTTTAAAAAAAATTTCAATTGAATAGCAGCAACTGAATTATTAATTTGAATTAATAATTCAAAACAAATTAAATGGATCAAGGTACTTAAGATGCAAGTTTTAGTAACTTAGTTATCTCAAAACAAAAATTTTGGAAAAACAAAACCATCAACAAACCTCTGATTTCTCCTCGAAGTCATGGCAGATATGCAGAATTATTTCACTGACACTGCCATTGATGTGCAATAAGCAAAGGCTCAATGCACTTTCTGGAAACTTAGGTACAAGGTCAGCAACCTACAACTGTAAAGCTCTGAAGAGAAAACAAGTAGTTAAGCCTACCTGGTGAAAAAGTTCACCAAGTTTTCATATTTCCACTCAGGAGTCCTTCATGAAAGAGAGTACATGGATCATTTCAATGCTGTGGTCATATTTGTCAAGCCTCTAAGAAGAAAGGAACTGTTCCCCACCACACCTTGATGTTTTCATTACTCACCTGATGTTAGCTGACTTTGCCTTCAGGTCGTTCCAGCGCTGGTTCATGTCATCAAGGCGGTGCTGGAGCAGAGCAGCTTCCTCAGAGTTCCCCAAGGCTTTCACCATTTTCTGTCTGTTTCCATCAATGCTTTTAAAGATGTCATTGTGGGCATCAATCTCAGCTTGGATGTCCTGAAATACCAGCAAGTTCAAACATAGTTCTGTAAGTAGAGGAGGGGAGAGCTGACTCTCATGAGTGCTCCTAAACAGTAGGACAGAGCACGTATTCCAGCTTCCTTGGGTGTCTCTGATAAAAGATGTACAGGAGAAAACCTGCAGTCCTATTAACGTCACTACAAAAGGTCTAGCTTTCTTAAGTGTGAGAAAAGGAGTCTGAAAGTCATCCAAGGCTGTGAAAAAGGAAGTAGATTTATAATAACCAAGTTCTGTGATGTTGTGTTTTGTAGCACTGAAGGTAACTAACTGTCTCCTGTTCACCCACGCATTTCACAGTGTGGCATTTGCAAATGCACTAAAACTCATTTTCTCTCCAGAAATTACATCTATTCAGCCTTAGCTATGTCATCTTTCTTCTTTGAAACAAAACATTCCAGAAACTTTAAACAGTCTAGTGAAATGCAGCCTTTACCTAGTATTTTAGGTCACACATAATGAAAGCATTTAACTAAAATCTTAACTTTAAACCCTAAACTGCAGCTAAATGGTTACAGCAACCAAAAGTCCATTTTTACAATAAAACTACTTTACATAATGGCCTGAATATATGGAGAGTTAGACATAAAATGGCAGGATATATTATAATATGATTTTCATAGTAAATACTGAAAAGAAAAAGAAAAGCTTGTGATTTCCATTCTGTTGATTCATTTCTCCTCCCCTTAGAAATTAAACACTTTTTATTCTCTCATCTACCATCTGCCTCAAGAAACACATTACAGATATTGTCTTCATCTAATTGAGCACAGTATTATTTTTAAAACACATAAAAAGAGCAAACAAAACTTCCTGCACCACTGCCAATAGTTTCTAGCATCCATACATCACATCTATGTATACTCCAATAAAGCAATGTAAATGTGTTGAAAGCCAGGAGGTGTACTGGCTGTCTCAATAGGATTAATCAACGAAAATTATGACAGGAACTTGATGCAGATGTAAATAAACTTCTTTTGCAAAGGAGGAAATCAAATATCTAAAATTCCTTAAAGGTTTTTATTCTTCCAATCAGCTCCTCAGTAATCACCATCTGTTCCCAGAAGCAGAAAAGGAGGGGGCTTTTGTACCTCCCCATCCTAAAGATGTATTCCTGCTGGCACATATACAAACAGAAGTGGAAATGTAGCCATGAATTTGAGATAGAATGAAAGCTTTCTAGAGTTAGGAAAGAAAACAAAAAAGTCAGGATACAGGTGAAAAAGAGGAGGGAGGAGAGATGGGGCAGTGGGAAAGGAGGTGAGAGAGGGAAGGAGGCACTGGTGAAGCTCTGTATGGCCAGAAGAGCTACTGTGTGACTTTGGACAACCGCTTTTATTTGCACTGAGGTTCCCTTCTTTAAAGCAGGTAAAAAGACACTTTTTCTGTCTTTGAAACAACCTGATAAAAATCACCATTCTAAACACAGAAACAAAAATGACATTTAAAAGGAAAAAACAAAATGGAATTGTCTGATGATCAGCCAACCCGAATAAGACGGCAGAGTCACTAGCTGAATTAGTTGCTAATCTAAAAATATTTGCAGCGTCTATCCTTACAACTCCAGCATGCATGCAGGTACAGTGAAACCCAGCTCAATCCCACAGAGCAGGAGGTACAGCCACTGCACAGCAGTTACAATTCCAAGTGCAATGAATTTGTGCTACAAAAGCCAGGTCATGCAAAACATTTCTCTTGGCCTCTTCAAAGTCACAAAATGACAACTTCATTGAAAACAAACTGATCTCTAATCTTCCTTCTACAATCACAATATTAACTGTAAATCCATTCATTCTAGAACCTTCATAAACCATTCTTTGGTTTTACTTGAGAGGACAATTCTGCATGCCTGCTCAAAAATGTTTCATTCACAATGGGTTTGATTCTTACATTTTCCAGTCATCAAGTTACATTGATTAAGGTACAATAAATCTGCCGTTCACATTCTTGAGTCCCATCTGTAAAAACCATGTTGAGACAAATCAGTTCAAAGAATAAAGTTTCATAATTAACTTTTCTCTCATTTCTGCTTTCCATTTTCCAGGTGAAAAAAAGCCAGCCAACCACTGCCAGCTGATAGATAACCCAATAGGATTGATAAAGTCATTGAATGTGAGTTTGTCACAGCCCTTAAAGAAAAGATGGAGAGAAAATCAAATAACATACCCCACATCACATGGAAGTAGAAGAGGAGGAAAGTAGGATGTGAAAATTTTCTAACAGCAAGAAATGGGCACAATAAGTTAGTTATTCTCCAATAATGATTTAAAACATCTGGATTTTTATTCAGGCACTGTCTTCTGAATGATGGGCTCCCACCTTATCCTGAGACTGCTGTAATTGCTAGCAATTGGCAATAAGCTCCTTTATTCACAGTGTAATCCAAGTCTTTCAAGTTTTATTTGTAAATATGTGGTTGCCCTACCTTCAAATTTCTTTCTTCAAAGTGGAAAGGACTCTCATTCTGTAAACCCCCCCATTTATGTTCCTCCTAATCTATTATTTCTCTTTCTCCTGCCTTTTTCTTGGTCTTTGACTCTCCATTGTCCTCTTCGTGGCAAAAAAATGGGATGGAAAAAGTTGAATATGCCTGCTTGGGTCCCAGTGAGGATTAACTCTAGAAAGAGTTAATCCACTTTCAATTCTGCAATATTTTAGAAGAAACTCTAATTATTCCCCTATTATGACATGGAAGTTCCCATATTCAGAGTCACAGGGGCAATACACTAGGGAATGCAGGAGAAGAGGAAAAAATTCTGTTGCTTGTGCCACAAAGAGGGAGATACAACTGTGAAACTCCATCACTGCTCTCAGCCCAGTGCTTAAGGGATATGGACCAGAGTGATCTCCCAGTGCAAGTGAAACACAACAAAGGGCAGAGAAGAGAAAAACAAAACAAAAACACAACAGAAAAAAACCCAAAATCCTAAAGAAATACACTATAAACAGAAAATGTCTTCTTGCTTTATCAACATTATTTAAGGCACTACTATAGAGATGCCATATTTTGCTAATTTTGCAAATATTTATGTGCACTTGGCTGCTAAACTGAACTGATAATTTATTGTAGAGGTCAACATATTTGTTCACATGCAAGTGCTTGCAGGATTAATGCCCTAAATTAAAAGAAAGCTTTTTGAGGACAAAATAAATCTATATATAAATCAAGGTGAAAGCTCCAAAGTTTGAAAGGTAGAAAGAAGAAGAAATAACTAGCTTGGCATTTAGATACATACTTAACCCTAGCCAGACTATTAAAACATTGACACTTCCCTAAATTCCTTTTAAGTATTAAGATCAAACTGCTGCCTTTTCCCATTTTGATGAGGTGATTTCAAAATTTTCTTTCCATTCTGAATCTCCTCTGCCTTCTTTGCTTCTCTCCCTCTTTACCTTTCTTCCCGCAGAATTCATTATAGTTTGGATTTGATTTTAAACCTTGTCTCCATAATAAAAACCTTCTTGCTTTAACTCCTACTGAATAAAATCTAAATGATCATGCAATGACAACTGAAGAGAATGTGTCTTTAAAGAATGTATAAATATGTGCCACACAGTAAGGCTGCAGATGGAAATACTGAAAAGGACCCAAAACCAAGTTGCTACTAGAACAGCCCAATGGCAGACTAGAGTGACACACCCAGAGTAAATGAAGTATATGAGAAAGATTGGAACAGAACCCAATTTAGGAACCAACTCAATCAGCTATTAAACTTTTGTCTTTTCTTTCCCCCTTATAAATTGAAAGATATGTTAAAAGTAGTTACAGCATTAGGCATAATTGTCCTTTGGAAACTATCAATACTTTAAAAAAGGCAAGAAACCTCCAAGCCAAACCCAGACATGATGCATCTTTTTTCTAAATTATGAGTCCAGAGGGTCTCTAATTCACTCTGCAACTCTCTAAGCTATTAACAGATTCACTTCTACTCACATTTTTTCAGGTTTTGTCTGTATTGGCAATATACCAGTAAGGATGGTAACACAGTCAAAGTATTTCCCTTTTTACAGGGCTCAAATACTTTTGTAGAAGATAGAAACACAAATAATGAAGATAAAAAAACAACTAATGGAAGAAAACTCTATGGCCAAATTAAAGTAGAAGAAACTATGCATTCTGAAATATAAAAAGTGTTACTGTATTGATTTCTCACTATTAAAAATTCTGAGGTAATAATACAAGGATCTACCTAAAACAGGGAAGTTATTTTATTTGTAAGGGAAATACGTTCCCATAGCATTAAAGATTCTTTTATCAAGAAACCCTAATCAAATTTTTCTTAGATACAGGGCACAAAACTCAACTTAGTCTCTCCAGAAAAGTCAACAGCATTCTGTACCAAATCATAGCTTCACATAGGGTTTAAAGGACTCATCAATCTTTTACTACAAAATTTTTGAACCCACTATATACAGCAAAATTCGGGATTACATTCCAATTATTTTTATATTTATTAGGAAACAGAATTACACTGTATTTTTGTAAACATCTGACCACATATCAGGAATGTCAAGTTATGCCATGCAAACCACATATGGCTTGCAAGAAATGGACATACAGGTACAATGCTGATGCTGTGCAACAAGTCTGGCAGCATTTTGTGTTGGCACACAGAGTGCTACAACCTTTTAATCCCCAAATACAAGCCATCTCTTGTATGTGGCTTTTGAACCACATGCTTATCTCAAAAGGAATTAGTGGGCTTGAAGTTGATTCTTCGTAAATGAAAATCAGCTTGAAAAATTGCATTTTCCCTAGCAAAAGCTACTCCCAGGCTGCTTTGCCAGAACAGTTTTGTACTTCCTGCACCCAATACAGATGATGCCTCTGAGTGAAACAGGTGAACAGAATTGCAAGTCTCATGAAAATGATTGTCCATTGCCCTCACTGACAGCGCTCAAGTCAGCAAAGACATGGTTACAGAAATGCTGCGCTTGCATCTTTCAAAGGTCATGAATAAATGCGATGACTGCTCATCAAAGCACCTGCAGAAAAATCTTCAAGTTGGAATAGGTGGAAGAAAAATGTCAGTGCCAACCAAAGGACATAACTGCACACCACAGACATAACGCCACACCACAGCCAGAACATCGCTCTTTGAGGTCTCAGTGCAGGTAGCAAAGGTATGGATTTTTTTTTTTAAATATCACATTGTTTAGTTTATCTTGAACCAAGTACATTTTACCTGCTTCTGCCAACTGCATCTGGCAAAACTGCTGTGGCAGATATTCCTTTTAGCCTCTGCTTTACTTGGAGCTTTTCACTTTCTGATGACTCTTAAGGAAGGGCAGGATAGAGGTGTATCAAAGGTGTATCATTGTGAAAGGGAAACTGGACTTCTAGTGGTCTCAGCCTTAAAATGCTGGGAGTAGTTGTGAAAAAGGGATGCCCATGTAAAAAGAAGGCTATAAAACTCTCATCTCATCCAGGAAGTCTCTCCTCTGATGTCCAAGAACAGTCATGCCTTTAGAAAGGCTCATCCCATCCGTCCTTCCAGAGGCCTGCCTGCAGTGGCCTCTGAAAAGGGTGTTATTTTGCTGCTGTTAAGCAATCCATTTACAATGAATTCACGTTCAGAAGTAGCTGTACACATTGAAAACTTTGAGGTGGAATTGCCATTATCTTAATTCCACCAGTGCCAGAAGTGCATAAAGATGGACATCAAACCTCTCTCAAGTGTCATACACAGACCATACTGAATATCACTACCGCCATTGCAACTTAAGTGTAAGATCAAAGCAATATGCTGTAGATATGACAAAAATGTATTTACCACTTAAACTCTCAGATATTTCATGACGAAAAAACAGAACTTTTTTGGGGAAAACCCACTTTGGGACATTTTTCACTTCTAATTTTCAAAGGCTTTTATTACCAAGAGCCTTGTACCAACACATCAAGTTTCTAAAAAGTTGATTTGACACGCACTTAAGCCTCTTGGATAAGAGGTGACATATGGTGTAGTTAAAGATTCATTGTATCACAAGAATAATGATACACTTACAGGAAGGCTGAGAACACCACACTGCCTTCAACAACCTCTGTGCCTCCATTGCATGGCATAGACTCAACATCTGAGGGGCACCATAAATGTGTTAATACTAATTCCAGCAGTCACATATTTATGACTGAACAAAGCCAAAGCAGCCCTGCCTACTGCAGTGTAATGTGACTCTGTTTTTGCATAGGAAAGGGAGTGCCGTGCAAGCTTCTGCAAATGCCATCTGGCTTCTGCATTACGACCACAGTAACAGCACTCATCATTCTCTCTGTAGAACATACATTAATGAATCCAGAGAGCTGAAAGTAGCTTACGAGCCAGGATTGCTGTCATGGCACTGTTTCTCCTGGCAACGAACACCTCAGGAAGGACAGGATGGGTGTGTGGGGAATCATAAGAGGGACAGATGAAGCAGGGGAGGAAGGGAGCTTGTTAAAAAGAAAAAAAAAAAAGGAAAAGAAAACTTGCTAAATAAGCACAGACTAAAATTCTATGATCAAAGTCTACCAAATAAAACGTTAACCTTCTCCAGCACCAAAGTAGCCTTTTATGTTGCATTACAAATTTCAGCACAGTAGACAACAAAACTTCACAGCAAGCTTCAAGCTAAAAAATACAGCAGAGCTGTGAGACCTCTAAGTTTCGGTGAGAATTGCTGTGATCAATTTCTTTAAGATAAACACTGGAATATTCAAAGTCACAGGGGAGGGCTTGGAGTTTGCAAATACCAGGGCTTGTATGATTCATAAAATATTAGAAACACCGGTTAAAAATTTTTTTCTTAATGAAGTCATGAAGCATCTCAGGGTCTGGCACGTGTCCTTATCTTTACAGGCTACCACAGCAGCAGCCACAAGAGAAGAGTGAAGGCCAGATGACAGACTGGAAGCAAGAGAGGAGCCAGTGACCCATATAGTGAGGAAGTCAGATCACAAATCCTTTTACTGTTACTCTTAGCTACTTTTGGAAGAGTCATGCTGGTGGGATCCTAAATAGTGACTGTCTCAAGCACACTTCTCCCTGATAAACATAACTGGTAACTACTGAGGAGAACACCACTGGTTTACACTTTAAAAGAAGAACATCCTGAAGTTTAAAAAACCACAGAATCAGGCTTTGCAAACTGCTCTCCTACTGTGAGACCACATTTTTAAGGTGTTTTATCTTGATTCATAAATAAACTACTTTGTATTTTGTTACATACTGTGGTCTTGCAGGATACAGGAAGTTCATATGGTGAAAAAAAAAGACAAAGCAAATCTTAACAGTGTTACAACATGCAAGTGAGGTTTCCCTAGAACTGCTGACAAACAGATGAAAACAATCTGTTCTTTAACATTCTCATGTCTCTTGCTCATCAGCACAATCACTTTAAAGCCAAACCTCCTGCCTCTAAGCATTACTGCTACCAAACAACCTGGAAAGAGAAAGAGTAACTAGTTGGAATAAAAGAAGTAAAGATGATACAATGGGAAAGTTGCACATTCCTTGGAAATAATTGTACCTTTAAATGCCATCATGAGATCTTCTAATTCAACTAAAGTAACATTCAACTACATTAAACACCAAACTCCAGAGCACTTGCTTTATGCCAACAGTGGAACAAGGTCACAGGCAGCTATAATGTCCCCTTATACCCTTGACTTAGCAAAGCCCAAGCTGATCTTCATTTCCTTTGGAACTTAAAATTAAATAAATAAATCAATTAAAATGCCCACAGTCAGAGGACATGCTCTAAAAGTAATCTTGTAGGACCTGAAATGAGGAAGATAAGCAACATTAGATTTCCATAAACAGCGTGCACATGAGGACATAAACAGCAACACAGAAAAGCTAAGTTAAACATCAACCTGCCTTTTTTATTTACTGTGTAATTTCCAAAGGCATACACAGCCTTTTCAAAGGCATGTGTGCAAGTGCCTATCATACCTTTTCAAATTTTGTCAGCAACTCACGTAGGCTGAAGTTCAGGCCAATCATCATTAAGCGTCTCCTGAAGCCTACATTTTCCTGGTATGTCTGCCAAGCCAAGTCTGTAGCCTTCAAAAAGTTTCTCTCCTTTCCACCTATACAGTCTCAAAATACTCCAGGCACTTCAGTGTGTGTCCCTCTCCTGGGCTGTGCTCCTCTAGGAACACTTCACACAGCGCCATCGTCACAGTCTCCGAGTCCCTGCTCCTTCCCATGGGCTGGGCACCTAGGGGTGAGCTGCTCACAGTGGGTGCTGCTCCTTGCAGGGCTGACCTGACCTCATGGCACTGTGGGGATCTCCTTGGCTCCACAACTCCCCAGGACTGCCTCCAGCTCTCCTCAGCAATGGCCTGCAGGACCCAAGTGCTTCTGGCAGGCCTCAAGCTCTTGGTCTCAGTGACCCTGAGTGACAGAAGCTATTACCTGCTGGTGTATGACAGGTGGAGAGGAGGAACACATCCTTCCATGTTGCTCCATTCAAGGGAAAAAAAATCCCCAGAGAGATTTCTGTCTACAGAAAGCACCAAAAACCAGCTTCTCAGACAAGTTTAAATGGAATGAGACACGCTTCATCGCAGGGAACATGATGGTGTGACCAGGCAGGAGGCCATCTCTCTTCTGATTTCCTCAGAGCCAGCACCATGGGCTGGTGCTGCTATGGCACTAATCAGGCACCTCCAGCCCTCTTCGCTTCGCCCAGGAGATGCTGCGCCACAGAAAAGCCAAGGCCCATTAGAAGTCGTCTATAAAGTAACTTCCTTTGTGCAAGCAAAAAAAAGTCCAGCAAAGGATCCTGCTGCAACCTCCAAAGCCTTCGCTGGGGATCTCCTCCTTTGGTGCCGCCTGCTCTGACAGCCGTGTGGTAATCTATCCCCGGCATTTGTTTATTATTGTAATCAGCATCCTCCCTTCCAGCAGCCCTGGAGCTGCTCCGAAGCCAAGCACACTCCCCCTTCCGGGACGCCTCCTGCTGGAAAACCACCACCACCCCTGAGGCTGCAGAACCCCAGACCAAAAGCCCTCACTTTTCCTTTCCCTGGAACGGAGAGGTGGCTGTTCAGTCACGGAGCAAGCTTTGGAGCTGTAAAAGCAACCAGCGCTGCACAAAGCCACCACGGGCCGGGGCTGCTCAGGAGGGCACGCTCAGCCAGCCAGATTGTTTTCCATATGAGCCTTTGCTCGCCCGCGGGAAACCTGACACCCCATGGGTGGCTGTGAGGAAATCAGTCCATTTCCAAGCATTCCCACTGGAAACCCGTGTGCATGTGAAGGCCTATTTAAGCTGCTATTAATGCCTTCCGCACAAACACACATTACTCAACCACCAAAACCAGATTGGGTAATAGCTGCCAGCAAGTCAGTAAATGTATAATTAAAACCAAACCAGCAACCCATCACTTGCAAAACCCGTTACAGCTAAGTCTCCTATGAGCACATTGGGTATCACATGTTGCTTTTACTTTTATTTTATTTCACCCAACCATCATATGAAGTACCAATGAATTCACCAGTAGAAAAAACGTCTCTAAAGTTATTCTGAGCTGGTGGATAATACTGGTATATCTGGTATGGGTTGAGATTTTAAAAATAAATCTGAAGGGGGGAAAAAAAATATTGGCATTAGCAGGATTTTTACTTGATTTATTTGTACTTTGCCTCCTGTCTGTATCTTTTATGTGGGCCTATTACACAAACTGCAGAAGTGCTTGCAAAATAAACTCAGGAAAGTTTTCCAAAGGTGACAGAACTAAACTAGCTTTATAGCCCATATAACAGATCAGCTTAAACAGTCTGAATTTATTTCACTGCTTCTGCAAGCAAAAAGCCTATTTATCATGTTCACATACTATTCACTTCCAAATTAACTACTTACAGAAAGAAAAATTACACATTAGAGTGAAAAAGTAAAACCATTATGCAAGAGATACAACTAGAATCACTATTTGAGAATTTAATTTCTTCTCCTCTAGACAAAGTTTGGATCTTATTTCCCTGCACACTAAGGCTTTCTGCTGCTCTTGGAGAAAAAAACCCTTGCAAACCAGAAACAAACAGACTTTAGATCCACCTCAGAGATGTTAGTGCATATAAATAAAGATGGGTGTCAGGCTGGATTATAATGAAGCTTCATAACTCCAGGACTGAATCCAAATACACAGCATTAATTGTCAGACTTCATACTTAGATAAGTCGTTTTCCAATTTTAATTTGTCATTTAAAAAATCATATATTCTAGATCTTTCAACACTATTAGATGCAAATTAAATACCCTCTAAGGTGAATAGGTACCATTTTGCATAATTTCATAAAAGATTATCAAATATTTATGTATATACACGATGTTGGACCAAGGCTTCCAGCAAAACAACTTTAAAAATTATACTGAATAATGACTTTTTCAGTTGCTTTCTCACATGAAAGCACACTGCAGTATTTGAGAAATTCTGAATATGTAGAAGTCAAAGTAACTGAAATGAGCTCTACACTGACACGTATTTAATATAGCCTCTGCACAGCCAGCAGTTCTGTAGTTATAATAATATTAGATCATAAGCCTCAAAAGTACAACATACATTTTAAGACAGCTTTACATTATTTTTTGCTACTAAAGTTTAAATTTTCTCGATCAGCTTCATCATAATTTTCTTCAAAGATAGCTCTGCATACACTATTGGCAACAAAAATGCATTTGTATACTGGAAACTACAGTCGTTACACAAATGAAATATTTGAATTTTAGAGGCCAAGGAAATTCACATTCTGAGAGTTTAAGCTCTCCTGGAAGCACATTAGCTACAGCTGAAAACAAGCAAACTACCAATTGTAACAAAGCATCCTTTCAAAGCACTCTTGTAGATACCAACAGCCACAACTGGGAATTTAAGACACTGGAAATAACCTACAGCTGCAGAAGATTAGGTGCAGTGAAGCTTTTTGTTGCTTTTGGTATTAGAGTAGTTTGGTGCATTTTCTCAAGTGTCTTACATAAGAACATAAAACTGGATAAAAACAAAACAACCAGCAAGCAGCCTTTTATAGCCATTGGTAATGTTACTAATGGCAGCCTGCAAAATGCAAGGGCCATTGAAAGAAAAGCACTTCTATCAATGGTAGGAAAAGGATGCTCAGCACAGCAGCCTGTGACACATCTACGATCATATCTGCTGGAAACTGGTTTTAGGTGTGGGTTCTGCAGTGCACACCCCACAAATCCAGGCTTAAGAGTGTCATCATTTATCAAGGCACAATGCAGAGATTATGTAAAAGTCTGCTATTAGTTTTATAAAAAACCTTATTGCTGCAAAGAATAAACTAAAAGCCCCCTACTTTTATGAAGGATAAATCCAGAAGCAACTGAATGTTAAGATACTGCAAATTAACCAGCAAAATCAATGAAATCAAAACTAGATAACAAGAAAAAAAATTACTCCATTTCTACTTGAAATAAAAATACCAGATCAACTTGGAGGTGATCTTATACACACCTCTAAAGTTCAATATCAGGAAAGATAAAAGTCTCTTAGACTATACTGTGTGAAACAACATTAAATATGTATGCAATAAAGAATTTACTTTACACTTCAGATGATGTACAAAATATTCAAGAAAACTGTCATGCTAAACACAACTTGATTTTTGAAGGCAAACTAAAAGGGGAAAGGTTTTTTTCCTTTTCATCGAAGAAAAATGGGAAAATATAGTGCAGTAAGAACCTTAAGTGTAAATAAATGAGGCTGTTTATACTAGGAGCATACACGCACCTTATGTGACTCACAACAGCAAGTAATGACAACAGAAGGATAAAAAGAATAGTGTTGCCTTGTGTAACTCAGATGTAAAGGGCACAGGGGTCAATAGGTGGTTACAGAAAGTCGGTGCATCCTTTTTTCACTCAAGACATGCAGCTGCAGGCAGGAACACAAAAAATCGACCAGTTCAAAAGCACTGTGCTATATTCACCTGCCTTGAAAAATATCTGATGTCAATCTGATCAGACCAGGAGGGGGAGATGCCCTCTCCCTTCCTACAGCAGGTCAGCATTTACAATGCAGAGTTAACACACTGCTCCAGCAAGGTCAGTTCTACACTGAGGCTTATTATCAATTGAACCCAACAAAAAGGTTCAATTTAGTAGAGGCTCACTGATAACCTCTGTCAAAAGTCAAATCACTCAAGCAACACAGTACCCCAAGGACTAGCAATTCATCAGGCCAAATGGACAGATCAAATTCCTACAATAAAGAGCTACAAGAGGCAGGATAAGACAAAAGTAACACAAATATGATTGCCAACATAGTTAGGTAGCTATTATAGGGGTGATTGCAATGCAGATCATGAATTACATGAAAGTTCATAGAGTCTGGAGCAAGGCACTGCAACCATTGTATTTGTCGTCTTTTTTTACCTCTACAAATAAAGGCATTGGTTTGCCTTGGAAGATATTTTTACAAGGATCAACCAGTCACATTCAGTGATTTACCCTGTACAGTATCTGCCACATTCAATGACAGAGTTCTGCATTAGGTAAGCAGAGATAGATTGTGGCCTTCCTGAAACAAATAAGACAGACTTTAAATCTCAAAGATAAAATTTGGTAGAAATTCAGATGTAGTCTTGATGACATACAGTGCTATATTGCTATGAAAGTTTTGTAGAGGATGAGGTAGTTTGGTAGTGGGCTTTTATGCTCTCTTAACTTGTTTGAAAAACACATGGCTTTCAAGCTTTATGAACCAACCATGACTTTACAACACTTTAGATTCAAATATAAACTGCTGTGTACCTTGAACTTCCCAGAAGAATCCAGCCCTAAAACCTGGATATTTCAAATATACGCAAAAAAAAGAACTACCTCATACTTGGAGCATACCAAAAAGAAATTAGATGTCAAAGGGAGGTATAGACGAAAAGCATCAGCATGACATCCATTTCATGCATACGGCATTACAAACTTTATTGAATAAGAGACAGAGATTCAAATTCAATTTATGGGACTGACCAGAAATGAAGATTTCAATGACACTAAATGACAGAATGAAGGAGGCAACAGACAGTGTGGACGAAATCTGGCTTTTATGTCAAGCAGAAATTTCATCATCGGGTGTCACTTGCCAGTTAGTAATAGTGACTAAATGAAATTTTCCTATTTATCAGCTGTCTATAAAGACTTTGATGGGGAAGTCTCCTTCTAAAACTGTAAGTTGCCTTTCCTCCTTATTTCCCTTCTTCAGGTATAAGATACTCGCGTTTGCTTGCAATAATCACACTGGAAATCACAGAGCATCAGGGCACCCTGTGGTCTGTCTTAAATAGCCTTTTAAATGCTGTTCCCTTTGCACAAAAATGAAATAAATACATTATCTTAGATGTACTTATTCACATTTTTATTTAAAAGGTTAGAACTAAAAAGAGGGTGACTGCCTAGAGGTAATATAGCATGACAGACTGCCAAAGAAATACCACTCAAAAAAAGATTCGAAACCCTGCATTAACCCACACCCAAAGAAAATATCCAGTTTCTCAAGTTTTAGAAATGGGAATTCCTGTATTTTGGCTCAACCTAAAAAATGTTTGCCTTAAAAATTTTCTTGACTGCAATGAAAACAGTTTTATAGCTTTCTGACAGCTATGCACAATAAAAGGCTCCTCAAATCCATGTATATTCTACATCTTCAAAAGAATTTTCTACAAGAAGGCCTTATTTATATACTTATTACTTAGTGCAGGGTACCCATCTCTCAAGATACTAAAACTGATCAATGAAAAGATGATTAATTTAGTAGTTTCTAGACAAGTACTGAATCCAAGTAGTGGAAAGACCACAAAAATGTATTTTCATTTGAGCTTATAATAAATAATTGATAGAGCACCTTAAATTCTAGAGCACTTACTCAGATCTGTGAATTAAAATCTCATTCAAATAACGTATTGCAGTTTCCTTTTACTTCACTTCTTAACAATAGCATTAGACTCACGTGTCTAACATGGATTCAGAGTCATTTCAGTTATCCTGTGTAATTTATTATTTTGCCACACTCTAAGGTTAAGCACCTTCTGACTCAGTCTGCCCATATATTATGCCCTAACTTGTCTAATATTCTCAGTTAACTAAGTGGCATTATCTTGCAGAAGGAAAAGTATTACCTGAATCTAGTTGATTTGGGGGTTTTATAGTCTTTTTGACAGACACTGGGAATGGGAATGTCCTTATCCAATGAAAACTCTATTCACAGCAATAAAAATATGCTTCAGCTGTAAGCTTTTCAATAATCAACTTTTCTTTATTTGAATATTAGCTAGGCATTTTAGGAGTTAAAAGTAATGTAATTGGTATGATTTCAAGGAACTTCTTGTCTACAAAGCATCCTTAAAACATTTACCAAGAAATGTGCCTCTAGATCAACTTTAACATTGCACAAAAGAAGAACAGTAAGAAAGTTAAAACTCTTGGGAGTTTAGCAAGTGGCCATCTACTAAGAGGTACTATCAAACTACAGAACGTCTATTTCCTAATCAAGCATAAAATACCAAAGCATACCATTGCAATTTACCAAAAAGGTGAAGGTTTTGTTTGTTTTCAAAGTTCACTAAAAACGATCAATGACCCTGGGCTACAGGGACATTCCACTAACACTTACTTTAAATCTTTTCATGCTGTTGAAACTGCATCAAAGCAGCAACCCACAATGCTTCACCACCAAAATGAGTTTTTGCTGTGAGTGGAGAAAGAAGAGTATCTGATGGGGGGCTTACTTTAAAGGCCTTATGATTGATACCACAGAACAACCTTGTCTTAATCTAAATTAATTTTCAAACCACAGAATTAAACCTTAAAAACTGTTTTTAAGATCAGGGTCTAAGTGTTGTAGTGCAGAAAGAGTATTCATTCTTCTCATTAACTGCACAATGATCCTCCAACTCTGCAGTTAGATAAATTAAATTAATAAATTATATTCTGGTATCTCTACTGAACATATAAGAGAACAGAGTTTTTAATTACTTTTTTTTACTGAACAAGTCAGTATTTATTAAACCAGAAAGTGTCACAGGTAATATAAAAAGCACTAAAAGTCTAAGTTCCGATCAAAGTCAACAAATAATGCTGTTAAGAGATTAAATTATTCTATTTTGTAGCCAACACAAGTGGGAAGAATCATACATTCATTGTCTAGATCTCAAGCACATGCAAGTACATATGAGAGATCTGTGTGCAGGAGAGCCAGTTCTGCTATTCATACATTTTTATATGCACGTGCAATCAGAAACTAATTAATATTACTTTAATCAGTGAGGTAAATCAAAAAACTGTAGTGCAACACTGTGGTAAAGAATAAAGTTAAAGTAGAAATTGCAGAGATTCTTTTCAAACACCTTTGTTTCTGACCAAAAAAAAGTTTCCAAGGCAGTTAAAAAGCACCACAAAGAGGGGACAAGCCTCCTCTGAACATGTTTAGAGTTAAAGAACAGTAAATAAAAGATTGACTTATCAGAAGGCATCAAGGGAGCCAATCATTGTATGTTTTCTAGCCAAATTATATTAATTTAACTAACATTAAATTAATTAACATTAGAGCTTCCAACAACCATTATCTAAGGACTACCAAGGGAGTACCATTTGCTCTTAGTAATAGGACGGCTGAGAGCAGTTTTTCTCGTAATGCTGCTGATCTTTCTGGCATCTCCCACAGCAAGAAGTGCTCTCCACTGCAGTGCCTGAATAATTGGCCTACAGTCTTTGCTTCACACAGATTGTGTTGGTCTCTTACCTCCTTCATTTTTTTTGCCCTGAATTCAGTCTGTGAAATTATTCCTAGCATTTACCAGAGTAAGAAATTAATGTAAAGTCTCCGTAAGAAGTAAACACTTAGATGTACCTCCCAAAACCACACTATGCAGCTCCTATCATGTTTCTTTTAAGGTAGTTATATGTGATTGCTAGGAACAAATTCATGTTTGCTTAGTGAAGTGTCAAACTAGCAAAAAATAATAATAACAAAAAAAAAAAAAATTCTTTCTTGTGTGCTCATGTACTGTCACCCCTCAGCATAAGGTAAGTTAAGCTCAAAAAACAGGGGGAACAGACACTGCAGACAGGAGGTTGTCCCCACACTCATGCAGAGAGACTCACAACTTGCTCCCACTGCTACTGCTGTAAACATGCTTTTCCTTCAAAATACCCCATCTGATTTGAGTTACTAAGCACTAAACTGAATTTCCGCACAGATTTTTAATCTTTATGCATTCTGTGTCATTTTGCTAATGGAAAGCTCTCACAGAGATCTTATCACTGGCTTATTGACAAAAGTAAAGAGCATTTACAATTGAAATTATGATAATATAATATTTATTCTTGAAATAAAATGTAAGCTGCATTATCCATAACTGCAGCTTTTGCTCTGGTTTGAACAAGAAGCTTATGTAAATACAACGCGCCTAAGGCTTCTCTAGCTCCACTTTATTACAGGCTACTATACAGGAAACAAATAGGTTTTCCAAATTTATTCAGACAGAACTTTCATTGTCTAATGTTAGTCAGGAGCTCCATTTCCATTGAATTATTGAATGCTTTTATTCTCATTTAAAGTCAAGGACTCCATCTACTTTTGAGAAACACCCAAGTTTGTGTTGGAGGAAAGAAGTCTAAGATCTGCATACAAAAGCCTCAAATGAAGGTTAGAGTCAGCTTCACAAAGACACAAGAGCACAGGATCACCTTACAGCATTTGCAACTCAACGATTCTTGGCTTTTCATTAGGTAGTGACTTCTTGAAAGGAGGCTTTGGGTTTTCTTGCTATTTTTGTGTCACAAAAAATGACTAGCACTGAAAAAGTCCGGTCAGCATAAAGGAAAATTTGAGGAAATTAATTTTAAAACATTCACTGCTTTACATTCATTCATACTGAGTTTTTTTAAAAAAATGTAACACTGGAAACTTAGAGAAAGAGTAGCAATTCCTGAGAATTCACATAAAAAACTGTTTAGCTCTAGGCATGAAAGACAAAAAGTACACCTGGCAGTCATCCTGCTGAAGAAATAGAAGAGCTCATGATATGTGTACTAGCACTTCATCCACGTTGAGTCCCTGGAGGATCAAATTCTGTTGGTGTTTCTGCACACCTTAAGTCCCAACAAGGACAGAAGTAGGAGACAAAACGCATACAATAAAACATAAAACAAGAATTCCTAATAAGTTGTGAAGGTGGAAAAACCCAAGGCACACTCACATCTGTACTGAATAAATAATCACTAAAATGGCCTTTCTACAAAGGAGCAGGAGAGAAGAGCAGGAGTAAGTGCTCTAGCAAGGCATGGCAGGCGAGCACACCCATTTGAAACACACTGATTCAAACAGCTATGAAGGGCAGAGGCACTGGCCCCTTGCATTCCCCCACCTGTGGAACACAGCTGGATGAAGGCTAGGATGTGATCAGCCCAGAGCAATATGTATTCCCAGAACAGCTCCCTTCTGCTGCTGCATTTTCCATTCAAGAAGCTTGGGCCTAGGCAGCCATTTAGTGATAATGTGAAAAAGGTTCAACATGGCAAAAGGTAACTCACTGTAAAATATGCAAAATTAAGCAACACAGAAAGAAAAATATATTTAAAAATAATTAAAGTAAAATAAAATAAAATTTTAAAGCACACCTAAAGCCTATTCAGCTAAAAAGTCCTGTGTCTTTGGTATATTTAGTAAAATCAAACCATAAAAACTTCAGGGCAGAAAGGCACAAGCAAATGTGCAAGCTGCCTCTCTCTAAAACCCTTCTTTCATTACGTGTTGCTTGTGTTGCAAAAACACTGTTAAATATGACTGCTTCAGCATATTGAGCTATATTACTATTCTAGAGCTACTTTAAGAACAGCAGCAAAAAATCCCCCAAACTGACTGTATACTACTGCAAGGTGAAATCTATGGCCTTTCACTCTTAGCCACTGTTTTCTTGAAGAGCAAACAAGGGCTATCCTGAGATACCAGCCCAAAATGGGTTCTTCAGGTCACTGGCACTTCCCATTGGTGCCATCATCACAGACCAACTCTGAAACTACCCAGAGACTTACCAATAACTACCAAGGAATAAAAAATATCCACATTTGTGCATACACAGCTTCCCCTTCCCTCTGTGCTTCTCATTCATACGTTGTAGTAGGGCATGGAAGGAGTAAACAGATTTGTAAAAGAGCAGATTTTTTAAAAAACAACATTGGATCATCTGTCAATGATGCCAAGTACTTGCAGCAACCCTTGAGACTGTGGAACCGTAAAGGCAATATGCTTCTCAGCAAAGTCTAGTATTTATACAACTAAAGCTAAAGCAAACATGAGTGAAAGCTTGCCTGCAAGGAAATGAAGCCCATCAAAGAATAGTATTCTATAGCTCCAAAAAGTCACTGTAAATGACATGTGCTTCTTCTCATTGTGTCAGACACTTCCAAAAACAAAGAATCCTCAACTGTAATTACTGCAACTTAACACCTGCTAAAGGAATCTCTCACCTGTAACAACCTTGTGCATTTTCCTCCAGCACTTGATAAAAGCCATTTTCTGAACTCACATCTCCCTTGACAAGTAGGCCTTGTGGTGTCTTTGGCCTCCCCACATTAAGAAACACACGAATTTGAAACTGAACGAATTTCAGTGGGATTCTACTGAAATTACAACAACATGGGGTAGAGTTCAAACCCTGCTACATAGAAGAAGTAGTTAGCACTGTGGTCAGCTATTTTTAAATATAACTTGAAGTAGTACCTAGGCCACATTGTCAGACATGATCACAAATACTCTTTCATTCTATGTTTTCATTCAGCTACATTATATATGCTGACAGTTGGTGAACTGCAGTTTTCGTGTACATTAATAAAATTACATATACAACAGCTTCCTCAATAACACCAGATCACTTCTGCCTATAAAGACAGCCCTTTTGCCTATAATGTTTAAAATGTACATCAGTGTTTAACGGAGTAGCAGAAAAGATCAGTGATAGAAATACAAAAACCAGGCATTTCTCAGAACAGGGACTCAAAAGAGACAACGAATTTAAAACTCTTAACACTTGCGCAGAGATGGAGCTATGCTACAGAGGGCCTGGAAATAACAAAAGGCATTCCCAAGTAGTGAATTTTTAAAGTTAGTTTTCTCTCTATGACAGTTTACTGCCTGTCCAGAACAGCAGAGAGGAGAGCTGCATTAGCAATTTGGCCTAAGGTCTTCAGGGAAAGAGTCTCTGCCCTACTTTAACAATAGAAGTTGCTGAGGCAAATTAGGTCTCTGACAGGGATAAAATGAAGTTCCATTGTAAGCACAAAAGAGCTCCCATTGATTTTGGCCTTTTTCAGCTGATGTAAATAATCAAGTAACCATAAATTTGGCAAGGAATAATTGCTGCTTTGTCCATTACAGAGTGTACTCAAAAAGGCATTTAAAATCACTTTGAGCAGAGGGGAAAAGGAGAAAGGAAAGCTGAGCTTGGACAGTTCTTCTCCTTCATTAAGCTCTATTCTACAGCGTCACTTGCAACAACACAATCATCTTTCAGTGCAGGTGTAAAAAGTGGTCTAAACAGTAGGTTTGAAATTCCATGCTCTAACAGGGTCAATGGGCTCTTAATTCTGCCAAAATGGGAATTTATGAAGTTTCGTTTAACCTGCAGACTAACTCACTTGAAACAAAGGTGAACTGTGAGCAGTGGCCCAGTGATGCATGGCTCCCAATAAATTTTCCTCCAACTTCCACTTGGCTTCCCTTAGTCTTAATGGAATATCAGCTCATGTGCTTGCAGCCTCAACACAAGATTTCTTTCACTGATTTTCTTTCACCTCTTGACCGATATGCACCGACTTTTTCCAGCAGCCATCCCCACTTCAGCCAGTAGTCCAGTTACATTACAGTGTCCCAAGAGGACGTTCCTTTATCGAGACACAGTTGTTACATGCTAAGGCAGCAAACACCTTTCCCTAAGTGATATGCCACAGGCATCCCCAAAGACCAAAAGGACTCACTAGTCAGTTTGAGCTGACATCCATGCCTGGGTGGTATAGAAAGCAAATACATCTTTACTGGACAGAGACTCTCACTATCACCACACAGAAATAATTTTGGCCTCAGAAGCTGCTATAAAATTCTTCCAGCTTAGGAAAAGTTGACAGAGCAGCCTTGCACAAAGGGTGGGTGTTACCTTTCTATTTCATGCAAACAAGAATCAGGAAGGCATACCCCAAATAAAGGGAGTATAATGATTACCTTTGTTATTTCAGGCTCTTACAGACTTGCAATCACCTTTTCAATAAAATCTGGTACCTCAAGTTTTTTTTTACAATGATACACTAGTACTGAAATTCACTTAAAACAGTCATTGCAAAAAAAATTGGAAATTGACAGTTGCATTTCCTATGAGTCTAAGCATGAGGACGATTAGTAAACCTGCATGGGTCATTGCATCATAAATGGGCTACATTTACTAAATAAAAATCATTTCCCCCCAACCATCTTACTTCTTTTTTATAAGTAATGTTTTTTGTTACCTCAATGTAAGTTTAAAGTGCTTTCTTTCCTCTTTCAGTATATAATTTTGCTAGTGAAGAAAATGGCAAGACATGTATTCACACCTAAAATCAGTTTGGATTTATTTTTAATTACTATAACAGTATTAGTGAAACTTCTGAAGGGAAAGAAGGAGAACAAGAAAAAAAAAGGACCATCATTATTTCACAAAGAACATTAAGCACATTTAGGAATGATAGGTGACTTCAGAGAATTCTATGTCCATTTTAGCTGTTGACTCAGTATCTCTCAAAAGAAAAAAAAAGTGGAGAAAAACTGCTCTGATCTCAGAAGAGCTCAGGTAGTAATAATAAAAAAAGCACTTTAAGTTGTCAGGAAAAGAAACACAGTTGTTTATACCAGCTGTTATGTTAGAAAGCAATAATGCCTGAAAAACATGTACTATGGCATATTACTATTAATTCCTACTTTCATTAAGTCAGGAGATTAGGGAATGAGATGCTCATGAAGACTCAGGTACCCAGTTTAGGTTTATTAGCAATGTTTTCAGTATGTCTGAAGAGGCTGCTGTTATGGCAGAACACCTACTAAAGAAAGCAAAATTAGTCCAGAAGATTTTTGTAATATCAAGAACAAAGGAAGAGACCAGCAAAACCTAAGAAAATCCCAATGTAATTACATTTTATATTTCAAAAATGACATTCTGAAATAAAAAAGAAACAAAAATTTAGTGCCCTGACTCCCAGGAAACAGAATATTTAAAGAGTTTTTAGCTATTTCCTTTTGCATTTAATTTGCATTGCAGTACTTTAGCAAGTATTGCATGACATTGCATTGTCTGTTAATTTGCCAAAAGTCAATACCCACTGAAGGTACATGACCCTTTTCACTGTTGCTTTCCTTTTTTTCCATGACAGAAATGATAGTTATGCTGATATGCAGCTGTTCTGGAACAATCAAAATAAAGCACCCAAACATCACACCCATGCTGCATAAACCTCAGTCAGTGTTCCTTATGTTACCATCTGTTGATGTAACCATCTGATGAATGCCTAGATAAGCACCTGGCCTTGTTTAAAACACCACTAAGATTTTTTTTTTCAATTTTTATTTTAATGGTTCTCAAAATACCCACTTCCAAAAGGCCCCATAGGAACACCAGCAACACCAAAAGAAAATTCTTCAAAAAAAACCACAAAATGCATGCAAAATTGGTACTGCTTTCTAAATGAAAGCTCATGCAGACCAAGGTATGAACATGTTTGGAAACACCAAAAAATTACCCAGAAGCACCAAAAATTCAAGAACACTATTCTTCATCTTTAACAGATTTATCTAAAATAAAGCATGGCAGCTTTACTAAAAATGGACATTCTGAGGAAAAAGCTGTTGAAACAAATGAAAGAAGAAAATTCTCATTTGCCACTGCATTGCACGAGCTGAGATGTTGTAAATCAAGGACTAAAAGAAATCTACACTGAACCCCCCAAAACCTCAGATTTGTAGTTTTAAGGTTCCAAAGATGAGTTCAGAACACAAGGACTGGAAATACAGATCAGATCCACCATCAGAAAATAAAGCACCAAAACGTAGCTAGCAGACCTTCACAGCCTATAAACAAAATCATTGATAGCTTGTCTCCATAACAAGAGTGACCAAACCACCTCTGCTAGGCACAGTCTGCAGGCTAACTTGACTGACTTTCAGTATTTCAAGTTGAAAAGCTAATTCTTGTTGGCAAGTATATCAATCTAGCAAATTGCTGCAGTGAATTGAAGGCAGAAACCAATGACAGTATTATTTGACATGTGATCAGCACAAGTTTTGAGGATTCATTTATACTCAATACACTTGAATATGCAAAATATCAAGTAATTATTGCTATTTCAAAATAAGAAACACATTTTCAGTCTATTGTAACAACTTAGAGATTCTGAAGAGGATTAAAGGGATATCTCTTACAAAGTCCTTTATATATTTCAAATGCTACATCTCAAAACTTATTTGAGGTTAAATTATCTTGTTTATGCAAAATCCTTTCACCCACCCCTGAGGCTTTCTCAGTACTGTTTTCATTATTCATCTCTGCTTAAAGGCATCTTAGTTTAGCTGAAGTTAATTCTGCTGATAATTAACAGCCTAACCAGATTAATCTTAGCTTAACTATTTTTAAGTATTTTAAAGTATTATACATTTTTCAATGATACTTCAAAATTACAAGTGAAAACAGTGCAGTTTTCCAGACAGATAATGAAAAAGAATTATAATATCAATTTGCTACAGGAGCTAAGAATTTAACTTTTAATTTTTAAAACTACTGTGTCCCTAAGAAGTATCTATGCTCATTTAGAAAATTAAATAATCAAACACATGATGCAGAAACTGTGATCAGCTGCACCATATTTGTCTTCTACTATTCTAAAGAGAAATAGGATATCCTTTAAGGAACGCTATCAATCAAAGAAAAGTGGCATGTACTGATATGGAGCAGCATTAGTGGATGATACAAGTAGTCACTGAAATGTACACTTGGCATTATAAGAATCTCTCTCTGAACATCTCCAGATTATTTGCATCTAAAAATAAAAATAATTATTACTACATCTGGGGACATTTTAGTATAGTCACAATAGATCTTTATTGGTCTTACTGAAATGCAATTACACTTGCAGAAAGATGCATTTTGTGCACACAATTCTTCATTGCTCTAAGTTGCTTGATATTTTACATCATAAATCTCAAATATAGAGGACACTCCTAATCTAAAAAGGTTACCCAATTGTGACATCCAAAACTTTGAAATTGTGATGGAGTTAATCTTGTCAAACAGGTGTGGGGGTTTTTGTAACCTACATCATCTTGGTACCATTTTCATCATTTTGTACTTAGAATTTCTACTGACTTGAGTTATGATATTATACCAGTACAGAAGCATGGACCTCCAGAACTGCTGTTGAACTCACACTTCAAATGAGTAAGGTTTGTTTTTTAATTTTTTTTTCATATATTTAAATTGGGAAAGGAGTCTTCCCTTCTCTGCAGCCTCTTTTTTTAAACAACTGCTTTTCTATTCTTGGCAAATGTACCACTTCCATCTGGAAGTGCTAAGGTTTCATAATAAATGAAAGGAAGAAATGAAAGAATACAAATTGTGCCTTTCAAATTACTTGCCGCAGGTTTCACAATGTTCTCTCTCCCCATAGCACCTGTTAATGAGACTTTTTTCAGTAATTCACAGACTTAATAAATCACATAGGGGTACCTGCACCTATAGGATTTTTATTCATCTTCTTTTTCCTTCCAGAGTGTCACCACACTTGTCTCAGATATCCTTATCTGCACATTTGGATTTAATAAAACTGTTTTGGATAAAATTTTAACTACATCTTATAATACAGTTTAAATTTTCTCTTTCTGAGATATGCAAAAGTTTCCTTTTAATACTGTAATTCCCAAAACATAGCTAATCCAATTCTGTTCACTTAATATTATAGAAATGTCTGAGGAAGCCACTAATTCCCATCATTTCCAGCAGAGAAGGAAGGACAAAAACTGACTCATACTATCAGAAAGCACAAATAATGGGTGAATCCCAGTAGAGATGGAAAAAATGCTCTTTACAGTGATCTCTTAGAGCAGCCTCCTGTAAACATTCCCCTCTGAGAAAACAGAAGCTGCCAGACGCACTGGAAGAAGGAAGTTCTAACTGGAAATCTCTGTAGAAATTCTCTAGAGTGAAAAATTACTGGAATAGTATAAGAAACATTAAACCTAATTAAAAAATATTCTTTCAAACACAGTAAACACAACTATAATTAAGTAAATGTATTAGTTTATCAAAATTATTTCGATTAAAAAATTTTTAAGCCATGCCAGATGCTGTATTTGACTTGCTTTTCAAATATTTATTTCCCAACTTGAAGCATTAACTGAACACATGGGCATTCAAAGCTCTAAAACAACACAAAAATGTCTTTTAGGGAGAAGAAATTTATAGCTGTTTTAAGGAAAAAGTTATATTTGAGATTCACTCCAGTATGCAAGTACCATTTTTATTGCAAATGTACTTACCAGAGATGGTTTCAATTTTATAGGAGTTTTTAAGATACTGTAGGATTTCCTGCAGTCTTTCATTTATTAGTCCTACTTTTTGGAAGTGAATATTGGAAAATACTCATCTCTAAAACATATTACAATTGAAAAAAATAAGAAAATATTTATACAAACTGGAAGACGTATTCTAATCTCTCTGAGCAATGGGCAAATTTTCCCTCTTTTTAGCATAGTGAGGATACTGTAGGCCAAGCAGCACATCAAATCTGAGCTTAATTTGAGGATGAAGCAAGTGAGAGAACGTTCAGGAAGCGCCTTTCTGACAAAAGAACGGATATTGACAGAAAGACACAGAGATAACTGAATGGCATGTACAAATTAGTGCACTTAAGCTCTGATTTAGTGATGAAACAAGAAGCATCTGTCTCCTTTAGCAGCTACTGCTGAAGCTTTTTCAAAGTCTCAATAGCCCCACATAATTGTTATGTGCAATGTCCACTGGGCAGAGTTTTCTTGGCTGTCCTTTTCCCTGCTTAGCCACGGTGAGGAATGACCCTGTGAGACAGACCCTGCAGAATTTGGGGAACTTTACAAACTCCAACTGGAATACAAATGCCCCTTTAAGAACTAATGATGTACAGCATGATTGGACTGGAAGTGGGAAGAGTGCACTGCACATACCCACGGTGATCCCTTGCAATGCCATCTGGCAAGCACAGGCCAAGAGAACCTAAAAGCTTCAGCACTCAAGAGTTGATGGGAGCAAGACAATGGAGATGAAGTGAGATCAATTAATAAGAAGATGCAGCTGAGTTTATGCCAAGGGCCTGGGATCACTAAAAGAAAAACTATTTCTGGAGGAACTTGTTCCACTTATATTCAGAAAAAGCAGTGCAATCTGACATTTAAGGAGCAGCCACAATGGGAAAGGAAAATTACCAGATGGCAGGAGCCCAAGGCCTCAGCCAACAGCTCCAGTTGGAAATTAAGGAAAGAAATCCTGCAGTGTTGAAACAAGGAGAACGAATTACTCATGCAACAAAGTAACCAATTTTTCAAAGGAGTTTAGACAGGCAGGTTGCTCCTCCAATCACAATATAACAAAGATATTTGGCTACTTTTTTGATTGCTGCAGATTGGAGATACGCAGCAGCCTTAGACACAGGAATCTTTCTCACTGCTACATGCAACAAGAAAAGTACTGGCATGAAAGCTGGGCTAGATGGGGCACTGACATCTCAGGGACCTGCGTGTCACAGGTAGAGAGGAAACCATCCTTTTCACATATCCACAAGCTATTTCCTGAAGTACCAGTAGTGCATCCTAACAAGTAAATGACAAAGAAGCAAAACCAAAGTAACACAAAAGAAAGATGCAAAAAACTATGAAGTATGAAGCAGAAGAAACAGTTAGCATGCATTTTTATGGATTAAAGACATATGGCAAAGAAGGAAAAAAGAGAGAAAAGGCAAGAAGTGGTGGATGAAGTAGTTTTTTTCATTCTTTTCTACTGGGTTAAAATTTAAAAAAAATTCAAGCCTTTACAAAATGTTGCACTGCAAAGCATTATAAACCAAGTTATTCTGCTGCAAGAGGTTATAAAAATGAATTATAGGAATGATTGAAGACACAAAGAAAAAATATATTCCTGCTCCAGTATGTTTTTTTTACTGCACTTATTGCTGAAAAATTTTGTTACATAGCCTGGCAAGAAGCAGTGGATTTACCTATGCCATAAGCCTACTGTCAAATCAACTGATCATGTATCAGCATTTTTAGGAAACGGATGAATTTACAATAAGATCTACAAAGGTGATTCACTGCAGCAAGACAAGCTCATGTATTAAGTAATTTCTATACTCTGCACACATTAGATGCATGCTGGAATAAGCACTTTCAACAAAACTCAAAACAGCACACAGCATCATCAAAGAAACAGCTGTGTGTATTGTCTCAGGAGGAACAATATTAATTACAGCAGCTTTAAAAAAATAGCCTCCCTCTTCATTTTGAACATCACTAAACTTAACATGCCCAGAGCTGAACTCTGTTTTGGCCACTTCCTTGCCACCAACACTTGGGTACTTCCACACCAAGGGCACTGCCAGCCTGGGAACACAACCATCCCACTGCAGACAACTTTTCCTTCCCTTCTCTGCCCTCAGTAAAGGATGGAGGAGAGTAGAAAAGCTAGTATTTGCAAGGAGTTGAACAACTCTATTGAGTGGTTTCCACTGTGAAAATGTTGCCAACAATCAAGGCATAAATGAACTGTTAGGAGTGAATATTTTGCACTCTTACAGATCATTGAGGGAATGCCATTTGGAGTTACAAGTAGTTTTTCAATTGAGAGGGAAAAACATCATTGCTAACATGAGATGTAGAGGGGAGGAACGAGCATCTGCAAAGGCAGCCCAGACAGTCATACCAGGGACTAAGTGAAGTCAAGAGCCAGAGCAAATGACAACAGTTTGCATTGCAGATGAGAAGGTAAAAAAAGAGTATTTTGAATACTCCTAATGCATTTAAAATAAATCTGCAAGAGGTGAATAGAAACAATTGTTCCTTGTCACCGAGGAAATGCCATGCATGAGCTTATGAATAATATTAAAAAGAAAATACCTGGTTTAGAACATAAAAATACATTCTTCACCACCAGTGATACATTAAAAAAAAATCTCTGTTTTAGAAGATTATTCCACTAAATAAGTATTGCTTGAAATGCAATCATAGCTTCTGAAGCTAATAAGCTACTTACAGTGTACCATCCCCAAAACTCACCTTACAGATATGAGCATGTAGCTAAATCAACAGAATATTTAAACTGTTCATGTTTTTGTCCATTTATGTAATACACACTCTATGTATTTAAAGTTTCCTATTTTTGCTGCTTCTCCTACAACTTAGTTTTTATGAAAAAAAATTCTCTTATTTTAGATCATTACATATATACCAGTGAGGGGTTGACATTAGTGTACTATTACAACCACACATTTTGATTATAAAATCCTCTTAATCCATGGAATTCCCAAACTGCCAATAGGAGGCCTGCAAATTTGAAACACTGTCCTTAGTGCACCTTGTATCTGATGCTTCCTCATCAGTGTGGTGCCATCAGTGCTGGACAAGTGCTTTGTGCTGTTTAGAGTCTGTGGCATTTTGTATGCTTCAAAAATGTTACTTTAACACACCTCCAACAAGCATGGCAGAGACTGAAAAATGCATTTATTACATCAGAGATGTGTCATAACCTCAAACAGAAACTAGTTTCAATAATTACAATACTTAAGTCTTCTCTTTCGCTCTTAAAATTTAAAAAAATTATGTATATCATGAGAAGGAAACAATGCCATACAGATCAACACAATTTTTTTCTGAGCTATTAAACACAACTGTCTAATAAGCACTGCCTGATTATTTTCTCAAGAAAAACAATTTCTCTATAGTGAATTGTCAAAAAAGGAAGCTGCAGAAACTTCAGGACAGTTATATATTTGCTCTTATTTTTGTTCAAGATTTCTCTGTGAGCATTCAGTATCTTCTAATAGTTGGATGCCACATAAGGAAAAGGTTCTTTTCCCTCATGGGATGGTCCCAAATCTTATTCCATTACTACAGAGACTTGTTCCACTCTTCTGCAGTGAAATTTGCATCTTTATCATATATTACAAAGAAGCAACAACAAAAAATCTATAGATCATACATTTTTTAAAGTGTGATGGGTATTGGTTCACCCACAAGCAGCACAGGAGAAAATTAGTGGTTTTGCTGCATATCTTTTGTCTCCTTCAGAAGGACCAAAAATTCACACTGCAGTGACTGCTGCCACCGCCCTGTGTGGCAGCACTGATGGTCCCACCAGACAATTGCTGCTCGGCTGGACAGAAGAATTCTACAGTGGACACTGGACTTCAAACTAACTTTCTTTGACAGATGCAAGCATCAAGCAAGCCAGCCAGCTTTGCAATCTATAGCAGGGCTTTTGCTAATGGCAGCACTCCCAAGGGAGGAGGGCAAACTGCAGCTTTCAGAGCATTTTCTGGGCTCAGCTTTCCCACAAGCAACCACAGCACTGTGACAGGAGGGGGACTGGGCCCAATAAACCAGCCTGGCCCTTTGACAGACAAGATTCTGTCCTGTTGTAAAAACAGATTCAGCCCTGACCAAATGTGGCCATTACATTAACATTTGAGTACTTCATATTATTGTTTGATGCATTTTACATATTCTTACTGCAGGAGAAACCTCAGTTTCTGTACGGTTAATGCAACAGAGTTTTGTGGTTTCATAATTGGCTCACATCAGCACAGAACCCAGACTTAAAAAACATCTTATGATGTACTGCCATCTTAGAGGAGGTTGTCTAAAGTGACATTTCAATCATATTAAATCATTTATTTAGTCTAAAAGTACATTTTCAGAATATTTTCAAATTAATACATATTTTATTGGTTTGCAATCTCTTTTCTGTTCATAGTTCAACAATTTCACACTCTTTTTTAGAACAACGTTTCTCCCACCACTGCTCCTAAGAAACCTGGTAGCAATGAAAGGATGTGATTCTGCAATAAATAACTAAGTAAACATAAGAATGAGCCTAATGTGGAGTCCATGCTCACATTAAAAATCAGAATTTGATCTTCAACAGAAGAAGTAAGAGCACACCCTTCAACTGAAACACCCATTAGAACTTTAAAATCACACGCATTTCTTTGGTTAGAGTCTTGGATTTTAATCTCTTGAGGCAGATTAAACACCTTTATATATTAGATTCAATTTTTGGGGGGTTTTTTGTTTGATAGCTTGAAGGACAAACAAAAAAAAAATAAACCAAACCCCTCAATAGCTTGCCCTCACTAATATCCCTAATATTTTTCTGTCAATTTGTTCCTGTTTACAACATTCCATATAAACAGGGGTTTTAAGGCCTTTCATTCACTCAGTAACACTTCTCTATATTATTACTAGTATGATTATTTTTCTTAAACACAGAACATGAAAATTATCCATATAACAAAATCATACCAGTATTTTGATACTTTCACAGCTGTATTTAAGTCTATGTGGTGAAAAGCTACCACTACCATCTTAAAAAAAAAAAAGAATCTTGTCTGATGAAACCATGCTCTGCTTTCCATAATTTACACAATGGTCGTAAATTTGTTTGGGCTAGAACAAGAGGATTTACACTGAAAACCAGAACCAGTCACCATTTATTTCATCAATGGAAACACAATCTTTTCAAAGGCACCTCAGAACAATTAAGTTCTCTTCCTAAAGACTGAATATGAATTATCCTCTCACGGAGCTTGCTCCTTTCCATTAACTACATAGGAGAGACAAGGGATTCTATATATCCCTTCTATATATCTATATCCATTCTATATATCTATATATCAGAACGAGATTCTAGCACAATATTCTGATGGGAGTGAGAGGAACAAACAACCAAGAAAACTGTTAAAGAAAAGCGATACTATTTCACCAAGAACATATTTGATCAAGCACAAAGAAATCCTCTAATATACAGGATATGTCAGTATACTTATTTCCTTAGTAGCTCAAATCTCAACAAAATAGGAACAAAGCTCAATAAAATATTATTACTTAGTTTCAGAGGTTTCAGCAAGTTTCAAAATTTGGCAAAGTTTTGTGATGCAGACTCTGACTTCAGTCTACAGTTGAGGAAACATTAAAACTGTTGCTGTGTTTCATCAGAAAGGCAAAACAAAACTGACTTTGTTTTCATTTACATGCAAACACTTGCCAGGGGAAAATTTCTGTTTAGATTATCTACTTAATTTGCATTATTCCTTTCCTAAGCCATATCTTAGCCAAATACTAAACTGCTGTCATTTAGAAAAATGAGGAGTTTGAAAATCTATATTCTCCGTTCAGTGAATTGTAATGGGATGATTATCAGAAAAAAATTTGTTCATTAAAAGTGAGCCCTGGGTCTGAATCACAAAGAAAACAACAGCTACAAAATTCCCATGCAGGTAATCAATGCTTTGCCTTTATCAAAGAAGTCAGTAGATATCCTACTGAAAACATGGAAGATAGGGAATCCTTGTAAGGCTGAATCATGCATAAGAGAGCACTGGGTCTCAGGCAGTTTCAGAACTGAGTCTAAAATACCCTTTCTAGCAGCCACAATTTCAGTTTTGATTTCCAGGAATTCTGTGGAAGAGGTTATTCTATCAGGTTGCAAATGTCAAGTACGGCTAAAGACTCAAAACCCACAAGTCAAACATATAAGCATAATAGTTGTCTGTTTCAAGGGCTTTTAGGATACGCTTTGTTCCCTTTACAATTTTTTTAACACTTTCTAAATACAAAAAAGAAGACAGATTACCACCTCTAATACCAAGCTCTCAGAGGAAAAGTAAAAATGTTTGGAAATTCGCAATGGTGCTGGCAGTACTGAGCTCAACAGTAACCCAATTAGGAAGGGATTAACTGAAAATATCTGCACATGTATACATCCACACTTCCTCCCTCCCTTCTGTGCTGAGTAGTCCTCTGAGATGTACAGACACCAGGCTGACTTCCACCTAGCAATTGAGGGCTTAAAAAATTCTTTGCTTTATATGGTGCAGAGGGGACAGAAAGAGATAGAAATAAACAACATTTAAGCTAAAGCAAACAACTGAGTGAGTTTGAACAGTTTTTGTTAGCTTTTCTGTTTAACTTTAGAGTCTGTCAGTGTGTAAGGAACGAATGGAGCAGCTCTAGCAAGTGAACAATTCATTTATCTGTGTGAGCCTGTGCCAGCATTTTATACACCTAACCTGCAAATGCATGTCTAGATCCTTGCAAATCCTTTTTCTCCTCTTCTTGTCACAAACTGTTTCTCAGGGGTTGGCTCACTGATGTCAATCAAAATACCTTTTATCTGCAAAGGACAAAACATCACTCCCCAGCCTAAAGCAGAGCAAAAAAAAAAAAATCCCAAACATTAAAAGACTTCAACTTGACCAATTACTATTCCAAGACAGAATGCAGTTTTGAACCAAAACCACAGCCTGCATTTCAGAGGATCAAAACAGGGCAACTGACAATAGTGCTATTCTATCAAATAAAAGTACTCAATACAAACAATGTGAAACCCAAAAAGGTCTTCAGCTTCTTTGCAAGGAAGGAATCTACATTTTACTTCTGCTTCTAAATAAAGGCAGAACCGGTGACTGGATTCCCTTCTGGTTTAAGACAAAGAACAGGATTCACAGTCATGAATGTAACCTAAAAGCAGCAAGAGGTCAGACTAAAGAGTACAACACTGTACAATGGCAGGAATCCCTTCTTTGATACACTCTCCTTGTCTTCAATTATCAGTAAGCCAGGGGACATAATGAATCAGACACAATCTAAACATCATGCTTAATAACCCTGATGAACTTTTTTTTGCCATGATTTTGTCCAAACACTCCAAGTACATTTTTATATCTCTCAGAAGTAAGTCCTCCATTTTAATTATCTGTCATATAACAAGGTATTTCCTTTTATTTAATAACTTACTGCCTCATTAAGTACCTCCTCATTCCCATGATAGGAGACATAAGGAAAAAATTATTCCCTCTTCATCTTCTCCCTGCTCTTCAAAGAGTTTATAGACTTCAATGAGATGAGTATGGGCCCATGGCTTTCCATACCAAGAATCATAATTTACTTACTGTCATCCCATTCTAAGCTTTCCGGGGCATCCATTTGCTCTCCTTACTTTTCTCACTATCTTTTGTAGTTGAACGGTACTACACTATACTGAATGCCTGAGGATAAGGCAAATCCAAAAATCATAGTATTCAGTAACACCATTTACCAAGGACATGCAGTAGTATAAATAATACTTTCATTCTGTTCTCTCTTCTTTTATTAGAAACCATTAATTACTTTCAATTCCTGAAACTGTCTTTGCTTGTTTTTGTTTAGAATAATCTGTGTCTAAAACAACACTAAACTCAAACCCAGAATTACCCTGAAGATCCTTTTTTGAAGTATAGCCAATTAAGAACCAATTACTGTTCATATGTAATTAGGACTGTTTCTTCTGGCACAGTCTCTCATATGCCATTTTAATCACCTTAGAAAGCACTGCCACTCTTCACAGTACATTTTAGTTTTGCTGTCTTTAATAAATATGCACTGGCAGTACACTTCAGAAAACCATTATTCATTCTTTTTCCACAAATCATTCACTAATATATTGAACTGTAAAAGTTCATCAAGAAACCTAACCTAAAAGAAGACTCCTTCTTACACCATGACAGCACAAAGGGATTTGGTTTTTTTAGCCACAAAAACATCAACCACAGTAGCTTCTTCTCCCTTTAATATATACATATAGGGATCCATCAATAGGTTTCGGTAATATAAGTATACTATGTGCCGACTGACTGACTCTGTGGTGGCCTTTTTACTCTAAATTTAAAGAATTCTGAAATATTTTTGTGGTGTAGCATCTTCTCAAAAGCTGGTAGCTGTTTCTTAATATGTAACAGTTATTTAATAGCTACCAATTCTATTTCTATCATTTTTAGCTGTACTATTGGTACCAAATACAGATTTGCTGGTCTGTGATTTCCAGAACTGGAGCTTTTTTTTGTTCTTTGTTTGGATGGTTTTTTTTTTTTTTAAGCAACCATAACATTTGCCACCTTTTCACAAATGTATATGCAGACCAGTGAAGGACAAATGCGGCGCACCAGAAACATCAGTTCAGCAATGCCCTACAAGGTTTGCATGAAAACACCTCAGCATAGTAGTTTGGTTATTACTCATTTTAATGCACAGCACCAACTTACTAAAATTGCTTCTACTGGAGACCTGTTTGGGAGAGCCCCTCAGGCTTGCTCAGAATGAAAGACATAACCCAATTACACACACCTCATTCTATACACATACAATTTACTTGCTCCAAAATAAAATTCAAATACTCAAATAGACTGGCTTTTTGGTTTTGTGGCTTTTTTTAGTCAGAGGTCTAACTTTTGTCTAACTTATGGAGTAATTATTTTAAAAATTATTTCCCAATCCATTATCAGAGCAAAAATACACAAATCCATTTTCCTTCAAACTTATTTACCCCAGGGTCTTCGTCTATACCCGGGTCTTGTACATACCCTGAGGACTAAATAACAACCTACATAGCAATAATAAAAATAAATACTGTACAATAAAAATTATTAGTGAAATAACCATACTATCTCTCCTTGAGACAGTATATTTTCATCTCATATAGATTTTGGAATAAAGTTCTCAGCTCTAGAAGCCTGACACAGAACAACTAATTCCAGATTTACATTCAGTTATGTTCTCTGAGGAGTTCTATAACAATATTTTAATGTAACAGAGGTGGCCATAAAGCCAGCACAGTCTTTAATGTTACCTGCATTAGCTATAAACTCTTTGCTTTTGCTCGTCATTTCAGCAAAATTTCAACATTCAAGCTAGAATTATGCATTATTGTAGTCAGGGTTTTTTTTTTTTTTTCATTTTGTCCTAATAAAGGAACAAGGAAAAAAAGCAATATTTAAAATAACTATTGCAGCATACTTCAGAAGCAGTATGCTTCTCTATCACCTAATTAAAATATAAATCAACATCAAAATACATCAAAATTTGACGATTTCTCTGACGATTTAAATTAATAATAGATGTGCATATAAATTAATGCCTAAGCAAAAGCCAGCAGGAGAAAACAGGAGAAAATAAAGCTTTAGGAGCCCAAATGCCCCAGATTTATGCCCAATCTGCACATGTTTCAAACCTGGTCACAGGCTTTCCATGTGGAGTTGAGAATACCAAAGCAAACGTAACTGGCAAAGAAGGGAACAACAAGAAGATAAACTGAACCACACTGTGGAAAAAATCTCCAACAGAAAACCAGAAAGAGCAGGTGGGGAAAATGAAAATTGGATAAGGACCCTGGAGAGAACCTGGGACTTTAATCCAGTTAACCTTAACTGTTTACCAGAGGGTAAAGAGAAACAGAGAAAGGTATGACTGGCAGAAAAGCAGACTGAGTTAGGAAGGCACAGCAGTAACATCTGGACATGCTGAGGAATAAGGATGGGAACAAGCCACCATGGAGAGAAGACAGGAGGAGCAAGAGAATCGGTCTGTGAGGGTACAGTTGGAAGGATCAACATTTGCAGAAGCAACTGAACAAGAAACGCTGCACAAAGCCCGCAGCAAAAGACCAGCATGGGAACCTATCCTTCAGTCACCTTCCTGTCAGCAACAGAAAGGAAGGTTATTCTAGAACAACTGGACTAGATATTTAAAATAACAGGATTCCTTGTCTATACCTAGTTTCACCTCTGTCACAAAAATCCGGCAGGATGTTTGCCAAAATCACCTTGTACAAAGTCCCACAGTTGCCAAAAGAAGCAAAACCCCTTTCCTTGTGCTCAGATGCTGGACTGCAAGCACCAGTCTGAAGGCTCTGCCAGGAGCCTGCAGTCTCAGATAAAGTCAGTGAAAGGTGTTCCATGAGCAACAAAAGGTTTAAAAAGTGCATTCATTACAACACAGATAAGCAAGAAAAAGCATCTTCAAGGATCCAGAAGCTGCTGTATGGCTTATCTACTTTGTTTCTAATTGCAAAACTGAGTAAAGGGTACACTGCTCAGCTTAGCAGACAACTTCACTATATTTGAAACACCTGAGTACCACAGGGCCACAAATAATGTTTTACAGCATTTCAAAAAATGTGTCTAACAAAAAATACTCTCACAAAAGATTTCAAACAGCATGATCTAAAAAAGAATTGAGTCCCATATAAAACTACAAGGAAGAGGGGAAAAAAAAAATCTGAGCAGGTATTTCATCACTAAGTATTGGCTTTTGCCCACTAAACAAAGCAAGAAGAGAGTGGAAAGATAGCAAAAACATGTAATTAAGGACTGAATCATAATGCATATATACAAGGGTGGCAAATTAAAATTATATGGTATACCTTAACCAGCATGTCCTAACTTTATTATTTAACAAGACAGTATTAATAATGCTTTCCTAATATTTTGTTTTCACTAAAAATTCATGATCAGAAAGAAAAACATTGACTCAGTCTTCTGGCCTCTACAATCCTCCAGCTTACCTTTCAAATGCAAAGCCACAAGAAGTGATGCTGATGCTCGGACTTAACCTACGAAGCTTATCCTGCTTCATTAACACAAATCTTGAACAAAGGGGCACACAACAGGGAGAGATGGCAAGTCAGGGAGCACCAGTATTTCTACAGAGAATACACAGACATGTTCTCAGCTGATTTCTGAGTTCCCCCAAGTGATCAAGAAGCACACTTCATATTCAAATCTGAGGAACAGTGCTGTACCACTGTAGTACTAGGAAAAGTGGCGTCCTATTGTATGACAATGACATCATTAAATGGTGTTTATCATATTCAGCTTCTTAGACAAGGAGGATGGTGACCCTGTCCCCTACCACTCTGATTACATACCTAGGTCTATCCACCCACCTCCTACTTTGCACTTTGGATTAATCAATGCATGGAAAATATTTTTCATCTCTTTGCACAGCACCTGCTTCAGTAAGACTGAAGGAGGATCCTGGAAAATTGTCCTGATTAAGAGCACCATAATAGCAGTGCTTCTCTTGTTCAACTATAATATTGCTCTTGCACATGAATGTAGCAGAGAGGCTGTGATACAGGCCACATCTGTATCAGGAAGCACAGAAATGCAACAGGAACAGACCTGGGGTATGCATACACTTGCTATGGCTCCTCTGTCAGTGCTCAGGGCTTCAGGCTAATTCTTAAATGACCCTACAGACTGTATGCCTACCAGTGCCTTTGGACCATGCTTTGGTGTGCCTTGGGACTTCTAGTGCAATTTGGTTGTCATCTTATTGCAAAAGCTCCATACCTTCTTGGTGATTTCTCATGGGCAGCTCCTCACAGCACTGACTCCTTCACAGTACAACCAGCTAACCCACCCTTTTGCAGCACTCATCTTCTAATTGGACACAGCTGTGGCCTACTGAAGGCAGGCCTGTTCCTGTCTTTGGTGATTAGTACAGCTGCAGCTCCTCAGGTGTGAGACTACCTTCTGCACTATCCTTATTCTCCAACATTCTATCCTTCCATACAGTTTCATCCATAACAGTTTCTGTATTCTAAGTTCTGCACTTGATGATATAACTCAAATAGGAGGGACAAGCCTTTTACAAGAAATTTCTCTCAAGAAACCATTTCTGACTTGAATAGAGAGCCACATCACACTGGCACTGAACAGCAGCTACCAGCTGCAGCACTGTCTTGCTCCAACCTCCTGCAGTTTTCAAGACCGTTCCTTTCTCTAGCGGAAGGATCATTCCCTTCCTTCTAAAGCTTCCCTTTAGAAACCTTTCAGATTCTGCTGCTCTGCTGATAAAGCAGGTAAAATGTGAAGTCCTTTGCACAGTATATGAAACTCATTAAACTTCTGTTGCCAAATTTAAATGTTGAACAATCAGAAGAAAAAACCCCACATGCAGCTGAACACTCATTCTATGCATATGCAGCACTTGTATACAACTGATTCATTTCTACGTGGAATTTGCAGTACTTGTAAAATTAGCCATTTGAATGTCAGAGTCATTTTTGTATGGGGGAAAATGTGTTAATAATAAATAAAACTGCATAAATAATAGCTCTTGCTATCTTTATATCTACCTATATTGCAAATTTCTTCATGGATGTTAACATGCAATCCTCCTTTCTTTTTCTTCCCCAACTGAATAGATGGCACTTTGCTATCAAAAGGGGAAATAAAACCAGAGACAATGTTGAAAGAGTTCTGGGTTTACTTGCAGAAACTGACAGGACTTAAAACAACAAAAAAACCTCACCCAATTTCAGTAGAACAAAAATGGAGACATTAACTCTGTGGGTATATTTTAAAGGCAAAGATTTTACTTCCACAGCAATTATACCATTCTAAATTTTAAGAAGATGGTTACTCCCAGAGCGGATCTGAATTCAATATTTAGTTGACCAGGACTGGAAGTAATTACTTCTAGACACTTTGAGGGAGATAAATAAAATGCTTTCATTCATAGCATAGCACAGTTCCTTTGTACATGCAGCATTTGGAATTATTTGGGTAACAGATAATAGCCTATAATTTACTCTTCACATAAAATGAGTGAAAAATAGCAATACCACATAAGGCTGCAAGATGTAGAATACTTGCAATAGGACTAAGAAAGCAGGGTACCACTAACTTGAATTTCTTTTCTCAAGCACAAATGGCTTGAGAACTATATTCCATAACACACAGTATTTGCCAAGACTTGTGCTGTTACCCTTAATAAGTGCTATAGTTCAAGCAGTTACTACTTTTGAATTTCTGAGTTACCAGAGGTTGTGGCTAAAGGCTATTTCAGTAACACTGCACAGGCAAACTACCTTATTTCCATCCAGCAGCTTCATAAACAACAATCTCATTATCCTCTCAGTTATCTGTGACTACACCATGAATTGTTTTAAATCAATATAGTTTCATGCCTCTAGGATATTTATGAAGTGAATATATTTCTCACAAGCTGCTAGGAAAAAATCCTACATTACCTTTCTTTCCTATCAGCTACAGAACCTCTTCCTTTCTGACCATCATATTTAAAATCAATCTACTCAATATATCTGGCACAAAACAGTTTCTTCCAGTGCTCCAAGTAGCATGACCACTGATTGTCTCAACGTTCTTTTCAAAGTACTTTCACAGACTGTTTGGAGACTCCCTTCAATTCCCAGTTTATGCCTTCCACCTGCCTCCTACATGGATACGTGGGAAGGATTCCCCTTCCAGCACACTAAGCTCTCCTACTTACAACTGCTTGCTTCCTACTACTAGCATCACCTATCTTGGTTCTCTTGCTAAGAGCATAATTAAGAAGTCTGCCAACAATCTGTTTGCAACCAAGTGTAGAAACAGACACTGCTTGTTTAGAACAGATTCTCTCTGGTCATGTTTCACAGTATTTATCACTTGCTTTAAGACTGCAAATTCTTCAGGTTTTAATTTCTGTTTCTGTAAAGTGTCCTTCTTATAATGCACTACAAGGGCTAAATAATTATTAAACCCATTAATCTACTGCCAACAGAAAAAATGCAACTGGATTAAAGTTGATTAATTTGTTCTAAACCTCAGTCTGATTTGGTAGGAAATAACATCTAGGAAGGCTGCTGTCTTTCTAGGTTGGTTTGTTTTGTTTTCTCCTTATCCCACAGACTAGCTCCCATAGTAGTATTTTGTTTTTTCTTGTAAAGAATCAACAAGAACTCAATTTTATGATAAATTAGCTTTTTTCAGCAGATTAAGCACTACATCTTCAGCAATACTGATCTGTGTTGCTTTCCAAAGACATATGGTGTAATAAGCCAAAATACACAAGGATCTTTTGGTACAGCTGCCCAGCACTTACACATCCCCATGTGCCTATTATTCACAAGTGTCTGCATCTAAAATGTCATTAACATTCTTGAGCAGAGATATATTTTCGCAAGTGCCTGTTTCAAAAGCATCATTACAATACTGATGAAATAACACAATGCCAAGCTTCTAAGCTGATTTTAAATCAGGTCATGCTCAGGTTCAAAAAGCTGACAAAGTCTCAGCCGACACTGGTGTCAGCATGGAAGGTACCAAAGCACAATGAAGTGCCTCTGCTGAATCTCAGGAAAAAGTAAATCAGCAGTTGAATCCACAAGCAGACATTGCTGCTGACAGCTTATTACACCTCTTACATCCTACTTCAAGGCAGTCTCCAGTCCTCTCCAGCTTTCCTTTAAACTCTATCACTTTTTGTAAATAATTCTTCCAAGCTATTAAGTGACAAGCTATCAAAGACTAATTAAGCAGAGAAGGATTTTAATAACCAGCTGGACAGCTTGAGCACTAAATTTTGTAGTTCTCAAGTGTGCTTGAGACACCTTGATGCTGTTCATCTTTTTTCCAACAAAACGCTAGGTTGACAATCTTGTCTTACAGAGACATGCACAGAACTGCACATACAGATCTGTATTCAAATTTTGTATTTACTTGGACTCATTACCAAGGTCTGAAATAAGAGATTTGTCAGTAAAATAAGCTCATTGACTCTGCAAAAATATTTAACAGTGATAAAATAATTACACTGTTTATAGTCATTCAAGAGTTCACCATAATCAGATCTCCCAATCTCTTGAATCTCAGCACAGATGACCTCCTGTCATCAGGAGACTGGCTGGGGTGGCACAAAATGTGCCTCCCTCCTCCTCCCCAGGAACCCCAGAACGTTGCAAGAATCCACAGACTGGCTGGGGTGGCACAAAATGTGCCTCCCTCCTCCCCAGGAACACCAGAACGTTGCAAGAATCCATAGCACACACTCACTGCCGGGCAGCACACTGCTCACTGGAGACTGCTTGAGCCCTCCTGCCTCCTGGGCAGCAGCACACATCAGGACACACATCTGCCTGAGGCTGCAGCACAGTGAGAGAGATTGTATCAAAGCACTGGGCTAAAGCAGGTGAGAGTGGGTGCCTTGCATGCAAAGTCAATTTCCCCCACACTTAAGAAAAATATATGCTCACACACACATCTACTCAAAAAGCTATTTTGCCTTTAGGTAAACACAGTAATTTAAAACAGCCATTTTAATTTTGTGAGCCAGTTCAAATGTTCTTGAAGGGTATCATGATTTCTTTCATACATCTGCTGCCCAGAGAGATCAGGACTCTTTGGAGAACAGCCTATGCATGTCTGTTGCACTTGAACTTACTGCAGAAACTCTAATATTGTGGTTTGTCAGTAACCTTTTTATCAGCTGATCTGTAATGACACAGCAAGATACTCAGCCACCCTGTACTGAAAGAGAAAATTATGAGAAAGAGGGTGTCTGCAATCACTTCACAATCCAGGTCACTGGGATGCTGTGAAAAACACACAGGATTCTTATGCCAGTCTCACCCTCCAAAGCAAGCTGAAGTAGCAACAGAGTAAGAATGAAGAAACACAATGACAAAAGGACTCAGTAAATTGGGGTGCTAACACTAGGTAGGAAGAAGAACACTCAATTCAGGAGTAAGCTTTCTGAATGCAGTAATAAAAAAGGTTAAAAAAAAAACCCCACGGAAATGCTAACAACTCCTTATTTCCAGCCACTCTTAGGAGTGGTAACTTCACAGTTAAAATAGTTGCGATCCAAATCCAGAATCTATGGTTGCAATTTAAATATTGGGCAGCAGGGAATAGGAAAAACAGATTTGGCAAGTCTTGCCTTTAAAAAATGTAATACCAACACATTGAAAGTGAATACCATTTTGAAGACATCGCTGCTAGTGAAAACTTCTAGGAACAGGGAATAGACTAAAGCTTTATGGAGACTTTAAACAAAAACAAACTCATTGGCTGAGAGGCCAACTTTTTTTTTTTTTCTTTTTAAAACACTGACATGTTGTGGTGGTTTGACTAGGAAAGAGTGAGAATTCTGGGAAGCTGTAGTCAAACCAATGAAAGTTTTAAGTTTGAGACTGATACTTAGTGTAGCCAGTGAGGTTTGGACACACCTCCGAGAATACACAGGGGTTAAAAGCAGGGCACTGGCCTTAGCACTGTCTCTTGAGACGTCGCTTCGAAGAAGTCAGATCTCTTCCCCCGTCCAGCCTCTACTGCTGGGCGGGGGGAGGGCCAACCATGTGGTAGGCCCGGGGCCTGGACAGAGATGGGGGTGAGAAAGCCTTCAAGGATGGAAGGGTGGCGGAGCCCCAAGAGACATCGGGCAGCCATTCCCCCCCCCAGGAGGGAGAGAGAGGGAGAGTCGGCGGTGATAGCAGCCGGCCCAGGAGGAGAAAGGGGGGGAAGGGCGCAGCCCGGCCGGCCGCAGCAGCAGCAGCACCTGTGGGAGTACCAGCATTCTACCAGCATTCTGAGATAGACAGAGACTGAAAACTTTTAACCCTTTCTTTCATGATTGAGGCCTTGCAAAAATGCTAATCCTCCTCGAAGCTGAATAAGAAGAGAGATAAGAGATGAGATGAGACAAGGACCTGGCCCGAAGAACGTAGAGATGATTGGATGGGGAGAGATGATTTGGAGTGGCCTTTTGGCTAGACTTTTCTTGTAGCCATGAACTCCGTTGTTCCTGTGACACAGACTGCATTTAGGGGGAGGCAGTGCCTCAAAACCAAGAGAGTTCATTCGTGAAGACCCCCCGGCCCCAGGGGGTTGGAAAAATATGGGGGGGACAGATGTCCCAAAGCAGAGACTGTGCCTTTTTGGAGTGAGACAAGGCATCCTTGAAAGACAACCCTAAAAGTAGCTCTGGCCATGTCTCAGTGGTGAGAGCACTAAGCATAGAAGGAAGATGTCACAAGCGGCAAAAGGACTTTTTCCGGGCGGTGCCGAAGTGACAAAGAAGCACACGAAGTTTCAGTGTGTTTCCAAGAGAAGCCTATGGAACAAGAAAGACTCCTTTCCTCTTCATAAACTGCAGTTTGAGTATACTAAACTGTCGTGCCGGGCTGGGCAGTTGGTGTTTTGGGAGAATGTATCGGATTGAGAAAGTCAGGGAGTGGGGGAGGAGGAAAGTTTTTTTGTAAAGTTTTCAATTTCTTTTTTTTTCTTTTCCTTATAGTCTTTCCCTATTTTCCTGTAGTTTAAGTAATAAAGTGTTCTTTATGTTTAAGTTAGAGCCTGTTTTGCTTATTCCTAGTCACATCTCACAGCAAACACCAGGGTGAAGAATTTTCATAGGGGGCACTGGCTCTGTGCCAGGCTCAAACCATCACATTTTTTGGTTCCCTGACCGGGAATCGAATTACAGGAGAATGATGAGATAAAGCTGTGAGATGGGACCAAGAAGAATAAGAAAAGCATGTACTAAGTTAAGGTAGATAGATAGTGAATCTAGGGTATTGTTGTGTAGAAGTGTTTTGTAATTCTGTTGATAATTTTAGAAAGTGTATTCTCGGAGGTGAAGGGTAGAATGTGGTGGTTTGACCAGGAAAGAGTGAGAATTCTGGGAAGCTGTAGTCAAACCAATGAAAGTTTTAAGTTTGAGACTGACACCTAGTGTAGCCAGTGAGGTTTGGACACACCTCCGAGAATACACAGGGGTTAAAAGCAGGGCACTGGCCTTAGCACTGTCTCTTGAGACGTCGCTTCGAAGAAGTCAGATCTCTTCCCCCGTCCAGCCTCTACTGCTGGGCGGGGGGAGGGCCAACCATGCGGTAGGCCCGGGGCCTGGACAGAGATGGGGGTGAGAAAGCCTTCAAGGATGGAAGGGTGGCGGAGCCCCAAGAGACATCGGGCAGCCATTCCCCCCCCCAGGAGGGAGAGAGAGGGAGAGTCGGCGGTGATAGCAGCCGGCCCAGGAGGAGAAAGGGGGGGAAGGGCGCAGCCCGGCCGGCCGCAGCAGCAGCAGCACCTGTGGGAGTACCAGCATTCTACCAGCATTCTGAGATAGACAGAGACTGAAAACTTTTAACCCTTTCTTTCATGATTGAGGCCTTGCAAAAATGCTAATCCTCCTCGAAGCTGAATAAGAAGAGAGATAAGAGATGAGATGAGACAAGGACCTGGCCCAAAGAACGTAGAGATGATTAGATGGGAGAGATGATTTAGAGTGGCCTTTTAGCTAGACTTTTCTTGTAGCCATGAACTCCGTTGTTCCTGTGACACAGACTGCATTTAGGGGGAGGCAGTGCCTCAAAACCAAGAGAGTTCATTCGTGAAGACCCCCCGGCCCCAAGGGGTTAGAAAAATATGGGGGGGACAGATGTCCCAAAGCAGAGACTGTGCCTTTTTGGAGAGAGACAAGGCATCCTTGAAAGACAACCCTAAAAGCAGCTCTAGCCATGTCTCAGTGGTGAGAGCACTAAGCATAGAAAGAAGATGTCACAAGCGGCAAAAAGACTTTTTCCGGGCAGTGCCGAAGTGACAAAGAAGCACACGAAGTTTCAGTGTGTTTCCAAGAGAAGCCTATAGAACAAGAAAGACTCCTTTCCTCTTCATAAACTGCAGTTTGAGTATACTAAACTGTCGTGCCGGGCTGGGCAGTTAGTGTTTTGGGAGAATGTATCAGATTGAGAAAGTCAGGGAGTGGGGGAGGAGGAAAGTTTTTTTGTAAAGTTTTCAATTTCTTTTTTTTTCTTTTCCTTATAGTCTTTCCCTATTTTCCTGTAGTTTAAGTAATAAAGTGTTCTTTATGTTTAAGTTAGAGCCTGTTTTGCTTATTCCTAGTCACATCTCACAGCAAACACAAGGGTGAAGAATTTTCATAGGGGGCACTGGCTCTGTGCCAGGCTCAAACCATGACATTTTTTGGTTCCCTGACCGGGAATCGAATTACAGGAGAATGATGAGATAAAGCTGTGAGATGGGACCAAGAAGAATAAGAAAAGCATGTACTAAGTTAAGGTAGATAGATAGTGAATCTAGGGTATTGTTGTGTAGAAGTGTTTTGTAATTCTGTTGATAATTTTAGAAAGTGTATTCTCGGAGGTGAAGGGTAGAATGTGGTGGTTTGACCAGGAAAGAGTGAGAATTCTGGGAAGCTGTAGTCAAACCAATGAAAGTTTTAAGTTTGAGACTGACACCTAGTGTAGCCAGTGAGGTTTGGACACACCTCCGAGAATACACAGGGGTTAAAAGCAGGGCACTGGCCTTAGCACTGTCTCTTGAGACGTCGCTTCGAAGAAGTCAGATCTCTTCCCCCGTCCAGCCTCTACTGCTGGGCGGGGGGAGGGCCAACCATGCGGTAGGCCCGGGGCCTGGACAGAGATGGGGGTGAGAAAGCCTTCAAGGATGGAAGGGTGGCGGAGCCCCAAGAGACATCGGGCAGCCATTCCCCCCCCCAGGAGGGAGAGAGAGGGAGAGTCGGCGGTGATAGCAGCCGGCCCAGGAGGAGAAAGGGGGGGAAGGGCGCAGCCCGGCCGGCCGCAGCAGCAGCAGCACCTGTGGGAGTACCAGCATTCTACCAGCATTCTGAGATAGACAGAGACTGAAAACTTTTAACCCTTTCTTTCATGATTGAGGCCTTGCAAAAATGCTAATCCTCCTCGAAGCTGAATAAGAAGAGAGATAAGAGATGAGATGAGACAAGGACCTGGCCCAAAGAACGTAGAGATGATTAGATGGGGAGAGATGATTTAGAGTGGCCTTTTAGCTAGACTTTTCTTGTAGCCATGAACTCCGTTGTTCCTGTGACACAGACTGCATTTAGGGGGAGGCAGTGCCTCAAAACCAAGAGAGTTCATTCGTGAAGACCCCCCGGCCCCAAGGGGTTAGAAAAATATGGGGGGGACAGATGTCCCAAAGCAGAGACTGTGCCTTTTTGGAGAGAGACAAGGCATCCTTGAAAGACAACCCTAAAAGCAGCTCTAGCCATGTCTCAGTGGTGAGAGCACTAAGCATAGAAAGAAGATGTCACAAGCGGCAAAAAGACTTTTTCCGGGCAGTGCCGAAGTGACAAAGAAGCACACGAAGTTTCAGTGTGTTTCCAAGAGAAGCCTATAGAACAAGAAAGACTCCTTTCCTCTTCATAAACTGCAGTTTGAGTATACTAAACTGTCGTGCCGGGCTGGGCAGTTAGTGTTTTGGGAGAATGTATCAGATTGAGAAAGTCAGGGAGTGGGGGAGGAGGAAAGTTTTTTTGTAAAGTTTTCAATTTCTTTTTTTTTCTTTTCCTTATAGTCTTTCCCTATTTTCCTGTAGTTTAAGTAATAAAGTGTTCTTTATGTTTAAGTTAGAGCCTGTTTTGCTTATTCCTAGTCACATCTCACAGCCAACACCAGAGTGAAGAATTTTCATAAAGGGCACTGGCTCTGTGCCAGGCTCAAACCATGACACATGTAATAGGCAAAGTATAAACTCGAAAAGACGACAAGTTATTCTTACTTCCTTGGAAGAGAACAGGATATGTGAACTGATGTTACCTGCCTGGCAACACTAAGATCTACTTTGCCTTGCAGATGGAAGCACTTAATCTAGTGCAGAACATTTCGGTCATCATCATAAGACATACTCTGCCATTTAGATACAGCTCTTGCCTTTAATGACTCTCTCTATGCTCTCCCATCTTAGAATAGACAGCACTCAATTTTGCATGGTCTTTTCAACTTCCAACAACACTATGCAAAAAAGGGTCAAAGATCAAACTTGCTTAACTGACAGCAGGCTACAAACTTTCCACCCAAAGTGAGCACAAGCATCAAGACCAGACATTTCTGTCAGCTAAGACACAGTGATGACCTACAGTTTAACTTGGGTCACAGCCACAAAAATATTTCCTGAACAACAGCTCTGTGTTAAAAACAAAAGTAACATTTGTATGTTGCTGCACCTAAGAAATAGACAAAGAAATCAATTCTTACTATTTAGTTAGTGATGAAACTTATGATAAAACCAGGGAGCGATAAAGTTTCCTTTGCAAGGTGACAGAATCTTACCAATCTTCATTAAACCATATGAGATGGAGGATATTTCCTCTATTATCTTTCTGGAAGTAAATATTGTGATTCAAATTATTATTGTACTTATTTATTAATTTTCAACATGGGGGCAGGGAAGAAATAAAATCTATTATTTTTATTTCAAAAGGTATAATTCACTTAATAAAGACTTCTAGGCAGAAACTGGCATCTTGCATTAAGCTGCCTGCACACTTTTTCTAAAGGCCATGTATTTTCTAAACAAATACATATGTCAACCATAAAGTATGTTTTTAAAATCTTACATCTTCATTTACTTTAGAGAAGCCACTGATCACTGCTCAGAGATGGACTGGGCATTAGTCCACAACTGGTGAACAATCGTGCTGCGCATCACTTGTGCTTCATTTTTCCCTGTGGTCTTTTTTTACCATTACTAGTATTTGTATAGTTAGTAATAATAGTAGTAGTGTTGCCAACTAATTGCAAAGCTCCCATACCTTCTCAATAATGTCTCATGGGCAGTTCCTCACAGCACTGACTCCTTCACAGCACAGCCAACAAACTCCAGCTCTCATCACAGCAAAACCAACCAATTCCAACTCCCTCTTTGCCCAGCTAACCCACTCTTTTGTAGCACTCCTCTTCTTATTGGACACAGCTGTGGCCTGTTAAGGGCAGGCCTGCTCCTAATCTTTGGTGATTAGTACAGCTGCAACTCCTCAGGTGTGAGCCTACCTTCTGCACTATTCTTTATTTTCTTACATTCTATACCTCCACATAGTAGTGGTATACTTTATTATCATTACCATTGTTATATTTTACTTTTTTTCAGTTATTAAAGTGTTCTTAACTCAAATGCTTGGGTTTTTTCCCTGATTCTCCTCCCCTTCCCACCAGAGAGGGAGAGAGCAAGTGGCAGCATGATGCTTAGTTGCCAGCTGAGATGTTAAACCACAACTGCAATCATGAAGTGGAATTAACACAACCTTGGCTCTACAGCAATACATTAAAAATTATTTGCTATTAGAATATAAAGAAAAAGCAGAGAGAAGACTAAAAATTCCCTCTTTTCAATGTATTACACAATCTGAGACAAAGTTAAACTATAGGACAAAATCATTGCACATTAATGCCCATGACAAGCAAGGGAATACTTGCATCAGGGGCCCTTTCACTGTTCTGGTCGTCACATGATGTAAAAACATCTTGAATCAAGCTGACTTCCAGGCATTAAGCTGGTCACCATTTGTATGTGTCAATCTCATTTTCTGCTTGCTTCTACCCACACCCAGCCTTCCTGGGCAATACACTTTCACATCTGATCTTGCTCATTTCAATCTCCCACCCACAGATTTTCCTGCATTCAAAGTTCCTGAAGAATCAAGCAGTCCATGAGATAAAAGGCAACATTAATCAAGATAAACTGGTATTTATATAATTTTTCTTTTGCCTTATTGTTTATTAAATATTGCAGAGACTGCTCCTCACAAACCTTCTAAATGTAGGAAAAAATGAGAGTACTTAAATACCAAAGCCAGAGTTCAGTGAGTCTTCAGAATTGTTTAATCATTGTGTAAAGTTATACCTTGAACAATACAAAATAGAAAGCCTGTAGGAAAGAGTCAGGCATTAGATCACCTTTCTTTGGTTCCTTACTGTTTTATCTAAACTAAGTTTTCTACATTAAGACACATGCTGCATGCCTACACATTTATTTAAAAAACATTAAATTGGGCTAAACTTTAATTAAGGACATTCATGGAAAATTTAGGAAAAATAACATCTATCAAAAGTTCTTCACTTCAGCATCTCTTTTCATCCAAGATAAGTGTCACTGTTACTATTTTATGACTGGGAATGAATTACCAGAAAATCCAGGACTTGGAGTGGCTGATCATCAACTCCATATGGGCTGGCAGGTTACCCACTATGGAATGACTGCAATCCAACTTCTGCTTTTTTGCAGATGACCTATCACACATCAAACCATACAACAGACCAAGGATGAGCTTTAAAAAGGAGAAATATGCTTACATAAGCCAGGAATCATAGAAAAGCATGGAAAATTGAGAATCTGGAAGTGGATGTATCAGCCATTCATATCCTTTAACACCATATGTCAGTATTTTTGTCACACATTGACAGGAATTGTACAGCTATAGTTCTAAATGATAAAAAAGTAATTTTTTACTTTATTATCGATACCTTTGGGAGTGGTTTTGCTTTTCAGATTTTTTTTTTTAGGATGAACACCTTAATCCACAGCAGTATCACAGCTCTGTGAATTTAATCACCATCTTTCATAGCACAGTAGGGAGGAAAACCCTAACCTGCTCAGCCATCACAGAGATTTGGCAACCCATAGGCCATTCCATTTTCATAAAAAGCTTTTCTTCATCATGTTTAAAATTTATAGAAGTGGAAAAATGGAGACAAACAGTTTATGTTAATGATGTTAAGTGACTTGCTTATTTTCTTGAAAAAGCTTTTCACTTACAGATTACCTTCACCCTAAAATATGAAACACTTAAGTAATTTATTCTTTATTGAAGCTGCAAAAATATAAATCCCTATTCCCAAGCAAGTCAGAATGATTATAAAAAAGGTAAATTTCATTTACCTGATGCTAAAAAGTGACCTCCAGTGACACCTCACACAGAAGTAATCGACATTTTTTTAGATGGCAAGCACCCCATGCATTCATCATAGAGCTACTTTAAGATAGACAAGTTTAAGCCTTGTTTTTATTATTTTCATTTTCAATAAATTCTGACATAATTACCAACTATAAATAGTGTTATTTCAAAACAGAAAAACAGTAATTAATAATTAATTCTTAGTACATAAACTGAGGAGCCTAAAGTGAGAGGAGAGCTAAATAGTTCTTTAGCTGTCCATAGTGGAATCTTACTGCTGCATGCAGAGCTTTTTAATTGTGCATTCACAGATCACAATTGTAAAACAATGTCAAGAGACACCAAAAATTCAGCAAGGCCAATTAATAAGATAGGCAGAAAATGATGACCATGCTAAGCTGGAGAAAGATGGCATTTGTTTCAAGTCTGCAAAATGTCATCTCCTGTTGAGAATACAGAATACACAAATGAGCATTCTATAAATGGATACATGAATATGTGGGAGGAAAAGCACAGAAAAAAACTCCACAACACCGCTGCTTTAAACCTGCTCAGACACTAAGTATCCACACACATCAATCCACTTTCAGAATGAAAAATAAAAAAGAGACCACAGAGAGGCATGAGCCAGGAATTCCTACTGAAGGGCTCTGACAGTTTTTCCTATTGGTACCACCTCATGGTTTAAGCCTAAGACTTTAGTGAAGCATGATCAACTTCCTCTGATTAATTACTTGTGTTATCCTGTCAGCCAGGAGCTTGGAGCCAAGAATATCAACAAGCAGAGCACTGAGCAAGCACAGACTGTGCAGCGGTGGAAGAAGTGCAGAGGATGAAGGCAGTCTATAGCCCAAGCTCAAAGTGAAACACAGACAACTGGGAGGCTAAAGAGAGACCCTCAACACAAGTCAGCATGAGAGGCAGCAGTAACAAGCAGCAAACTTCTTTCAGCAGAGAAATCTTTTCTGAGGCATTTTAATCCTTTATAAAACAGATACATGTTGGAAAAAAAACCCAAAGACTACCCTCCTCTGAGATGCACCACAAATTATCTTCCAGCTTGTGAAGCAGGAAACGTATGACAACAGAAAACAACTAACAGGAAGGTATAAAAACAGCAAAGCATTTTCAAGTTAGCATGATCGGGTTAAAAGTACAGTCAGATTAATCACTTGAATCTTTTGGATCTTCTTGCTGTTCATTCTTTAGAAATATATTATCCATTCCTTTACCCTTATTTTCACTGCTGGACCTCCAAACAAAGATTTCATACAGTTAACAAGTTCCAAACCAAAGATACATTGCCAATCCCAGAAGAAGCAAGTATTCTCTGTGCACATACAAGTATTCTTCTTATCAAAAAGCTCATTAAACTAGCCTTCAGTATTCCTCATTATTATTCAGTTTCCTTATTGAAAGGTCATTTGTGCCTTACTTTTTCATGTTATAATTTCTTAAATAGCTGTACATGTCTAATCTGTATTGTGTATTCCAGAAAAACACAGTTTGTGAGCCACTATGGAGCTTTTTGGAATTTCTCTAAGCAGACCTAAAAGATGATACAGTGCCTTCAAACAGTCACCATCTGCTTAAAAAATTGCTACTTAGTAGTAAGTCTTTCACAGTCTTTAAAGGTAAAAATGCACAATTTCATAATCCTTTGTAATTCCGTCCACTTAAATTATCCATGCTTAAAGTGATCAGAAAAGAGATTTTGTTATGGTTTTAGTCTTCTTTATGCCTGCTTCCCACACACCATTCACTGTCAAAACATGTTCCACAATATATTCAGTTTCCAATTAGAAAAAAAACGTTCCAAAAATGCCATCTTTTTCATTGTGAATGTCACTGAGGCAAAATCCCTGCCTTCTTCTCAGTGCCAACTGGACATGTTATCATTTCAGCAAGATCTACACAGACACCCTTATGTAACCAGCCCTCCTTGGCAGAGTGACAGGTAGGTCTCATTACTACTAGATATCATTCATTTCCACACTTGCCATCAAGTATGAAGACACTGACAAATCCTTGAGCGAAGATATAGATGGTGTTTGTCCAAAATAGGTCCCTGCTTCCTAATATCATAAAATCAGTTATTTTTTAACTAGATATTCAGAAACTGGAAAAGGTGTCTGATATACACACTAGTTCAAGCATTCATGTAGGAACACACATCCTGAAGTTTAAGGTTGGGATCAGACTGCATAGTTATGCAGTTTGCATAGTTATTTCCAGACTCACTTCTATACCATCTTGCCAAAGTTTGCTTCACTGCCTGCAGACTCAACTTCTTAATACATAAACAAGCTGTTATTTTTATCAACAACAATAACAAAATTACTGTATTATTTTAAAATTAAACACACTACTAAGGAAATAGTTAATTTCCTTTATAGAGAGACAAATTCAATAAATGATACCCTAATTCCTGTATTAATCTATGACGTTACTTTTTGAAAATAGTGTGTTTTTATTCAAGCCACTAACAAGACCACAAAGGGAAGCTATTAAGTAATTATGCTGAGAAGGAAGGAATGTTCAATACTTTCCTCTGCTCCCAATCTCACTAATGAGGAATATAGTGTTTCAGATAATTATTTAACCACCCAGATGAAGTAGCAAAAAGCTGAGCTTCAACAGGAGAAAAGGCCAAAAGTAGTAAGTGCGGCTTTCTCAAATTATGTATAACTTATTAAATCTGACAAATAATACTTAGAAATAGGCCATTAGTGTCCAAGAGCTATTAGTAGTTATCTCCAAGCACCAACAGAAGATGGCAGAAAAATGCAGATATAACCCTTCTCTTTAAATTAGGGATTAAAGAAAGAGCTAAGAATTTTCTGTCCATAAGCTTTACTTCAATTTCTGTGAAGAGAAAGTAGTATGCACTCCATGTATAAGATGAAAATTAGCATCAGTCAACATGATTTGTCAAAATGAATCATTTCAGGCTAACTTAATATGCTTAAGTGACAGGATAGCAAACCTTGGGAATATAGGAATAGTAGTAAGTGTCATTCACCTTTACTTCACTAGTTCCCAGAAACAGTTAAATAAGGTGCAAATTAGCCAATGAGTAAATGAGAAAGGAGAAGGCACAATGGTCTTTCACTATATATTGAAATATGTGCAAACTAGGGTGGGAATACATTCTTGAACTGTAAATTCAGGTTTCTGGTGAGTTGAAGGACCTTATACTTCTTTCAATTAGAAGTAATAAAATTTAATTTGCACATCAGAATAAAATACTAAAAAAAAAAAGCTTTAATATCTTGAAAAAGGTGACTTGATTTGTCTTAAAAGGAACTGTAAAAAACTTTTTTAAACAGACCAGGCAAACATTCTTAAGTAATACAGAAAGAGATGACTTCAACATTGAACTAAAACTAGGTGACAAGCACACCTCTGTGCTTTTATCTGCACTGTTTCTCACCACTCAGATTATTTCTTTATGTACTAGAAACATGAAGATAATGTCACCTCAAATGCCTACTAGATCTTTCTGTACTGAATTCATATGTACATCTCTGAATTCCCCAAATACAAGGCAAGTGTCTTCAAGTATAAGGGAAGCATCTTCCAGAATCATTCATTTATCTGAAACAAAGTTTGTCCATCTCCAATGCCATCTAAAGTATCACACAACCCTTGGATACATAGCTCATCTTTCCACATGCAAGCCAAAAAATTTGGGGCTTCTACCTCAACAAAAAATATTTTTGACACATTAAAATTTCAAAAGGAAATGCTGGGGCAGAACCACAAGTACCCAACTTATACCTCTCTCTAAACTCCAGTAGCAAATTTGGCATGTATTTGCCTATCATCAGGAACAGATGTTCTTAGGAAGGTTGCTTGCTAAATTCTATTTGCAATTTCAAAGGCCCTTTTGGGTGTAGTCATATCACATACCTCCACAGCACTATGTGTCTCATTTTAAATCAAATCCATTTTATCACTCAGGCTGAATTACACAGCTCACCTCATTCACACATCTATGACAGCCAAGACTGAGTAAGGGACCAGCTTTCCATGCACAGCTTCACTGTGATCACAGGCACAGTTGCAATTTTATACTTTCTAGACAGTCTAACCCTTAAAGAACTTACAAAACAATGGTGCCACAGGAAAACCCTTTGCAGTATTCTCCTTGTCAAATCTCAAAGTTATTATTAGTGAAACCAGATAGCAGTAGCAAATATAACAAGTGGACAATATATAGAATAACACTACTTTGAAGCCATGGCCTTTCTTCATTAGAAAAATCAGAAATAGGTTTCTCCAAAACACACAGCAACAAAATGTTTAATTCTCCTTTGTTTACAATTACATCTCCACCTATGTTACATCAGCTGAGAAAGTGCTCATGGAGAAGAGGAAAGAGGGCTTCCTCCTCCCTCAAAAGGTAAACACCAAGTATTTGGGGTACCTCCTGCAGAGGAATCAGTAGGTGGCCCTTCAACGCACTGAATTTTAAGTGACAGGTGACCACTTTGCAGAACTTCACAAAAAAGTTGGGAAGAGGAAGTAATCATTTTCCTCAGGAGCATGTATAAAAATTAATGCCAAATGATAATGCAAAGGAAGTTGCCAAAAGCAGCTACAGTAACAGGAGATATCAGCATGGTATCAGAATTCCCATTGCTGCGATCAAATCATAAAGAATAAAATCAGCCACAAGATATCAGAAGGAACAGCACCTTATTTACTTCCCTTTGTTCTTACACTGAGAAAAATTAAAATGTACTCTCTTTTACTAAAAGAAAGCCACAGGCAGTGATGGCCTGTGTATCTGCATAGATTTACAGCACAAGAGCAAACAAAAAGAAGGTGTAGCTTCTTTTATCTCTTAGCACTTTGTGCAAACCCTGACAGTCCTGCTGCTTGAAGCAGTCAAATCACAGAAATAAAGCAAAGCCTTAGAAGGGGCTGTATCAGAGGCAAGGAGCATTCCTTTTCTGTTGGTGAAATGTTTAGGGGTCTGGGGAAGGGGGGAAAGGTTAAACAAAAAAAAAAAAAAAATCAACAGAAGTGTCAGCACTTGGCTCATTTGCCTCCTGCACTGAGAGATTCTGCAGAGCTCTTATTTCATGTCACCCAGTCTCTCACACTTCTGTAGCAACAGGAATCTATTCTACTTTCACCTCAGAGCATCTACTAAAATGTTGCATCAGAAGAAGAAACCATACAGTGCTGCAACAACTGGGGAGATGGGTGTTTTCTGTAGCTCAGTGCCTAGTTGTGCTATTTTATGTCTTTTTAACAGGTTCATTAATTCTGGCCACCCTGCCTGTACAAGTTCCAGGCTCCCTTACAAACTGAAGCCACAATACTCTAAAGTGCAGCCATGACTGACTGCCAGCTCTCCCTTTCAGTGTGTTTGACTCTGACTTCAAAAACCATCCCAGTAAATCACTATTAGGTGAAACAAGACTACGAAATTCATACCATCATTACAAACTGTAAGCCAGCTGTTTCTCTTTCTAAAGTGTCTTTAATCTCATTTTATTTTTCCCCAAGTCACTACACAAATGCCACTGCCGAAGACTTATCTCCTGAAAGATGCTGGGACAATACCAAAACAGTCATAAAATCTAAACATATTTTATAATCAAATTAAACAATGCTAAACAAGACAAATTATTATACTTAGCTTTATGCCCTGGGCTTTCTAAGATGATCTAAATCACAGCTCCCTTTCAACATGTCCTATGCAATTGGACTAAAGCCTAGAAAATATATAGTGTGGAGCTTTCCTACACCTTCTCATTTCTATTCTAAAATTTATTGCATGCTGTTCTAGATCTGCTATTCAAGAAGTATCAAAACAACTACCAGATAAGTTCATTTCCCTTGATTTCCTACAAGAAAAAGATAGGTATATTCTATGCATATATGGTTTCTTTGTCCTTGATTCAAAAATGGTATAGGTTGTTTACACACAGATTGACATAACTTCTGGCAGCACTCACCTGGCACAAGAAACTTACAGTGGGCATGCTGACAGCCAAGTTAATGAAATATGCAAAAGTAACACCATTAGATGGCTTAATTTCTTCTCCCTTACAGCTGTTAATTTTTTTGCTCAGCCTAAATGTCTCTTTTTTTCTAAAATCATGTTCATTACATTTCAACACCACCACCATGATCCTCCACGGAGTACACACATTCTCAATAATGTACTGGACCTCAGTAATATTAAAGCCTATTTGTTCACTAACAAAATCTTCATTATCTCCTCAAATTTTGAATTGGAACACTGAGTTTTAAATATTAACATGCTTTTAACCCAGTGAATCATACAGTCTTGGGCCAAAGCATACCCTTGGCTTATTCCTAAATTCAATATACAGCAAGACCTGGACAAACTTGAGATGTGGGACCACAAGAACGTTAAAAAGATAAAAGATTCCAAGTGCAAGGTGCTGCACCTCGGTCAGGGCAATCCCAGATATGACTACAGAGCAGGAGAAGAGCTGACTGACTCCAGCCCTGTGGAGCTTGGAGGACCCAGTGGATGAAAAGCTGGAGAGGACCTAGCAAGGTCCTGAAGGCCAATAACATCCTGGGCTGCATCAAAAGAAGTGTGGCCAGTGGGTCAAGGGAGGATTCTCCCTTTCTTCTCTGCCCTCATGAAACTCCATCTCGAGTTCTGAATCCAGGTCTGGAGCCCTCAGCACACAAACCTGTTAGAGCAGGTCCAGAGGAAGAGGAACACAAAGACAATCAGGAAGCTGGAACACTTCTCCTTTGAAGACAGACTAAGAAACTGAGGTTGTTCAGCCTGGAAAATACTCCAGAGACAGCTCATTGCAGCCTTCCAGAAATTAAAGGAGGATAACAAAAAAGGAGGGAAAGTGACATTTTACATGGGCAGATAGCGACAGAACACGGGGAATGGTTATAAAGTGAAAGAGAAGACAGTAAGCTTAGTTAAGAAAAAAATTTACATTATGAGGGTGGTGAGGCACTGGAACAGGCTGCCCAGAGAAGATGTAGATGCCCTATCCCTGAAAATAGTCAAGGCTGGATGGTGAGCAGCCTGGTCTAGTGGAAGATGTCCCTGACCATGGCAAGAGGGGGTGGAACTAGATGATCTTTAAGGTCCTTTCCAATCCAGGCCATTCTGTGATTCTATGATGCCTACCACACATTGGCTATCTTTCCTTTGGTTTTCATATTTTCTCTGCCTTACTTGTTACTCCATACAATGTTCCTTCATGTTTCTTCTTGTATGAAGATTATCTGTTAACCTAAAACCAAAGGTACATTATAAATGCATGGAAAAAATTGGTTGCTCTTCAGCCACATAGGATATTGCAGTGAGACACCCTTCTGATCACTGCTAACATCAGCATGTGTACCAACAACTACTTGTGTTCCCAAATGCACATCACCTTCTATGCCACAGGAACAGGTGAGTAGCTTTAGACAACCTCAACTGGTTGCCATTTTACCCAAGCCAGTAAGAGAAGCTACTCTCCTCTTGCACTTACTAGCAATGTCAAAATTAAACCATGTTGCAAGCTCCAGCAATGCTATTCCCCTCTGACACTTTTCCTACCTTGAATTGACTTTAATCCATAGTTGGAAACTTATCTGGTACTGTCAATCTGTGAGGCTGCTTTAGCCAACCAAAAGCACTCCTGAAGTGCAGAAAGCTAGGCTATACTTTGGACTGCTGTGGAGTGATAGTTTAAACAAGAGGTTTTCCCAATGGATAAACTGCTTTAGTCCTTAGAACCCGTTCACAACTCCCAAAAATTTCTCCACAATCACAAAATCCACAAGCTAGTTTGGGGTTGTTTTGCACTCTTTTCCAGTTAAAACAATAGTTGACATCATAATTAAAAGGCAACCCATACTTTCAGTGCTTTTTGAAAGAACATCCCTCTCCTCCATCCCCCATTTCAGTCACAACCAAACACTTGCAAAATGTGTATTCAGGTTCTGCTGGCAGAGTGACAGTTTCTCCTTATGGAAGAGATCATTACCATACTTCTGCCACTGAAAAAAAGGAGAGGAAACACACTTGTTTTCAGCTAAAACAAAACTGGTCTCCTCATCCTATGGAGTCTGAGAAGCAATGATAAATTTCAAGACTTCATGTAAAAGTAAGACAAACTCAGACATCCAGTAAAAAGCAAGTTTAGACAAAATTAGTATTAATCAAAATACTAGCCCAGTGCAAAAATTCTAGAATCCACTTGTTTTCTAAATATAAATAATTTTAGTTAATCCTGTGTAAGTGCCTTATCACATCAGCTCACTTAGAGACAATGCTCATGGAAGGTTATGTCCAGACCCAAATTCTTCAACTGAACCTTCTTAATTATCTCTCTTAATTTCATTTTTAAGTACCGTTAATATAGAGGGAACAATGTTATAAGGGATGAGAGTCTCCCACAACTGGGCTAAATTATCTGCTTACAGATAAAAGCTTAATTGTTTAAGACTGTATTCTTCTTACTGAGAACTATGGAAAGAAAGTCAGAGTTAATTTATCATTACACTGCTGAGCTATATGAAGTGAAAGATAATGGTCTACAAATTGATATACAGCTATTTCACTGAAATAGCTGGGGGACTGCTTTTAACTCCTGATGCAAACACATAGCAAAGAAGTGAAACATCATTGGTAGGCTTCCCTCTTTTCTTTCTGAAAGCATTTCCCCCTCTTCCAAAAGAGAAAATTGCCCTGCTTACTAATAAAGAAAAAAGAGGGAAAGGAGATGTTTGTGTAATCTGTGACTTTTATTATGCTTCCATCCTTCTCAGAGGTGCCCAAGAATCCCAAATATTGAGTAACTTTCATTTAACCTCTGAAATTTAAAGTTTAATTTCAGTAACAGAAAGAAGAGAAAGACATTTGTTTCAAATTGCTTGCTGTCTTGGAACTTGCAGCAAAAGAATACTCCTCTTTGTAGCAAAAAATAAGAGAGAATAATAACCAAGAGACTTCCAATATTTGATATGGAACATCCAAAATTGAATGTGAAGGGTGAGTGATTATTTCAGGGCTAATAATGCATCCCTTCTTAAAAGAAAAAAAAAATTAGGAAAGCAAAAAATCATAGTTCAAGAACTGAGTCCAAAAACAGCAGGTGACAGAAAGGACTGACCTCAGATGACTGTTCTAGGATCATATCCCAAAACCCAGCACAATTAGCACTAATTGATCAGCAGTCTCAGCAAAAATGCCAAGATTTGAGCAAGCACTGAAAACCAAGTCTCCACCTCTCCCCAGAAAGGATGCTTTCTTCAGGTCAGAAATCTGGAACACCAGTGCAGCAAAACTAACTCTTGCCCTATTAGCACAACACTGTACTCATAAATACAGGGCTCATCAGCAAATGAGGAGCATCTACAGATTCATAGAATCATTAAGGTTGGAAGAGACCTCTAAGATCTTCAATTCCAATCATTCACCCAGCACAGCCAAGTTCAGCACTAACCCATGTCCCTACACAACCCATCCACACATTTTTTTCAACACTTCCAGGAATTTTAATTTCACCACTTCCCCGGGCAGCTTATTCCAATGCCTGACCACCCTTTCATAAAGAACTTTTTCCTAATGTCCAATTTCAACCTCCCCTTGCACAACTTGAGTTGAGCAGCATTTCACTTTGTTACTTCACTTGCAGCACCTACCATATTTACCATGTAGCATAAACCACAAGTAAATAGAATTACTCTGCGACTATGAAAAACTGCTCTCTTAGTGCAACACAGGATATCAATTATCAAAAACACCACTGACATCTTCCACCCACATTCAATTACCCAACTATGAAGGGCTGAGCAAGTCACTTTTGCTTTGAAGTAAAATCCTTTGCACCAAAGTATATCAAAAGTGCCCAGCATGAAAACATCACAGAGCAGCCAGAATCCAAGGCAGGTCTGCAAGCAGTGGATATGAAATAGAAAACTCTCAGGGCAACTTTGGAACATGATGTCTCTTACAGTTTGTCTTGATTAAAAACAGAGGGGAAGGCAAAAAGGAGGCCAGAACTCTTCCAGAGTCCCTGACAACTAACAGTGACAGAACATCTTCAAACAGCATTATTTTCCCAGCTACCTAGTGAGAGCAGCTTTTCTTAAAAATAAGCTCAAATGATCTGTCTGAAGAAGACAAGAAAAAACTGTCAGTTCTCTAGACACAAACTGGTGAAGGACTATGCTGTTCTAGGCAGCTACTGCTTCACAACTTCATGAATTTGGGATGGGTAATTAAGCCCTAAGGGAAAGAGGGGGGGGGAAATTGCTTCCTGGAAAATAGCAGTAATCAAAAAGCACTGTGGCAAAATGATATGGCAAGAGGGTCTCATATCAAATATTGATCCAGCTCCTGTAAACATGTGAAGTTCATGGAAGTCAAGTTTCTCATTAATGCTACATTCATGCTTTAATAGAACTACCTTATATTTTAGATTTATTTTTGCTGCAATAGCAAAATATTTTCAGCTTAAAAATCAGAGTTGCCTTTAAATAAATGTAAGAGGATTCTAGAAGCCTGTCCTGAAATATTTCTCTTATCTCCTCTCTCCTTTCCTCCCTTACACATTACTACAAAATGCTATTAAAAAAGGCACTATATTCTAGAACCGATCTTAACTTTTGTTAAGCTGCATTTTGTTTCCAAATAGGAATGACTGGTGCAGCACTTAAGAATACTGAAATTCTGAAGCTTTATGTCTTCTCCCATTTTGTTTTTCCTTCTTATTTCACCTTAAAGAAACCATTCTATTTCTAGAGAAGCTCCCTGATACATAAAGGACTAGAGAGCACAAGGGTTTACAATAATGTACCCATTTATTATACAGTTTTATTTGGCACTGATCCTAATTAGACAAATGGCAAAACAAAGTGGTTTCATTTAGGTCAGCCCCATCACTCAAGATGTGCAAAACCTTTCTGTCTTCTACTTTAGTTCTGAAAACATTATCTGAAAATGTAGAAGCAGGGGGAAGGTTAGATGACAAAGTTTTATGCTATATTAAAATGCCTTCTAATCATAGGCACATAATTCAGATATGCACCAAGTGCCTGACTATACTGTATTACCACCATTGAGGTTAGACTACAGCAAAAGGATTTGCAAATGAGTACATGCTGTGGCTGTTCAGCAGACTCATAGCAGGCCCCAATTTAGATCAAAATTCAGCAGAGAAGGAAGAATTTTTTCACATGGAGTAAAATCATGAAGCTCATTTTCATAGGAAGTGAGCAGCCCACAGCTGAAAACTGCTGCTCTATTGTTTTGACTATTTTAGTCTTCACTTATAAGCTAATAGGGCACTAGCACAGAGAATCACAGAAAATCACAAAAAATCACAAGTTGGAAGACCTCTGGAGGTCAAACCTCCTGCCAATTCCAAGAATTAATTTCAAAGCTGGGTGTGCTGCTAAGGGCCTTATCCACTACAAGTGTTAATACCACCAGAGATGGAAATATAACAGCCTGTTTTTTGGGGCAGCCCACTCCAGTGTGCAGTTACATCTCCTGTGCAGAATTGTTGTCCTTACACCCAATTCCCTTGCTGCAGCATATTCCCACTGGCTCTTTTCCTTCCACAGGGCCCCTACAAGAAGGGCCTGGCTCCATCTTTTATAGTAACAACTCACCAGGTATGCAATGACAGCAGCTGGAAATTCCTGGAGCCTTCTCTCCTCCAAATTAAATGAAGTCAGCTCTCCTCCTGCTCTACTCATGTCCTGTGCTCCAAGCACCGCACTCTCCCCCTCAGTCTCTCACTATCTGTCAAACTGGGGGCCTGAAACCAACTGTGGTATTCCAGACATGACCTCATGAGTGCTAAGTAGAAAAACATAAATACTTCTTCCTGTCTGGCTATAATCCTTCTCACACTTGTACCAATGCATTGAATCACTCCTTCTCAGGTGTAAAAACTGGCTTTGAGCTTTTTTGGGGCTTTTGAAAAAACTCATGGGGTTCCTGTCAGACCATCCCTCCCTCTTGAGACCCCAAGGAATGGGAACAGAACTGTTCCTCCACTGTGTTCCTCCACAGTCTAGTATCATTCACAAACCTGCTGAGTGTACTCTGTCCCACTCTGGATTCATAACAGTACCAGTCTGTTTCATAAACTGTAATTCATAAACTGTACCAGTCTGTTCCATCCCTTGAGGAACACAAATGCTCCAGACATTTTCTTCCCACATTTTGGGTCATCTGTCTTGTCCATATCTCTGATTTGGCTGTGAAAGATTGCATTCAAAGTCTTTCTAAAAATCATGATCAGAGAACAGCACTGCTTTCCCTACATCCAAAGACACAGTAACAACTTTCTCACAGAAAGCAAACAGCTTGGGTATCCTTCTCAAAATTCAGGATGGCTCTTCACAGTCACCATCTTGTCTTTTGTGCTTGGAACTGCCTTACTGAAGTAAAACACTGCAATGGGAAATGTTTTCTTTAAGCACTGAGGACACAGGAGTCCTTGGGGAAAGACAATAAGCTCCTAAGTCTCACTATTAAAAGGTTTTCCAAGTAACTTAACTTCAAGTTTCCCTTTGAAATTCTGCTCATTCTTCTACACTCCAACTCCAATCACAACCAGAATCCACATCTTTCTTCATGAACCAACTTACACTATGCCAGAATGTCTATGGAAGTTCAGAGGATCTCATATCTCTCTGACCTATCAAAACATAAAAATATCCCTCCAATATCCCACTGTTTTGGTTTTTTTTACTAGACCCCTCTGAAAGTCCAAAGGAAATCAATCAGTAAATAACATGCTAACAGTTAACAGCATCTTGCCTACACACCAAAGCCCCTAATAGTGCTTGTCCATCACTGACAGAGTATACACAAAGGTGCAATTTGATATCAATGGAGAACTGAATTCCATTATAGTTATTACATTTCCAACTGGAATTTAATTTCTTGCCCATATTTCTTGTTTTCACAGCTTTTGACTCACTGGATAGTCATTTCCAACCTTAACTTACCTCATTTTTTAAAAGTTATTACAAATTTTCTCCCTTCAGCCTTCCATTATTTCTCTAGCTGCGGTGATCATTCTATAATAAAGGCCAGAAGCAAATCAACTGTCACCTCCCAAGACTTCAAGATGCCTATCATTTCAAGTGTTGTCCACCAGTCTTCATCTTTACAACTTTTAATCCAAATCCACGAAGAAATTATTCCATCTCATTCATTTTGAATGATCAGTGACTGACACTCATTCCTAGCCTGTTCACGTTCCTTGCAAATAAGGTTTATATTCTGTCTCTAAACACCATCAAGGTACCTTGTTGCCCTTGATTAGCTGTATGCCAGCTCTATTCTGCTTATCAAGAACCCACGTCATGTTTTGCCCCAGCCCTGTACATACTCTGTCTCAAGAAATGACACTGAAAACCACTTCTACAATCACTCCACTGCAAACAAGCTGTGGGTGTTCTGAGGTGGAGTGGTTTCCAGTTACACTGCTCAGTTGTTTTCTAAAATGGTAAATCCTAAACTCCTGAGAGGCTGATCATTAGATATTACTTAATACATTTCCTTTTTCAAAATAGCCATTTTTTTCTTATCAGTTCACTCCTAGCCTTATTGTATTAGGGTAGATAATAGTCATTATTATCCAAGGCTCCCTTTAATTCTCACCTCCTCCCTTCAAGGAGGCTTTTTTGTAGATCTAAATCTAATTAGAATGTCCTTTATACAACTAGAACCATATCAAGCAGCCTGGAGTTAACTTGCTCATCTAAAAAAAGAAACCGTCTGCATAATTTAGCAATGCTTTTGACGACATTGCTCCATTTTCCAATCAACAACCTGCTTAATACAGTAGCCTACTTCAGAACATGTTTCCAAAATTAACTTTAGGTCTCACTTCTGCTGTCCAATGAATGTACTACATTGCTGCTCCTCCTCACCCACATTTGGTTAACCGTATTTTATACCTGAATATGTCAAGTGTAAATGATTTATTTTCTAAATCAACTTGAAGTCATGTAAACATTTAAAACCTTACATCTTTGTTGACTTCATTGGAATCAGGATTAGCCTACACATTTCTCAACACAGCCTCCCAGGCTTTTTTTTTTTGGGCTGCCTCCACGAACTACTTTTTTTTTTTTGAAAATTTCATAGGAACAGAGACTTTGCTGCTACTCTCAAAATTCAACATGATGTAAATGTATTTTGGAATGCATCACCAGTATCAGAGCAAAAAAAGGTTTTGGCTGACCCCAGCATTCACTGCGCTTGTAACTTCCTGCAGTTTTACAAATTTAACACTGGCCATTAAAAAAAACAGCATAAAATGAGAGGACTGCATTTTAAGTTATGTATTCTTAAAAAAATACCTCAGGAGACACGTTTCTGATGCATTTCATAGCTGAGGAAGTCAGGAACTCACCGAAGTTGCCACATGAAGACTCATGTTGGATCAGGTTTGAGAATTGAGTATTTTACATGAAGACACTTGAATTTTTTTTTTTTAAGCAGGTTCTTCTAAAGAATTAATTTAAAAAATTAGAGAAAAAAGAGAAAAAACCCTCTCAGCAACTAGGTTTGTCCCTCAGCCTGTTTTCCAGGGGAAGAATGCTCCAGTTCCTGAATGCTAGCAGTGTGTTTTAAAAATACACAGTCAAATTACACAAGCAGGATATATATTTCAAGGTAATCATTTAGCTGTCTGCCAGAGATGCACTATTCTTTACCTTCCGTCAGGGAAGTTAGAGAAAGTTTCACAATTCTCTATTTTTGTAAGTAATGTTGTAGCTCCGGTCTCTCAGAAAAGATGCATCAATTTGTACCTCAAAATGATTTTTTTCTGTTATTAATTCATTCTAGCCTGAGCTAGTTGGATATTACTTATAAAAGTCTTTCTTTAAGGATCATATTAGCAAGAACATAGAGCAGACGACAGCCGTACAACAGTTTTCTAATTGTTCATTATCAGCATCTAAGTCTTACACAAGAGTTTTGAAACAAAGCTGCTAGCAACAATAAAGCAAAACTTATTACATACTGACTACAAAATGGCAAGCGCAGACATTTTGCCCTCTTATGCCACTAATTTCAAGGTAAAAGAATCAAATAGCAACAAGTGAAAAGGTCTATCTGGCAAAATTCACCTTGGTAAGAAAAAAATTTGTGAAAGAGAAAGCAGCAACAGAAGAAATATCCTAAACTTTGGATTTTGTGGTTTTCAGCCATGCTCCAGGATGTCAACAAAGTGTTTATTTTTGTTTTTGCTATAAAGAAATTTGAAAAATGTGGACTATGAAAAGCTGATTGCTACTATTATATGAGGCTGTTAAAAGGAACAATCATGACTTTTCTCAGTACAGTTAAATGATAAAGCCTTACTACTTCTTTAATAACCAGTGCAGTTAAAGAAAAAAACCTCTAAACATCAAGAATTTGTCTTAAATACTTTATTGGCCTTCTGTTGCGATTCAGAGGACACTTCACATGAAACATTTAGATGTAGTTCATGAAGCACCTACCTATACAATGCAATAATTTACACACTACAGTAAATAGTTTCTCTTCTGCAGATCTGAACTATACCAGTGTATCCAGACAGTGCACAAGACACATACAAACATCTGACATTCCAAAGACAGGAGTATACAGGGCACTACAAGAAATCCTTCCTGACTTGCTGTCATGGTTGCTCTTAGTAATTTCCATACATTTTCTCATCTAAGCATTAACATTTCCATCACCAGACTTCCATCTATCATTGCCTTACATTGACACCTGCTGGAAGTGACTGGGATCGTAAACCATTTCTTTTTTCTGCCTCAATTAGTGCCTGTGCCTGATTTAACTCTACAAAAAGACTAACAATTCTACCTCCAGTAAACTAAACACAGATATCTGAAAAACTAAGCCACATGACTTTTTAAAAGCAAAAAAAAAAAAAAAAATACACTGTGTAATTTTAAGCAATGTGTAATTCCCAAGGCTATTACTGCATGGGTTCTCAATCAGAAAATGTATTTTCATAACAGCCTTTTAGAAGATTTTTTTCACTATCCCTTGGGTAGATTTAAACTCAACAAATTAAGTATACATCCATTAACTAGGCTCTCAGGATAATTAGTAAATAATTATAACTGCAGGAGTCACTAAAGAGCGGCTTGACAAACATTTTACAAACAAGTTTATACAAATAATGTAACTAAACAGGTAATTATAACCTATATGTTTACATTATTAAAAAAAATTTGCCTTATTCACAAAAGCAAACAGGCTGTTTATTGACAACTGATAGATAAGAACAATTGAGGAACGTTTGTTAAAGCAGCTTGTATGTACACAAACTACTGTCTCTCATTCTTTATAATGAAGATGCATCTATTGGTACAGCTTGGTAAACTGAAGCATGCTGAAACAGCTGTCTGAAGAAAATGTTCTGCCCCATATGCCAGAACTTCATCTACAAGCTTCACTGAACAACATTCTGCATGATACTTTTTCCTTACTTTTAAACCCTACTCTAAGGATGGGATTTCTCTCATTTGATGTAATTTTTAAATTCCTCACAACAGAAAGCACATCTCAGATTGAAGCAGGTAGGATGAGTTAAGGTGGCTTTGCTCGATCATCAGAACAAGACTTTGGTTCTCGCACACCTTGTATGCAAAAACACAGACGTATTTTCATCAAAAAACACAGACACTTTTAAAGTATCATAAGCAGCAAGAAGAGAAAAACAATTTCAAAGGCAGCCAAATAGAATTTATGTAATGTCAGTATCTTTATAGCTGAAGACCTATCAAATTTTACAATTTTGCAAAGTTTTAAGACAGAATCCTTATATTAGAAGTTCAATAATATTAGCACAGTATGACCACCTCACACAGGCATCAACACTGCAGCACTATTAACTCACAGAGTTTACAGATCAGTTAGAAGTTTATTAATTTTATTCACTTATTTTAATCTGGTGAGTGATCAAAACTACTTTTAAAAGTGAATTTTACTAGATATCCTAGATCATCACCACAGTATTAAGGTTCAGAACTAGTGAGCACATGAAAAAAACCAAAATGTAAACACCATCTTTGGAAACAGAAATAATCAGCAACCAAAACAGGTACCATCAAAACCAGCACTAAGTGGTAGCCTATGTCAACATGCTTTTCCTCAAACTTTTCTTGATTTTCTTAACTGAAAGAGCTCAGTCGGTGAAGGCAGAAATAAATGGCTGTGTATTAAGTCTGCCAAACTCATTCCTAATTAAAAGCTTCATAAAGCTCAAAAGAAAAATAACACTGGGCATGGAAAAACAGTTATTCTACATAATAGGTACACAGGAGTTAAAGAATCACATATACCAAGAAGTAACTAACTCCCTAGGAAAAGAACTGGTTGCATTTTACAAAAAAAAAAAAAATCTCAGTGAACATAATTTTCCTCCCAGACACCTAAATGATGGGCAAGAGAGCACTTTTCTAAAAAAAATGTATCACTCTGACAAGCACAGGGTTGTTTTGTTTTCTTATTGTATTTTTTAACAAAACACACATGGAAAGCATAACAGGCTTAAATACACTAGATAGCCAAGATGATTCTGACACTCATCCCATGCTCACTTTCTTTTCTTTTTATCTCAGAAAGACAACAGAGTTAGCAATACACACACTCGACATTTAGGGCTTACATTTCCTACCTTACAAAGCTTCTGGTAACGGGGAGAAGAAACTGCCATCCTCTGTAAACGATGCAACAACACCACAACTTTCTGAAGAGAGGTTCTCACCACAGCCATCATTTTAAGTTTGCCACACTTCTGAAGATACCTCAGAATTTGCATTATAAATGAAGAGCAACTATCATTTCCTCCCGGTCACTGGACAATGATTTGCCAGCTTTCTGAGCATGCTCTCTTCCAGGACTGCTTTTGCAAGCTACAGGCTTTATACGTTTCAAAGGCAAAGAAGATTGATACAGCATAAGTTTTTCTCCCAAAATAACCCCACAAAACAAATGCAGAAAGATAACAGCCTTCACAGATTCCTCTAATCGGTGCTGCTCAGCTCTGCTTCTGCAGAGGGCAAATGAAGTTGAGCAGCCGATCGTATGCCTCCGTTCAGGAGTGCACTAAATAGCCAGAAAAAGGTTATTAATTTAAGCCTGAAAGCTGCAGGAACAAAAAAGGAATTCCTTCAGGAAGACGGCTCCAGTGTATCACAACAGTTGTTCCTCCCTAGTAGCTGCTTTCTATCAGCAGACAGAGTGTTTGCTTCCTCACTCTGGGAAAGGATGCTCTCGTTCTCAGACTGAACGCAGCTCTGGCAGAGCTGTAGAGTGAGTGAATAACAGATTGTGTTATAAATCTTGAGAGAGGAGCACAGGGATACCTGCCCTAATTATATCAGCCATACGTTAAAGGCTAATAAATCACACAGACGTTTCTCAAAACTAGATTACCCAACACAAAAGGGAAAATTGCAGGGGCTAAACCTCTTTTTATAAAAACTCTTTTAAAGCACATTTAGTCAAAGGGATCTAAAGGATCCCACTTGCATCAGAAAGTAGCAATGTTTTTCACAAGTCATTTCCAATTAAATATTTTCCAAAATGACTTTAGACAAGAAAAAGATAGGGTTTTGACAAAGTAAAAGCATACAGTTGCATCATCAACCCCTTCTCTAAGTCATCCTTGAATCCAAAGAGCTAACATAATTTTGATGTATTTCCCATGACAAAGCAGAATTATTTAAGCCATCTAAAGATGATGATAAGATGTTTAAGAGCATGGAAGTGGTTTCCTACCAGCAAGGCACTGCCAGTGCAATAGAGCAAACATACCCCTAGGTGTGGCAAAACTGCAGCATTGCCAAAGCCAGCTACTCACTGCTTCCAAAGATGCTTTGATGAATCTACTTAAACCTGTATCAGAGGGGCTGCTGTAGCAAAGGTTCAGGGAGGTCTGAACACAGTAGGTGAAGTACCAATCATATGATTTAAAGTGCATATTTCCACATGAAAAGGTCCCTACACGTTTCAAGCACATCAATCAGCACAATATGCAGGCAACAGCTATCCTGACAAGTTTGTATGATCCAAAATAATGCACAGCTTAGATGTCAGTGCATTATACACTGCTTTGCTTCTTCTAAGGCACTTTCCTAGGAAGGAGATGAATGCAAGGTTCAGGTTCTTCAGGACATTTAAAAACTCTTCCCATCTAATTCTGTGTAAACCTTTTCATCTTTACTTTTAGGACTAAGTCAATGTTTCTACCACTCTTCCACATAAACCCCATTTCCCTGTACTCTGCTTTCTTGATGCATCTGCAACAATAACAACATCAGTTTGAACAGATAAACAGATACACAGATTCCACACTATATTTACAAATCTTACCATCAGTATTCACCTTGCCAGACACACTATTTTCTCATCTTCATGACTTATTTGAACTGTTCTTCTGCATGCCACTGCTCCTGGCTTACATCCCTTCCACCAGAAGTCTGCTTCTTTAATTTTCCAGATTGAGCCTACCATGATTAGCTGGCATGCTCTTACCAAATATCTTTTAAGGAAACCTGTGAAGCAGCAGAACTCTGAAACCATGGAAGCATTTAGAAATGACTGTGCAAAAGCTCACACCTCTTCTGTGCAAGAGAGACCCCACAGTCCACACCTTCCTTATTTCCTTCTACTCTTTATCTTCCCAGATCTTTCAATTTACGAGTTGGAATCAAGCAGTGAGACAAAACAGCCAGCTACTACTTATGGTAACTTCTTTTAAAATACAACAAAATTTTTAAATTATGTTGAACACCCTTACACGTATAGGCCCAGGATTTCATATACCTTGTATTACTACTTACCATTTCCTAGCTTATTTTCTGCATCTTTTTTCAAATCAGGTTTTAATCTCTTCCAAGTCACTGCTAGTATTTTCCAAAACAGACTGTAGTGTTTTGGCACTAACCTGAATAGAAAAACTTCTAGAAGGTTTAGATACTGAGAGAATTAATTGAACTGACTGATGATATAATTTAGATGTCTCCTTTTTAAAAAGACATTGCAACCACACTCAAAGTCTTCATTATTTGCATAGCACTGTTGCTGGCTTCAGGTATCACAATGAAAGACAAAACAAGGCTTCAGGGCTCAGATCATTGATTCCACTGTAGAGTGACTTGAGCTGCAGCCAAATAAGTTAGGCCCCAAATGTAATGGAGGATAGTCCTCCCATGCATGCACAGATGCCAGCTTAACAGATGATCCTATTTTGAAAATGCATGACATGTTACAGCAGCAGCAACAACAAATTCATCACCTTTTGTCTAAGTTCAGCTCATTTCACCTAGAATTTATCACATGTTGAACTCATAGAAAAGTTTTACTTAATACACAGGCCTTTGGAGCAGGGGCATCTTCACACAGAGCAGAGAAGGTTATAACTCCTGCATTCTTCTGGAAACCATTTAACCACTAACCTTAAAACCAACACTTCTTTACATATTCCACAAGGCACCAAGAGAACAACACTGTCATTTTACACCACATAACAGGAGAAGAAAAGGAAATTATCTTTGTCTAATCAGATAATAAGCTTAAGAACTTGCAAGGGAGTGGGCTTGATCTTTTGAGGTACAGCAAGATGTTGGAACTACATTTCGTTTTCAGAAGTGCAACAAATACTTGAAAACATAAACAGTGATTTTGGAGTCATGATATGAACGTCTTCATTTACATTTAAAGACTGTAAGATGGTAGGGGATAAAGTTCATTCTGGAAGTCATTATGCTATGACAGTCTGACATGCTCCACTTCCTAGGGTAGCCAAAAAGGCTTACCATGTTATGTGAGGTCATGGGTGAGTTAAGTGATGATACTTCATGTGCATAGTCTCAAAGATATGGACAATATCAGGTACCAGATGCTGAACCAGGGGAGGTCACGATCCAGCACCTCCACCTGCCTTTTCAGCAGTGACAAGCCAGGACAGCGTGCAAAGTCAGGAGTTGGTCATGGACCTTCTTCTCTCACAGCAGTCTTGCACAACAGCTCTCCCCTCATGCAGCACAACTCAGGCAATTTTAATCAGATTGCAGCACAACAAAGAATGGCAAACCTTCTACACACAGTGCTTCACAGCCACACAGAGCCAACAAACAAACTGTGAAATAACAGCTGTATCTTGGTGTGATAGACTACACAGAATGCAATGCAGAAATAAGTGTATTTACACGTAGCACTGCCTTCTGTTGTTCACTGCTTGTGCCCTGTTTTTAGCTCTTCCACCTCCACTACATTAGAGTAGTTGGAAGTGGCACCAATATAAAGCATAACATTAAGTTCTAGGTGTCACCACTACAGACTAGGCTCAGCATTTCACAAAAAGCCGCATCTCTACAGATGAGTTACCTGACTGACTAAAATAATTTGGTGAGTGACATGCCATCTTCAACAGATACAAGCTTCCACAAAACATTGTGCTCCTACTATGATTAGCAAGTATAACTTGCTATCAGATATTTTTAAGAGCCTTGTTTCATTTCAATTCAGCGTAGATATGTTCAGATTAAGAGCAATACTAAAAGCAACAAGCAACATCTTTTTTTCATTATAAGCTGCTCAAACCCACTTAGATCACAGGTGACATTAATCCAAACACAGAGTGCAGGATTTAATAAGTGGTGTCACTTAAATTCCTCAGTCATTTCCAAGCTTTCCAGTCTGGGGCCTGAACATGAAAGAAGGCCAGCTGGGGAGCTGCTGGGCAGTAGGAGAGGGAGAAGAGGTAACCCAAGCACAACAACTTCTTGGATTGCTAAAAAAGCAGGAGGAAGGTGGCAGACAGAAATAGGAGAGAGTGCAGCCCAGGAGGGCTTTACTTGGAGGGAAGTAGATTAAATTGTTTGGTTGAACAATCACACAACATGACTTGGTTTAATGAAGCATACACTTCCTGAATGCAGTCACCCTCCAAGGACATTTAAGAGCCCTCAGTGCCAAAGACATACACAAAAATAGGTGCTTCAAACCTTAAGAAGACAAATCTGCTTCTTTCATACACCTGACTTCTAAAACACTGTGTCTTAGGAAACACCTTTCATTAGGCTGCAGCTTTCTCCAAGCAAGTAGACAGCTTTTCTTTATAACATTTGCCATTGAGACAAAACCTGAATAACAGCAATATTATTTAGTTTCTCACCTGCATTTGCTTTCTGAGTTCCCTTATGTAGACACTGTCCTGAGCAGTGTTCTCACGCTCGGATGCATCTGCCAGAACATTTACTGTTGTCTCTGCCTCTTGAATCCACTTGAGGAAGCTCTCCAGATCCTTGTGTGAGGCCTGTATTGTCTTCATCTCTGTCTCCAAGAAATTCTGCCTATCAACAGCTCTGAAAACAAGACAAGTGTCAGAATATTCCCCCATAAGATACAACGTTATATACATAATAATGAAACTACTAAAAGGAAATCTGAAACACATCTCTAGTAAGAACAGAGGTACAGCTTGTTTTATCATAATTTATATCACTGTTTTTAGTGTATCTATAGCTATCCACAGATGTCCTGAACTGGTTATATGTTTGACAGATTGTATTCTTTTTTAAAAGGCATGCAGTAAAAACTCAGTTATTAATTAAAAACCCAGGTTTTCCTTTTAGAGTGTTACCATCATCGACTTATGCTACTCCAAAGGGTAGAAGTGTTATTGCCATGTGTGAAAAATGGGCTTTACCCCATCAACAAAAAACATATGGAGTAGAAGCACTGAGTGCTTGGGGTATTTTCACAGTGAGCAGAAACACTGCCATAAATTCTTAAGAGTTAAAATGCTAAGGGATGAAAAGTCAGATACCTGGTTCTTTCTGCTAGAAGACTTTTGACACAATCACTCAAACAAACAGAATAATACACTGCCATCCAAAATATGCTCAACGAACTTAAAAAAAGACAGGCAGAATATGGTCCAAATAATTTTCAAATCATCCAAAAGATTTCTAACTGATACAAACACTAAAGTTTGTGTCTGTAAGAGGATTTTTTTCATGTAATAACAATATAATCAAAACATTTTATCAGCAACTTCAAATAATTTCCTAGGCAAAAAAATCACCTTATAGTTCTGCATAACAGTACTGTCTTCTAGTGATTGAAATGAAACTCAGATGAGAAACTGTTATAGTCAGCAATTTTAAAAGCACTGATTAGCAACATTATTAAATTTAGACAAACTAAATTTCACCCATTTGAAGCTGTTATTCTGCTGCATTCCTTCTCCCAAAATCAGGATAAAAGAAACAAGCTATCCCATACTAGAACACTGTAGAAAAACCTCTAACAGAGTTAACAGCTAGAATGCTTCTGCTGAGTTAGTAGTTAAATTTTATTTTCACATCAAGCACTAGCTGTATTATAATATTTTAGGAGTAAAGTGATATACTTAATTTTAAGACAGACAATGCCAAAACACTCAGCATTTGGCATTTCCATGTTTCTGCAGGCAGGCCCAAACTTGTGTCTTCCGCATCCCTCATCTACTTCAGCTTTCTTTCCTCCTTTTCATGCTGTGCTGCTCAGCAGTATGAAGGAATAACTATGTTTGGAATTGTGAATTTCAAAACTAGTTAAAATATTCCTTTTAGAAAAGAAGCAGTGGGTGTTCAGTACCATTCAGGATGACATTTCAAAGCAAGTAGCCTGGTTTACTAGAACATCAGATGAGACAGCTACAAGTAAAAGCTGCCCTCTTTCAAGGACTGTGAGGAAATCTCATGCAACCCCAATTCTGCCAGGCTCACATTCCTAAATTTTAGCATAACCAACTGAACTTTTTAGAGACAATTTGCACAAAGATAGTGTTGCAACCCCTATTTTAGAAGCTTTGGTCTTACACCACTTGCTAATTGCTTTGGCCAAAAATAAGACTCTAAGAATTGTTTCTGACTTTGTGCTTGCCCAAGTTTTGGTGAGTAGCAAATGACAAGGACATCGAGAAGCTTTCATTCTTGCTTCTCACTTGCAGCTGGAATGCTTCACCCAGTCTTGAGAAAAAAAAATATGCCGCATGCTAGGGAAAACAAGTAGTTTGATAGATATTGTCCAGAAAAGATAATAAGCACCAGCTAAAAAATTAGAGCACACCAAGGAACTGTGAGAAAAATGTCAAGTAAAAGCAGTTATGAGCTCTAACTTCAAAATCCTCTCCCTCTGCAGGGATTTTCTTTCTTAGCAGGGGGTTAAGGCCAAAGGTGGAAGAACAGGAGTGACAGCAGGAAGAACAGACTGGTAATAAAGGTGACCTTCAAAGGAAAAGAACAGCCCCAAAGGATGAAACACCAAGTGACCCAGATCTCTAAGTCTAAGTACTGATGTATTAGATAGGAATTGAGACAACCTGAACTTTGAAGTTAACAACATTCATTGAAGAATATTGTCTTCATCCTAAAGTTTTAATTTCTCAAGTCTTCTGCTTGGTTGAGCTTTAAGGAAAGAATGAAATCCTATTACTGATCCACTGCTGCCATATATTTGAATTAAAGCTGAAAAACAATCCTGCCACTATATACATACAAATTTACAACTAATTTCCTAAGATTACATGGGTGTTTTTAAAGAGGAAATGCATAGCAAGCAGTAGTGACCAACACTTCAAAAGAGCAGATGGAAATACTTTCCTCCCCTGCTAGTAAGGACCTCAAGCATAAAATAGAAATTTTTTTTACAGGAGAATTCTGTACTGCAGCTTAAAAACTACCCCATGCTATAAAAACATTAATGATTTTCAAATAATTCTGACACAATTAGAGCAGCCTCAAAAGACAGAGGATCTGTGTATCTTCCAGGCTGCAAGAACTAAACGTGAGGAGAAGCTGGAGAATTATTTTCAAATGTAGCTAACCTATACAGTGATATTGGAGAAAGTCTACACAGATTCTATTGGCAAACATACACCCAAGAAAAAATTGTTACTCTGTTATTTAAGTTTTCATGGCTCTGTTTCAGGTTTCTGTTCCACCCAATTATTTTTCCAGATTTATACTAAAAATCTGCAATGCGTACATGTGTGTGATCAAAAGAAATTCAGAAACTAACATCTGATACAGTACAGAAAGCAACTATAATCCATTACCAAGGCAGCACAATCACCTAGAATGACTATGGTTTCACCCTAAAGTATAAAAGTAGAACATAAATAGCCACTGGGCAAAGTACCCAATTTACACAATGTCAAGCTGAGGATCTTCAATCTCTTAATGCCATCAGTTTAAAATAAGCTTCTTCACTTTACATACCATGGCTATAGTCTTCCTGGTAGCATTCTTATGGTGACCAGAATCACAATCTTTCCAGGAGATGCTATGAAGGACCCTTTCCATAGGGGTCCTTCAAGTGTGAGTGGGGGGAACAAACTGGTATTTTAAAGCATTATGCTATAAATACAGATTTATTCTTATGGAAGCCATAGGGCTACATGTCCACTCTATGTATAAGTCCTAAATGTCCCAACATCTGTCACAAAAAGTAAGGTTCATCAGTGGTACTTCTATTTATTGCACTTAAAGCAAGTATAAAAACCTTCATCCTGTTGAAAAGGTGCTTTCACTGCACAGTCTCCCCTTTTAATTCTACTGTGCTGCTCAGATGGGGTTACACTGAGCAACTCCACACTGTCTGCCCACTGGCTCTCAGAGTTGTCCTTTACATTCTGCCACTAGTTAATAAACAAAGCAGATATTCACCTTCCTTAGGCTGCAGACTTCAAACAATAGCCCCAGTGATAATTAAGGAGCTTCAGTTATACACAACAAAATGCAGTAGCTTATTATTTTAGACTTTAAGCAGATTCAAAACTAATTAGAGGCTTCCAGGCAGGAGCCCTTCTTTCTGGTCACCTTCTCTGAATAGTGGGCAGTTTTATGCCAGCTCTAGCCATAGCACTGCAAAGCCTGAATGTGAATGAGACTAATACAGAGTTTTAGTCTACTGTCAATGCTAATCCAACAAGGAGCTGTTTTCCCTCATCCTCTAATTAACTAGGAAACAAGCTGCCACATCCAAAGCACAAAATGACAGAAGAACAATTTTCCTCCAAGGAAGGATAGGATGACATTCTACTCTGCTTCCTTCATTACCTGCTCACTGAGAATGGTCCTGCTGAGGAGGACTTGGGGGTGCTGGTGGGTAGGAGGCTGGACATGATCCAGTAATGTGTGCTTGCAGCCCAGAAAGCCAATTGTGTTCTGGGCTGCATCCAGGGCAGCGTGGGTAGCAGGGCAAGGGAGGGGATTCTGCACCTCTGCCACACTCTGGTGAGATCCCACCTGGAGTGCTGCATCCAGCTCTGGGATCCCAACATAAGAAGGATGTGGACATGTTGAAGCAGATCCAGAGGAAAAACTAAAACATTCTGAGGGCTGGAGCACCTCTCCTATGAGGGAAGGGTGAGAGAGTTGGAGCCTGGAGAAGCAAAGGCTCCCAGGGGACCTTGTAGCAGCCTTGCAGAGCCTGAAGAGGGCCTACATGAAACATGGAGAGGGACTTTTTGCAAAGGTATATAAGCACAGGACAAGAATAATGACTCTAAACTGAAAAAAGGCACATTTAGTTTAGCTTCTAGGAAAAAATTCTTCACTGTGAGGGTGGTGAAGCACTGGAACAGGAGAAGCTGTGAATGTCCCATGCCTGGCAGTGTCCAAGGTCAGACTGAATGGGGCTTTGAGCAATCTGATCTAGAGGATTGTGGTCTGCCCATGGCAGGGGGGTTGGAACTGGATGATCTTTAAGGCCCCTTCCAATTCAAACCATTCTCTAATTTCACAAGTTCTATAATGTTCTCCTCCTCTCACTCCTCAAGAGATAACATCTCCTTAAGCTTTACAAAGTAGGCTTTTCGTTCCTTTAACTGATGTCCCATTCCAAAAGCAGCTGCTTCTTTCACATACACATGTATACATACAGACTTCAGTTGTCATCTTCCCCACTCCCACATAAAGAGGATCAATTTTTCCTTCTCTCCATCTAACCACAATGCATATAGACTTTTAGATTTCAGTCAGACGCTATTCTAAATCTTAATTGTCTATCAACACCAAATACTCAAAAGAATTTCTGCAGAAATTAGATTATCCTGCAGGAAAAAAAAAATTATGCATAGGAAAATATCACATTTTCATTGAGACATATCTGCAGATACATCTTAAATAGAGGATTAATAAAAAGAAGTTTCAATTAAGTCTCAATTTCTATAGCACAAGTATTTTCTAGATGGGAGTACTGGAAGGATTGCACTTGAGAACCCAAAGCACAGCCCCATTCTGGGGAAGCTTCTATTAGATGAAAGGCCATAAGCAATTAATGGATGGGAAGATGAAGCTGAACACTTACAGCCTTACAAAAAGGAAGGACAATAACAAACTACAAATATATAAATCATACCAGTAATAAAGAATAAGAGAGGAACTTTGAAAGACACTTAGAGAATAATAGCCACAGGAAAACCTGAAACCAAACATGAGAAGTCCCTTCTTTTTCTGCTTAAAAATATACCACATAAATGGGAATTCATACAGAAGCTTTCCATTGTGAACCGTGGGAATTTCAATCATCAAAAGAACTTGACTGCAATTGACTAATTATCCCCAGCAGCACAACATTCTGCACTAAAGCACACAGAGAAGAGGCTACAATACACATGTATACAGAGAATGCAAGTTTAAGGCACAAGTTGCTACATATAGAGTGAAACCTTGTAGTTACCTTTGGTTGAGATTAACCCAGCAAGTGTTCATTTGGTCAGTGGTTTCCTTCACCTTCCTTGAGTCGTCATCACGATACTCTCGAAGTAGTTTATTAGAAAGATCATTGAATGCTGCTACTGTGATGTCACCTCTATGCAAATCCTGTACCAAGAGCTAAAAAGCAGTGCCAAATGAGACCGATTAAAATGAGACTATTTCTCATATTATGCATTTCATCACACATTATAAACCTCTCATTTTTTCCTCTTTTCTAAAAAGCAAAATGTTCACATTTTTCATCTAGGGGTAAAACCTTACAGAGAAAATCTATAGATATTAAATGTCCTGATAATGAACTAATCAAAGCATAAATAGGTGAGAAAAAGCTGTATTTGCCAGAACTGCCAAAGGTTAGAGAAATCCTCTTTTATAGTCTACTGGCAACAGAAATAAAAATACTTCTGTATTTTGAGTAGCATGAATAAGTTTGAATTAGTATAATAGGAATATAAGCAGCATTTAAAAGCAGCACAAATGAAATGTACAATATGAGAATTTGGTTTGATTCCTTGGGGTTTTTGGTTTTGGTTTTTTGTTTGTTTAAATTAAGGAAATACATTAGAAAGTATTAAAAATAAGGCATAAAATACATGCCTTGACTTTAGAGAATCTGAACTCATTATTTCAAAATGAAAGAGTATTTGCATATACATATATATACATATATATATATATATATATATATCCAGTTGCACATTATGGCCTCTGTTTGGGCATGGACCTGCTTTCACTTAAGAAAACAAAGTAGACCTAATAGTCCATTTCTGTTTTCCTGCTTATGCAGAGATAGACATAAGTCAGATAGCTGTGCAAAGCACACAACTTTACTGTCTACTTAAACAGCTATGGATTGGTAAGCAATTCTCACAATCATACTTCCTGCCTCTTCCATTACTCAGCTGCATCTCTACATTGCCCCTTCATGAATATATATATGTGCATATATAAATATGCACATATGTATTTTAAACGCTAGTATATCCCTGTTCTAAATACTGCAAGAGCATCTCCTCACTGCTTTGTGCCTTTAGTTCTCATACTGTGCCACCTACAGCTCGCCCTTTTTCTGACAGCCACCAGGACAAAGGACGCTAGACTTACTGATTTATCACAGCATGCTTGATATGATATAAAAAGCATCAAAGATTGCATTAAATAAAAAAAATAAAAATAAAAAAGCATAGGATATGCCTGGCATCCACCAGATGTGAAATTCAGGACAATTTTAAATACTTTAGTCCATTCCTTGACTTACTAAGCTGCTGTTAAATATTTCTAGGAAGTCAATTCTGTAGCAGTATCATTAAATTTTAATTAGTCTGGGGCTCAAGCTTTTTGTATAATATAATTTCTTTGATGCTAAATTATACTAATTTCAACTAAGCTTTAAAAGGCACACATGCCACCCATTTACTTCCCAAAATGGGATTCTTGGGTAGTCTGATATATTGAAAAACACAGACAATTAAAATATCATGCCCAAAAAGAACCAGAAAATAGTACAACTAAATTGCACATCCACTCATCAATTGAATGTAGTAGCATTACACAGAGTCAGGAATCTGGTATGGGAAAAAAGTAAGCACAAGTGGTCTTACTTTGCTCTCTGCAATGTGTTTGGCCAGCATCTCTTTTGGGGCCTGCAGGAGCACTCGCAGGCGGATCTCGCACTGCTCCATGAGGTGCTCCATCTCCTGCCTCTGCTCGTGCCACTGCAGGCTGTCTGCCAGCATGTGCTTCAGCTGCTGCTGCCGCACCATCACGCTGTGCTGGGTGCTGTCCCACTGGTTCTTCAGCTTCTCCACTGCAGAGGACAACACAGAACGAGGCAAGTGAAAAACTAGCCATAACTACCTCCCACTTTTCAGGGCAAAAGGCAATAATAGAACACATTCTCAAATACAATAGTCTCAATATTCAGTACTTCAGTTCGCCGTCTAGTTGACATATTCACATAAGTAAATGAAAACAATCAGGTGTTTGGCTTCCTCTTGTTTGAGTAAGACACTGTACAAGTAACAACCATTTTTTCTGGTATATTTCAGAGTCATTATTCACTTTTGAAGTCCACACATATAGGAAACTTTACAGCAGAGATATGCCAGCAGTAGGGCTCCAAGGAGCACAATTTTAGGGTGATTTTAGGATAATAGAAGCAATAAGTCATCTTTTTGCATCTATAACTTAAACCAGTAGAAACAAATAAATAAATACTGTTTGGACAGTTTGTATAAAGCAAACTGAGCATTCCTGACCACTGTCTCATGGCACCTACACTGCAATTTTGGCCAATGTAGAAACATTCCACAAGGTAAACAAACTACTTTGGCAATTTAACCCCAGCACAGGTTTCTATAGAATTTAGTAGATAACCCAGCAGAAGAGAGAAGTTATTGGTTACACCCCACTCCCTTCAAGTGGAAGGAATTCTATTCCTTTCTCAATAAATAGTTTCATTAGATGATGGATAAATACACTTAACCTTTAATAAACAAGGAGTTAAAAACACAACATAAGAGCCTAGAACAACAATAGTGCATCACAAAAAGCAGTGAATCTGTCTTTGGAGAGAAATGCATGGCATCATACATTTTCCTGGATACTTACAAGACCATTAAAGCAAGTGTATTACTTGAAAGTCTATAGAGCTGGAAACCCGTTTCTCTACTACCTGTTGTGACAGTTACAGGGAACAAATTATATCACTAAAGAGTATGATAAAAAAAGAATGTTGTAAAAAAGTTAATGGGAAAAAGTAAAACCAAAAAAGACTAAGCTGGACTTCCTGAGCATCTCACTACTCTGATGAGAAACAGGTACACAGTATGTAAGACTAAACCAATGTATTTATTTTAACAGTAAGTACACAATTTTATCAAAAAATTAATCTTGATGCTCAAGTCACTTCAATTTTCCATGAAGCAAAAAGCTAAAGGTTGCACTAAAATTGAAACCATTTAAGTGGTTTACATTTTTCTAACCTTAAGCAATTAAACAAAGCCATTGTGCTTCATCTGCTTGAAAAAAATCTCTTAACTTTAATACATTCAACCATATTCTGTTTAGTTCGCAAAGCTCTCAAAGACTGGGGCAGCAAAGCCCACCTGTCAGAGTAAATATCACTACACCGAACTGGTAGACAAACCTAATGATTTGTGCAATATAGATTCATCCATTTCAACCCACAGGCAGCTTGTGGATTAATTTTCAAGCACAGATATTTGATGTTCACATAGTAGTATTGGTATTATAGAACAAATATTATTTATATACTTTTTCTTATTAATGGACAGATTAACCTTACTCTCTAAACTGCTGACATATCTACCCTTTTCTCTACCTCCTGCAAACAGGACAGAAAAATAGTGACATTCCTGGTAGCCTCAGAACTTGGTGGGTTTAAGAGGTAAGTTCCTAGAAAAAGTTGTTCTGAAAAATATACTTGAAAAAGTATGGGCACCAGCCTGATATCACAGACAGAAAAACTAGAAGGAATTTCTGATGAGACTTTTTCAATTCTAAGTGTCAATAAAGTTTCAATTCTAAGTGTCCCAAAAATTGGGAGCAAAGTTCCAGAGAAGGAAGCTTTGCTGTTTCTCTGCTCCTATCAATTTGAGTAATTATGCTTCATCTGATGACACACAGCAGACTCCCAGAAGGTTGTAGGACATTGATACATTCTGGTATATATTCAGTGTCTATACATACTCAGTGTTTAAACAAAGAGGTGCATAAGCAGGCCAGAGCTTCACTTTTCTTCAAAGAGCAAACTTCTCTTAACAAATGTCAGTGGAAACAAAACCTTCAATTTTCATGTTTCATGACAGGCGGAAAGTCTTCACACACAACTAAAGTATCTACTGGAAGCTTAATCCATGTCACCACATACAACTTCTTTTTTCCCACTCTGGATGTGCATGACTGTAGGGGAACTCAAACTTCAACACACAGTCCTTTACTTCTTGTTCAGCTTTTCTGAAGAATCCTGAACATTTTGTGATTGACCCCATGTCCCCTTGTTGATTGACTCCATGGTTATTATCCTGCCCTGAGTTTCCACCTCGCCCCTAGTTCTGAGTGACTGCAAAACTAAGTTGCTTCTTTGAATCTTACTGCCCCTACCAGTCTATAGCCTGTGAACCTCAGACGGCAGATGTCATCTCATCAGATCCCCAGAAAAACCACTCATCTTTGGGCTTCCCATCTGACCACATCATCTCCATCAAGTCTTAAGGACACCAAAGAAATTAATGCAGATGGAGTGAAGGAAAACTACATTACAGAGAACATAAAAAAATATATCTTTCCATTTTTACTTCTAACTATGGTATTCCCTGCTGCATGAATTTTCTAATCTTAGCAACGAGCAAAGCTTAATACTTCAAAAAACAGACTGTCCATAAGTTTGATATTATGACAACTGTACATTTCTTAGGTACAAGTAAAATAAATTTTCAAAGGGAGTGGAGACCTTTAAATTGGAAATTAAATTTTCAAGTACATGTCAGTTAATTAAAATCTTTACTCTCAGTGAACAATTTTCAAAGTACACACATAAAGTCATTGTCCTAAAGTCAAGACATTCATGTTTTTAACTGTCCAGTGCCTCAGAGCTCAACAAAAAAAGAAACATGATTAACTCCTTTTGTCAGTAAATAAAATCCTCATCCCTGGGTCTGTGGCTGTGAAGAAACCCAAATTCTTCACAAAATATTTAAAAGTCCCAGCAAAACTATTGACCTTCATACTTGAAAAATCAGCCAATCAAAAAACAAGAGGCAATTCTTGTTCCAGGAATTTTCATTAGACAGTTTAAGTGAAAGCCACTTAATAACCAAGTTTTCTTTTTCAAGGAAGGCAACTTCAGCTATGCTCAATCAATAATTTTGGAAATAGACATGAAGATGTCTTACTGCCATGAAAACAATGTATTTGCAAACACAGGATGGATAAACTTACTTTTTTCTGTGATCTCTGTCCTAATGTCTGAACTGGAAGTTTTATTTTTCAAATTCTGAGCCAAAGTAAAAACAGAATCAAGCTGAGGGTGCCGATGGTCCATATCTGCATTGGTTATCTGTTTTTAAGTCCAAAAAGAGAAAATCGTTAAATTGATCTGTATTATTTAGGTAAAAAAATACACACGTCTCCACAACTATATAGCTAGTCCCATCATTACTGTGACCCTTGAACAGTCACAGTATAATAGCACTGCATTAAAAAGCTAAAATATTGTAAACCGCAGTTAGTGAAAATCCAGAGGTGGAGGTTAACCTATCAAACCACACTGTTACCACAGTTGTTGCACAATGTTTTCCAGTATCTATTTTTCATAGACTTAAATGAAAATAAGTTTCCATAACTTATTTTTCTCCTAACTAAGCCTCATTTATATATATCAGAAGCAGCAGTGGGTGTAGAGGAAAGTGAAGAACAAAAACTGGAAGGAATAATCAGACTATATAATGTTGCTCCATAAAAAATTGTTCTCTACATATACCAGAATATTACAAGTTAAAAGAAAGGGTTTCAAAAGCTACATCATGTTACTCTTCTAAATTCCAGACTACGTGTGAGATACAGGAACAGTTTGGCACTTGTTTAGCCTACAGTTTTAATGCTACACTTAGTTAGTTGACATTAAGTAAAATAAAATGAACATTAACAGCAGCACACATCTCACTTATACTGCCCTTAGTCACGGTTCAACATGGCATAAGCTATCAACAGAAATAAACATTCACATCATAACCATTTATGTTACAAATTTTAATCCTCTTAGCATGTCTCTGGAAATCAGTTTAGTGTAACTACAGCAAACAAAACTCATTAGAAACCCGTAAAGAGTGAATCAAAGATCACCCACTAAGCAGACATGAAGCTGCTCTAAAGCTTTCCATGTAAGTCAACTACTACAAACCCCAAAAGATGTGAGGAGGTATTCTCCAATTTCTTCATTTTAAAGAAAAAAAACCTGTGAGCCAAGCTCACATAGGGACACAAGAATAAACAGAAAATGGCTCTGAAGGAGAAAGGAGTATAATAAGAGCATTTAAAGTGTAACTTTCATGTTATGCATTTAGCTGCAGTCAGGGTTTTCTTCCCCTTACAAACATTTTATTGCTTTTAGCTTCTTTAGTGAATGTAAGAACTCTTAAAATGTGAAACAATTTTCTACTAGCCTTCACAAAAGCACATACTTTCATTCGTGTAATAGTCCGATTGATCTCTTCAGTATTTCCCACAGTGACTATGTTTGACTTGAGCATCTGGTCAATCAGCACCAACCAGTCAGCCAGCTCAGTTCTAGTTTTGTCCAGATCAGCAGGTGCAGAAAGTTCCAAAGCCTGCTGAGTCTGAACAGGAATTTCCAAGGAAGAAGATGCTAGCACCACCTTTTGGATATCTGAAACAGAGTGTGGGAGTTCTGTTAAAGCAAAAGTAATCATGGCCACACGAGCAGTTCTCAGAATTACAAGGGGCTTTTTGTAATTCCTATAAATATGCAACAGCATCTACAGAGAAAGCACAGCAAAAACTGTATTTTAACAACCAGAAGCTAAGTAATGAGACTTATGCACCTTTAAGACAGCTATTTTCTTACTGCATGCCAAAAAGACTCACCCAAATGATTCCGCCTAAATTCAAAATAAACAAGATGAAAACTTGCAAAGACAAAGTTACATTAAACCTAATGGAAAGAAGCTGAACACTCACTGACATTTATTAAGCATAAAGCTCAATATTTTTGCTTAAGATAAACATCTAAAGCTGTCTTCCTCAGTTTTGTACTATGTAGCAAAAAGGTCTTCTCCACTCTTGGCTCAGAATTCACTGATGCACAAGTGAAGCTTCTGGAACAGATGCTTCATGGACTTGGCATTACACAACTGTCTGAAGAAAGGACAGATGCCCACTAGTTCAGTCACATCCTCCTCTCTTTTTAACCTGACACAAGAAACAAGTGAGAAATGAGCTGAATGAATAGCAAGATTCACTCCAGAAGTTGTGTTCTTGTTCCAAGAAATACTAAGCTACATCAAACTGCAGCATGAATATTTCACATTTCCCTCAAACAACAAAACACAGGAGTTTTGTTTAACAAACATGTTGTATGAAAGGAGAACAAGCTGAATTCCAGATTTTAAAAGGATTAAACAGAAGATGGTTTGCCTCATATTTTCTTTAATGATTCTGAAATTAAAAAGAAAACAGAGTTAATTGACTGAGGTTTGAGTTGCAAAATTTTTTTAGGCAAGGGCTGTCTTATTTGCCTAAATTTCCAAAAGGGAAACCTGGGCATTTTTTTTACAATCTGTATTTGCTGAACTGCCTCCAACAACTTGAAAATATGACCAGTGTCAGCATCTGATAAAAGAACACACATTTAGACAGCTTTCCCTAAAACATTCAGAAAGCTAAGTACCTAGCAGATAAGGAGATCCATCTGGCCCCCTCAACCAAGCCAAAAGAAGCAGAATGGTCTTTATTTATAAGACAGTAAAAAATCCACATGCAAGAGACTTTACAAATAATTAGCTGCATGGAAAGCTTCTAGTGGATCTTAATTAGTAAAAAGCATGAACACAAATCCACAGGAAACAAAACACAGAAAGCAGGCTGTCACAAACACAGCTATTTTGGTTTTTACTCTGTACCTAGTCCTGATTAGGAGGCCTAAGCTTTATAAAAATTTCTCCATTTCAAAACTCTTAGAGAACCTCCAAAAGACTCCCCCAGTCCTGAAGAGTAGAGTGACTTCTTCTCTACCCAAATATTCCCTCTCCCCCATGCAATGAGAAGGCAGCCTCAAGTTCAGCACAATGTTTCAACATTTCTTATTTGTCTAAGTACATAGAGAGTTTTTTTAATTACTTTTGACTGCAAACAGGATTACACTCAAAACAATTAAGCAGAACAGAAGGACCAATTACTCACCAGGAGGCTTTGTCTTTGTAACAAAACAGGACTGCCCAACAAATGCCTCCAACTCTCTCACTTTGTCAGGCACTTCTCTGGACACCTACAGCCCAGCAGAGAGAAATAAAAACAGTAACACAACCTATATTAATGGCAATTATTGAAAGACAAAATATTCTACACCATGCCTCAGATATATTTTAATTATTTTTTGGAAAGTATTCTTTAAAAAACAATAAAAACTTCAAGAGGTGCTAAAGTGTTTTTTCCATACATCCTAGTGTAACACCTAAATATTGAAAAGAAATAAATTGTTGTAGACAGGCTGTTTACATAGTTTTTACAGTCTAAGCACCAAAACTATAACTCATTATTTGAATATACTTTGAAGAAAAGACGATGCAAAGAATGATTTGTTGTCAGTCACACAAAGTAAAGAAACAGAGAATTGACAAAAGAAAAAGTGTTACAACTCCACTGTAGTGAAAAAAAATGTGCCTATATGCTTTCTAAGTGTTTTAAAGTCAGTGATGAAAATGTAGTGCTCAAAGCAGTGGGGGAGTCCCAATTTTCATGGCTGAGTTGGTAAAACACATATTTTTCTTTCCCTGAACTATCAAAAGTCCCTTTCCTCAATAAATTCTTACATCTGTCACCCATAAAATAATTAAAATAATTTAATTTTTTCATTTGGATCTCCAGGCTTTGCTTGAAAAAAATCTTGCTTTACTCCAACCAGCCTTGCCAATGAGATCGAGCACATGAGTTTCTCATTTACAGTAAGGTTTAAGAATCACAGACACACTTGGTAAGATTTTCTAAGCTCTACCACAGCTTCATTTATTTTCCTCTTAACTGCTACAAGCATTCAACTTTCCTACACAGCAAAGATTTACTCTAACTCTGAATTTCAAGTTAATACTTACTGTTTGACTCAAATAAACAACACATTTTTGATTTAGCTGATACTTGTGATCCTTCTTTCAAAAAAAAAAAAGGGAGCCAATACAAGAAAAAAAGGAAACAGAAAAACCTAAGCTAACCAAATAACCAAATTAATTTAATCTGATGGAAAAATGTCCATCAGTATTTTCATATGTAAGTGGTTTGGGGTTTATTTCCAAATAAACCCCAGGGTTTATTTGGAGCCAGAGTTTATTTCCTGACCAAGCCTGTATGGTTGCCTAATCATTTTATGTACATGCCACATGAGATACATGAGAAGGAAAACAACCATTCCAAGCACACCATTCTGTTTTCAACCTCAGGTACCCAATGCTAAAGAAATGCACACCTTATTCCACCTCACATTGAGGGACCGCAGGCAATCAGAAAGTTTGGCTTTTTCCTGAAGATCAATATTTTTATCCAATAGTACTTCAGATTCAGTTCTGTTCAGCCATTCCAGTTTGTCACCCAGAACTTCCATCTCTTCATTTAAGACCTAAAACGGACAGAAGAGTTATAGACTGGAACAAAATGCATACATGCTTAATTAAAGGAGGAGGAAAGCTTTCTTTTAATTCCAATGCTAGATCTCTTCCTGAACATACACAGAGAAGCTCCTGTTTTGGTTTCTGTGCTTGAACTAGAAATTATTGAAACATTTATTACCTTTCACTTCCAGCATTTATATTAAGGCAGGTGACAAGAAAAATTACACTTTGATGACAAGCAGGAAATATTCAACTGACATGAGGGAATTTATTTAGGCAAACACAACTGCAACTACTTCACATAATTTATAAACACTTATTCAGGACTTCCATCTTAGATTTGGTCTAAAAGAGGTTGGTTGGGGTTTCATTGGGGTTTTTGTTGCCTTTTTTTAAAATTAATGATTTTTAAGAAACAAGCAAGCCGGTTAGCTGGACTGACTGCTCCTCTCAATTCTTTTAGGATTTCATAAACTTTTTCTTTCACACATTCTATAAACCAAAGATGTTTTGTTGTCAAAGAGAGACACAAAACAGGAAAAACACATACATATGCACACAACTTACTTAAAATGGACAAAACCCTTACAGTGTAAAAAACAGGTTAGATAAAATCTTACACACAAGAGATTATTACAACTGCCCAGTAAATGGGACAATGTTGTTACTCACCATTTAGGGTTATCAGCTTTTTTTCCATAGGTTTTAGCAATTTAAAAGTTGACAAATACACATCAACTCCAGTGAAATTCTACTCACTAAATTCTATCAGCAGTATATCTATTTCTCCCTGTCTCTCACACAGACACCATCCTCTGGCTACATACCAGTTACCAACTCAACCCAACTTCATTTTAAGGTACATCTTGCCTGTGTAAAAAATCTCACAAAATTGTCTCAGAGAACCATAATACTTCTTTGGCTGTTCATAATGTCAAAACTCCCCTCCTCAAAAGCCATGTCGCCATCCTTTACACAAGACATACAGATGTATACATATTTACACACTAATCAGTCTTGCCTGTAATTCTTGCAAGTTTTCTTCATGGTTGAATGTAAATCTTGTGTCCAGAGCATTTTCTACATTTTCCAACCAACAGCGCAGCTCATCAAGCTTCTTCCGGTACTCTATCAGCTGCTGGTCCTCTCCTTTTAGCCTTAAAAAGCAAAACCAGAAGTCCAGCACATCAGTCCTAAATTACTTCTGATGTCATGGTCAACTTTTTTTTCAGTGCTTGAAGAATTTTAAAGAATTAATTTTATCATCAAAAGATTCTACCACCCTCATTAAAATGCATGACATTTACAAATAAATACTACTGCCTTAAAACCAGACAAATTTTAGTTCCAAAGTCATAAAACAGACTTTTAACGACTACAGAAAACATTAAATGTAAGTGATAGTAATGACAACACCTTCAGGCATAATCATTATAAGGTCCTTGAATTTTTCCCCTGGAGATTTTAGGGACATACATAATACTTCCACCAAATCACATAAAACTTTAATGAAATTTCTCAAACTAAGTAACTAAGCAAGATCCTATTTTATTCTTAAACATATCAGGAGATGTTAAAAACGTGTAATTACATTAAGCTTTTACTTTACAATATTGTGGAAATCTAAGAACTATAGAAATTGGTTCAATTAGCGTATCTCTGCCAGTAACAAAACAAAACTTAGTGTAAGGTACATACAAGTTCAGCTTCAGTCAGAGAAAGTAGCTGAGAAGTTATTCTTTAAGAAGTCTGGCTTTATAAGGATATTATTTTTAAAACAAAGGGAAACTGTAAAAAAAGTTTTGTGGTTGTCATTTTGTGAGTTGTTCTAAACAAAGTCTTACTAAGCAGTCAACTTCAGGTGGATTTATGAGAAATTTGTTCTAGAAGACAGTTCAAAGCAGAGCTCCAAACATTAGGAAAATTAAGATTAATAACAGCATGCAACAGAATGCACTCTTTCTCCCAGCGTCTGCTCAATTAAATTCTCCTTATTGCATCTGTTCAGACACTCAAATTTTTGATTAACTTATTACCGTTGTTGTCTATCCATGACCTCTGTTGTGATTGCTTTCCAACGTCTATTCAATCCTGCCAGTTTCTCCTGCAGGAAGCTCCCGTCTGTAGCAGACAGCTTTTGTATGATCCCCTCCCCAGTTCTGTTCAATGCTGCAATACTGGTCTGATGGCTGGTGACTCCCTCTTCAAGTTCCTGTCAGAAACATAAAAGCCACACAGAATTTTATTACTGACCTGAAGTGACTTTGATCTGGCTCATGATATGCAGGATGAATACTGGGTGCATATTATTTTACTAAAAGAGGCACTTAAAACCATCTTACTTACAAATGGATGCTGTTGACAAAGTTATTAATGCTCTTTTATTGAATGTAATTCAATTTTCTAGGTGTCATAAGAAGATAGTGACACAAATTAGGCTATGAATATTACAAAGAATCACAAGAATTCATTCAGGCCACCAGTTCTAAAATCAACACTCATCTTTGATTCCTTTTCTCTTTATGTACAGCACTTCCTAGTGGTTCTAACAGATGGTTTGACTTTTAACTAGGTCTTTTCATAATTTATATCCCAAATATTTCTTTACCTTCAGAGTATTTTAGCTAAGATATTTATGGCAGAGCTGCCATGGTCCCAGACACAATGGAAAATCCATGAAACTAAAGAAAGTCCAAAAATGTTGGGATTAAATCTTCAAACATCCCTAATGACTGCAAAAGTCCTACACTGTTAGCAAAAATTTATTTACAACTAGATTAGGAATAAGATAATTCCAAAAAGAGAAATAAAATGCGCTAGAAGAAACCTTCAAGCAGCAACAAGCATAAAACAGAAGCTGTGTCTTAGACAGAACATAGTTTTCTTTCAGAACACACATTGACACTCTGATACCTAATACTCTCAAAAGAAAAATCTGATCCTTAAAGTTATGCTTTCTTCTCCTTATTTAAAAGGAAGTAAAATAAAAAAATATCAGGGAACTAAATTCCAGAACCAAAATCTGAAAAAAAAAAATCACACCTAAGACCCCTGTAATTGGAATCTTCTTTTTCTAGATTGTTTACACACGGCAATATCTCCAAAATACATTCATTTAAATAAATAATTTGCTAAGTTATAAATTACCTTTTTGGGGTCCATTTTTTTAAATTATGAGTCAAAAGTAAGTGAAATCTTATACTGGATCTTTTATCTGATTAAAATATTTTTGAAGTTTTAACAAAACTTATAAACTGAAAAATCATGCCAACATTTGAATTATCAAATTATCTCAAACCACTCCATACTAAGAGTGATCATATAACCCCATACTATAAGCAGGAGTTGAGTTCTACTCCAAGAATAAATTTTAAACTGCAGCCAAAATAGAAATGTTAAGAGTTACTGCTTTTTGAAGTGTAATTGCACAGCCTCTGCAAATCCATATGTCTATCTATAAAACTACAAATTTAGACTAAACTCTAGACTGTTTCCAGCTTGCTCATTTTCTGCCCCAGTCCCACGTACCTGCTGATGGAGCCCAGCTGCCTGCAGCTCCAGGCTGCCGCCGGGCCCGCGCGCATCGGCCAGTAACGCTTCAGCCTCCGCGATCCAGTGGGAGAGATCGTTGAGATCGCAGTGGAACTGCCTCCACGCCTCAATCGCTCTGTCAAAGCAACTGTGGGAAAACACAGGAGGGAAAAATTACCCAAAATTTCACCTAGAAGGCTAGGAATCCCACCCCAGTGAGCAGAAATTTGCCTTGCAAACCAGAAAGACTAGCACACAGCCTGGCTAACCAAGTCCTAGTACTGAAGGCTTCCTGGCACAGTAGCAGCTGGTGAAAGCCAACAGCACACACTGTCATTAACTTCCAGCTGAAGGAAGAAAGGGCAGTCCTCAGCAAACTTGTTCTATCACTTAAAAAATAAAGATTGATTAGCTACAACAAATTGGTCTGCAGAACCCTTCCCTCCTTTATCGTGAAACAATTCAGCTATCAGACAGTGTAAAATATGAAATATGATTGATTGCTCAGATTTTTTTTCCCCTTCATGAGGAGAAAATGGGGTACTGGTGCCCAGAACTTATTAAGTGAAGGTGATTTTGATTATATATTTGATTATCAGTGAGCACACATAAGTAGGTCTTATAGCATTTAATCACACAATAATTTAAGAGATACTTCATTGTCATCATCTTTGCAGCCTCAAATTAATGTGTTACTTAATTTGAAGGGCAACATGTTCTTGCATGGAACAGACAGAATAACCATAGTCAGAAATTTGTTTTTTGATAAAATGAGAGTTCTGTTATGTTAACGAGCTACCAAAGTAAGAGCATGAGAAAAACATATCAGAAAGGAATGGAGTGGCTTGTTTTCTATTTGTTGATTATTAACTATTCCCAACTAATAAAAATGGTCATCTTTAAAGACCTAAGAGGCCAAGACTACTGTTAATCAGAGGACCCTCTGTTTTGACTGAGGAACTATGTCATTTCCAGCCCATTACTGCAAACAATTGCAAATAATTGCAACCGTAAAGACTCTAGGGTTATTGCACATATATGGATACAATCTGAAATTAGCAGCATAATAAAGATCTCTAAAACCAAACTTTAAAGGGCTACCATTGCAACTTTTTTTTAAACTGAGATTCATTTAATCAAAATTAAATCTCTTCTATTTCTTGACATATACAGGGCTTATTTTTTATTATTATTATTAGCCAATTAAAAAGTCTTGGAAGAAGTCTTAAAATTTAAGATTTAAAGAAGTCTTAAAAATCTCCACTTTAATTTTTCTAACCTTATCTCCTAGTTCTACCATTTCAGTTTCAGCACATACCTTGATTTAACACCCTAGACCAACCTGTACACTGACCACAAATCTCAATGTCCCTTTATTTCTCACATATGTTTCAGTCCAAGCATATTGTCTCATAACAGTACTCATTCCACATTTAATAAAATATATTCTAAGACTTAAAATAGATTAAATGAAGGTTTTATAGGCTTCCTCAAAAATTACAGTTTTTCAGGGAGTTTTGGCTGCACGACTTTCTCAGAATACAAAATTTAAAACTTCAGAGAACACTGAGGTACAAAGTTTTAACTTGCACCATTTCTGTTGTGGGACGACAGCTCCATCAGTATTTTGAGCAATGAGCAAAGCTCCACTCCAGTTTTGAGTCACATGCATGTGCTGCTGTTTCCCTACAGACTGCCTCATCTGAAAGCTAAAAGTATCAAATTCCTGTGACTATGACACCAAAACTTGGCCATCATTTGCCTCCTCTGCAGGAATCCACTGTTTCCAAGTCATCAACACTTAGCACTGGGAGAAAACCCACAGCAAAATGAGCAGACGTAGCAAACCAGCACAGTTACAAACATTAAGTCTATATATACATACAAAATCCACACTTTTTACTCTACACACGTTCAAATGCAAATGCAGTCAACTGGATTTAGTTGACTTCTTAGAAGCTTTGATAAGTAAAGTTGAATTAAACTTGTGCTTGGCTTCATCAGAGCATTTACCAAAGGTTTAACTACTTAGCTGGCATTCAATCACAAAATCTTTACTACCTCTGAAAACTAAATCAATCTTTTGCCGGAGGCTTCAGATGCTGCTTCTTCTAATTTTGTCAAAATTTCCACCCACTCCAGACATAGAAAAAAGCCAAAGATGATTAAGGAGATAGTTATCCAGCTTATACTTAGTGTAACACTGGGAAAAGCAAGCTTAAACTTGACTATGAATTCTTCTTTGTAACAGAAAGGGTTTAAAAATACTAATGCCATTTGAATATTGCAATTAATAACATCTTCAGTGATCAAAAAGCATGCTTCTATTAAAATTGCAGCATTTTATATATTCAAGAAGCTACATATCATTTATCTAAATTAGTAGCCCAGTAGTCCCTTTTTGTATGAAAATGAAGCCCAATATTATTCTCATTAATATGGAGAGCTTTACAAACTTTATGAAGGTCAAGATTAATTTGTATCAGCAAAGTGACTGAAGAGGCAATCTGTTGCATTTTGCCACTTCTTCATAAACACTGAACTTACTCTTTGATTCACTTACCTTTCTCAATAAGAAGACTAGGTTTCTGGTTAGCCCTGGCTACTTAATCAAAGTAAATTTGAGTAGCAAATTCAACTGTACTCACAAAATGTTAACATCAGTTAACTCACAAAATGTTAACATTAGTTAAAGCTTTCCAAGTAAGCTTCAAGTGGAAAAAAAGACATAACTAAAGCTTAGTGCATACAGTATCTATGAGGACAATATTATAGCTACAGGCATATAAATATGGACAGGCACCAGATTCGGGAGCAGTTGTCTCCAAATTCAGCAGGTGACCACAAGCACCCAGGAAGAGCACAAAGCTCTACATATCTGGCATCACTGCTTTCTGATTTAAGAACCCACAGTGAAACAACATTGCCTGCTGAGTTATTAGAAATCTTGATCCTTCACTCATCCAGGGGCCCAGAATTTCTGGAAGTCTCTATTTGGATGATACCACAAACTGATTTTTATATTCTCTGAGAAAGAGTTGGAAACACCTGCTTATGTAATACACACTCTTCCTAAAACTATCTCTTCAAAATACACTACCACATGTGTTTGATATCAGATTTCTGGTGCTACAAAGCAAGTAAACACAGTTCGGCATACCTTATGCCCTACAAAACTTCTGCATCATCCATTACCTTACATCATCATTAAAAAGGAAATACTTTAAAAGCAATGGAACTTCAGTTTACGTCTTTGCATTTAATTTTAAATGTTCTTAAATAATTTTCAATCATTAAGGGGTTTTCTGCATAGCAGCAATCCTGGTGTACACTGCTGCTTGCAGTGTGAGCACCTTCAGCTTAGTGGTAACTGCCCAAACATGTGCTCTGACACTTTTACAAATTCCAATTTAAAATATTCCTCTAATACACTGTCCCAAGAATTACTTAGTGGTATTGAGTTTGTTTTTAAAGATTTAAAACTGATTCAGATAAAGTAAAAAGTTTATTGTCTCTTCTATAAAGGTTGGGGAGAAATCAAACTTTTTGCCCAAGTGAAATTACATCTATTTGTGGCAAGGAAATTAGAAATGCATATTTCTTAAGCACTTATTTTAGTATTCTTTTGTTTTCCTAACAACAAAATTTTCTAATCAGGTCATCTCTCATCTTCAAATACTTACAACAAATATTATTGACAACTGTCATAGGTGCTGTATTTTAAAAACCCTATTCTTTCAAACTGCATCCTTCCTTCAAAAAACAAAAGAAAAATCAGCCTTGAATTCTTCATAAAAAGATGTCCTACTCAACATTATTCCACTAGAACTTTGCTTTGTGATGCCTTTACAAAACCAAAATTTTACATTCCATAAACAAAACATTCTATCTCACAGACTAGAAACAATGAGCCTCATGAAAGCAGCCAAACTTCAATTTCCATGTTAACAGTTTCAACGTTCAATAATTCTGGAAATTATTTTGTAATACCAACAAATAAAAGCTGATAACTCCCAAATTCATCTTCATTATTAAGGTACATTTGAAAAACACTTACATAAACATGTACATAAAGTATTTACATGGCCACAGAGACCAATCATGCTTGACTTACCACTTACGATCATTGTACATTCTATTAATTCTGTCCCATTCTGCATTCAGTTGTGTTAGTGCATCTCCTATTTGTATTGCCTCAGGTCCAGATGCTTCCAATATAACATCAGGCTGCTTTTCATGTATTACTGCAATTTGATCCCCAAGTTTATCCAAAATATCTTTTATGTTCTGCAAGTACAGTAATGGCACAAGTCATTAGTAAAGTTAACACCAGCAGGAAATAAAAGAAAAATACCAAAAGATAATATTTTCAAAATTCTTTCCCAAAAATCAGCATCTACAGTAAGACCATGACCACAGTAACCTTTACAGTTTAAATCAGTTTTAGCAAATGAACTAAACAGCTCATCATACCACTTAAACGTGTATCCTTTTCAGGTATTTATGAAAAGGATGTAATAATTCATACATATCTAATTTGTTCCTAAGGTAAAGGACACACCATACTTCTCAAAATTACACTAGCTTCACTATTAAACAAATCTACCCATGTCACTATACATACTCTTTCCTCATGTAAAAAAATGGACCACAAAATGCAACTTCATCATGCTTCACGTAAACTCCCATAGGCACAGAACTGCAAAAGCACAAGGCTGCACAAAGGTTTTACCTTTAAATGACAAAGTTAAAGTAATCAATTTCAAATACCACTGAACTATTATGTGAAAATTCCTTTAAACCAGACATTGTTGTAAGACTGCCTTGGTATTCAGAAGACAAACAGTCCATGCAGACAGTGGAATTTACTTATCTTTTTGAATTTAAAAGAGTAATGCTTCTAAAAATTTTATGCTCTGCTATTTGCTTTTTCTGAAAGCTATATCAAAACTTCAAAATCAGATGAGACATCTGCACCAAAAATACCAAAAGTATTTTCAACCTGTCTTAACATAACCACTCCTAACTGCATTCAAGGCAGCACAGAAGCAGAGTAAGCAGGGTTAAGAGAATTTCATCAACAAAACAAAGGCTTCCCCTTTGTCAAAGGCTGGCACCATTCCCATATTTGCTTTTATAAAATATATAAAAAAACTAAAACACAAAAAATGGAGGCATGTGCACAGCAGAAAGGAAAGCATGTCAGAAAAGTGGACTGGAATTCTGCAAACCTTTTAAGGACCTACATAGCAGCTGCAGAAACAGCCAATCTAGCTCTTAGTGAGAGGCAGAGCCCAACTACACCTCAGATATGACACATGGACCCCGTTATGATTCCCAGTCCAGAGAGGTACACCTACACTGCACCATGCCATGTGTAATTACCAACTCCAATGGATGTTTTCTGAGGGACTATTTCACACTCTTTTGTATGGTAAGAATTAACCAGGGCTCATACTTCTCCACACTCAGCTCAGTATTTGACAGGAGGATTCAGTATTTTCAAGCATGATTTCTTCATCTCCTTTGGAAAAAGTCGAGGTCCTCAACTATTTCCTCACTATAAATCACACAGGCAAATCCACCGGCTGACAATAAGGAGGAGGAGCTTAAAACTGAAACAATATTGCTGTTTTGCTCATCACAACAGGTACCATCATCTTGGGGCCTCATACACAACTTCATAAAAAGACAAAAATCACCCTTTCTCCTGTTCCTATTTGAAAAATTGCTTTCACATGACCTAAGAACAGCAGCTGTATTATGGCTATCGAGCAGGAATGTAAGGAGATTGGCTTCAGCATTTCTTTAAGTATTATGTAGACTATGATGGCAAACGCAAGCATCTACAACAAATTAAACCTTGCTCCCTCAACCTCCCCCCCCAGTTTTCATGCTGCTACACTTTGTATCTAGATTATGCATAGAAAAAAAAATTAGCCAACAGAGCTATCATTTTTTAGTTTTCAGTGTATATTGATCTTGTATACACCAAGCAAAACCACAAACATAGTAATAGAGTTGTTAGGGTGGTGGCCTTTCTTCTCCGTTTCCCTTCTCCACTCTGAATATAATGCTTAGGCATGTAGTACCTTCAGTGCATCTTCCTGAGCTGAAAAATCCTCATAGATGCCAGTATTCAGCTCTGGTGCATTCAGCAGCAATTCAACATCAGCCATGGCCAGCAAAACTTTGTTGATTTCAACCAAGTACTCAGCTGAGAAAGGCAAGGTCCTAACTCCTGTAGCAAATTGGCCTTTTAACCTCTGCTGGACAGGGATTGCCTGAAAACATGAAAATTCATTTTATAATTCAAGCAACAATCAATTTTATTAAAAAATCCTAAATCAATAAACTATATTCAGAATAATTCCTTTTCTACATTAGAAAAGAAAACAAAGGCTTTTCTAGTAAGATTACATTCATTAAGAAAGCTTCAAGTCCTGCACAAGACAGTTTGTTTATTTTAAAAGTTAGGAAAAAGTTGATATCATGCTTCAAAATTACTCTATTATTCTTGATTAAAACTCCAAGCAATGGGAAGGGTATCACTGTTTCTCTTAACTTGATCCTTACAATTTCCAGAAATAACATTTCTTGATTGAGCCTGTATCTAGTGTTACAATCCACTCTGCTTCCTTCTTTGCCAAGATACCAATTTACTGAAACACTTATTTCCCATCCATATTCTTTTCAATAGGCATCCCCACCCACATTTTCTAACCATTTTTTAAAAATAAATTAGTGCTCCACCAGTAGTCCAATATTTTGCAGCAATAAAAGGCAGTAACTCCTCCAGAGCTTGCCAATTGTTTTCTGCTCTGGCTGCAAGACTATCTAGCCAAGTACCATGTTAGCAGATAAGAGTAAGAACAGTAATTTAATGCAGCTTTTTCTTGGCTCACTAACAGAGGGCTGGATCTGAAACATTGGGAAGATTGCTACAGGAAACTATCCCTCTGCCACGCCTGGCAAAAAGTTAGCAGAGGCAGGTAAAGCACACTGAAAGAAAACATTTTTAGCAGAAAATGTTTCTTGTCAGATGGAATTCTGTTACCATCTCTGAAAACAGCCTAGTTCTTTCAAATTATCAAATAAAATAAAGCCCACTTCCAAATATTGAAGAACTCAAGCAACTTTAAATCACCATGTTGCACTTGGTGAGTGAATCAAGCAAGACAGAGGCACGGGACTGTGGGATTTACTAACAGCTAAGAACACTCTAAAGAGTGAAGAATAATTGTATGCTTATAGCAATTTCAGCCAGTGAATTTTACTTCGCAATTTGTCTGGGCTGGGTGCACACATGAAAATCTCTAGCAGAGCTGTCAACCAATAAAATATTAAAACCAAGTGGCTTGCAAACACCTGTCTGTATCTTCCTCCTTCACATGCTTCTGACAATTTCAAATATGTCACTCAAATTAACAGGAACCTAACATACCCAGCATATGTAGTGCAAATGAAGCAAGGACTGCAGCAGAAAAGGTATGTTCACATATTCACGATTCAGGACTTTACATGCACTAAATGTTCCTAAGGATTTTCTTTGGTTTGTGTTGGTTTGGGTTTTTTGGAGTTTTTTGTTTGTTTTGGGGTTTGTTTTTGTTTTTGGTTTTTTTGTTTTCTTTTGTGTTGATTTGGATTTTTTTTTTTTTGTTTTATAAAATAGACAGTTATCCTGTTCTGAAACTGGGGACACAGCTTTGCTTCCACAAAACCTTTACCACTAAATATGATTTGCTCTCAGTGATTCATTGCACACCAAAGAAACAGGATGCAAGGGCATAGTCCACTAAAGTCTACTAAAAACAAGAATTACAGAAAAGCATCACAAACTACTCAGTACTGCTTTTGATTCAGTACAGCAAGCAAGCATCACAGTTAAAAACAAGGCTTACTCCATATGTTTTAGCTACAAAGCCAGCTTCTTGGTCCCTGATGCTCCCCAAATGCATTTTCTTGAGGCTCTGCATATATTTTATCAGCTTCCATCAGTGAAATTCAGAGCAGAAGCCCAAGGCTTAGACAATGGCATGATTTCCTGTGGAAGGAGAGGGCCCCAGTTCCTAAGAAATCAGACAGTCTGTGCAACTCAAAGTATGTTTTCCCTAGCAACATGAAATATGTCAAGGTAAGAAAAAACACCAGGATGCCTACTACAGCACAGCCATCTGCAACATCTTCACAAGGTGTTTTCTCTAGCTCCCAAATCATTCCAGAAGTCCCATTCTCACACAGGCAGCAAGACTTCAGAATAAATACTTCACCCACATGAATAGGTCACTGGGCTTTACTATGTTTCCACTCTCCACACACTGCTTTGTCTCTCATTAGAAAAAACTTGCAGAAGATTTAAAACAGCACATGTTGTCATGCAGCAAACTTGTTCTGTACTTGTGCATTGACATGTTCTGAAACTTTCTGCTTTCCCAGTAACACCATCCTGGGCCAGATTACTCTTCCTGGCTAAGCAGTGAATTCCTCCTGATGCTGCTCCCTCAGAGTACAGCTCCTTGCTAATCTCCTCCAGCTGCCTCCCATCACTGAGACGATGCTTCCTCCTCTCACAACCCTCATTCTTAAAGGTGAACATAAGTGCTATAAACACATTAGTGCTTCAGTACAGCCGAGTTTTTAATTGTTCAGCTGTTCTCTACCTTGCACTGCAGACTGGAAGCTTCTAAAATGCAGCATAATATGCTAAAAAATAGAAGTGGAGTTTTATGTAACTCTGTCACAGTTACCTGATAAGTACCTAACTATCACAGAAGTTGGTTTTGGTTGCTTGGCTCTTATTTTTTTTTTAATTAAGGGAAAAAAAACCCTCATGTAAGCAACCTTTTCACAGAATCAGAATGGTTTCATTTGGAAAGGGACCCTAAAGATCATCTCATTCCAATCCCCCTGAGCAGGGACAACCTCCACTATATCAGGCTGCACAAAGCCTCATCAAACCCATACTAGAACACTTCCAGGGATACAGATTCCACTGCTTCTCTGGACAACCTGTTCCAGTGCCTCACCACTCTCACAATGAAAAATTCCTTCCTAATGTCCAAGCTAAACTGACCCTCTTACAGATTAAACCCATTGCCTCTTGTTTCATTCCTCCACGCCTTTGTAAAAAGTCCCTTCCAGCTTTCCTGTAGGTACTGGGAGGCTGCTATAAGAATCTCCCCAGAGCTCTCTCTTCTCCAGGTTAAAAGACCTCTGTCTGTCTTAACAGGAGCAGTGCTTCAGTCCTCTCACAATTTTTCTTCAGCATACACAAATAAAAAGTCAATCTAAGGTTATTTAAGATGAAATCTGACTGGATGACTCAATAGTCCTTTTCTACTTTAATTTCAGTGTTGATAGAGCATGGTTAATAAATTTGCTCTCTCTTTAAATACTAGCAAAAGCAAAGGATTAGAGGAATAAATAGAATACTTGGTTATTACTGAACATTCTATAAATAAGGCCAATCAATAAGAATGGCTAAAAATGCTTTTTATCTGGAGTTCAAATAAAAAATGTTATTTCCTTCTATACTCAGCATACAGTTTAACCTGCAATTCAGAATTCAGTTTCAGATTTTTTTTTCCATCTCCTCTTTTACTCTAAGTATATTTTGAAACAAAATCTACTAATGATTCTACTCAGTAAGATTTTTCTGACTTGCTTCCAAGTGGATTTTGGAAGCCCTAGACATTGACATAAAATTAAATCTTTTACCTCCTTGGATGTTTAACTATATAAGCCAGTTTTTAAATCTCAAGATATCTCCGAGCCAGTTTTCTAAAAAAAGGTTTCCCAAAACTCATGTCCATTTAATTAATGCGTTCAGCAAACAATTGTTCATATTTAAGTAATCCAGAACCTTTCCTACAAAAAGCATACATGAAAAACAAATACATTTTCTTTATTGCAGAAATACTTCAAGAGTCTTCAAGACAATGCTTCGGTTTATAGGAAAAAATGCACTGTGTCTTCAACTGCATATTCACTGCAGTTGCAAAATCACCAATATTCACCATCTGCAAAATTACCATTTTCACTTCAAAACAACTTCCTAAAACCTGGAAAAATCTCTCAGGAATTTAGGCAACGAATTACCTCTGCAATTTCAGGTTTAATTCTTTTCTTTCCCTCATTTAGAACAAAGGCAGAATAGTCCAATTTAAATAAATACTAAAACCCTGTTAGAAAAGAAGGACCTCTATGAGATGCAAACTTCCAGTGCACGCTTTTCTTGCTAATGGATCTGTGGCAAAACAAGGCTTACTCAAAAGCACCTACAATGCAGAAGGGTTACCAATATTTCAAAGATATTTTAACTCCATAATCCCTAGGAGCATAAATTGTGAGGAATATTTATGATCCAGCGACTTCCAGCAAATCAATATATAGATATGACCTTCAAGCACCATAAATAAGTCCTCTCCCCCACACTTGCTTACAAAAGCATAAATAATGTATTTCATAAAAGCCCAATTGAAGTCTACTCCCCAGCTCGGCAGCTGAAATCTTCCTTTCCCTCCCTGTTTTGCTCACATCAAACAGCAGTTTGTCCTTCTCTCACTACAGCTTCCTCACATCAAGGTGAGTGCTAAAGTCACCTGCACTCCACCAGGTCAAGAATTCATTTAGTGCTTCTCAGTCCTAGGCTGAGATGAGCAACAAGCACTGCAATTTTCAAGTCTGATGGCTCCAAGAAAATTCTGGAGCAAGACTGATTATCTAAAATGATGATATTTGGGAAGACTATTTTCTCCCTTTAGCAACGTTATGGTCTCACACCATTTTCAGTGTTCAAGATTAACAGAGCCAGTGAAAGAACAAGTCATAAAGGTAAAATAAGGCTACCTGAGACAAGCTGCCTTAGCACTCAAATATCAGAAATCCACAGGCACATGAAGCAAAAGCAGCAGTTTGAATTTCCATGTTTCACATCAGTAATGAAAACGTCTGTGGTCCTTTTGTGACAGTCTAGCTGACCTGAGCAAGGATAATGTCTCTCCATCAACACTCTATTTTAATTGCTATGGTATTGACACGACATTATGCATTCAGCAACCAGATTGACTTATCCAGGAATGGACCTAGCAGTAGCAGGGATTAGCTGCAGTATACCCCTTTAAGAAAAGGGCTTTACAAGAATCAAAGTATCTTTCTTTGAGAAGATCAGTCAAGCTGCAGTGCAACCAACAGTGACAAGGAGGACCCATCTGAGGCATGACTGGCCCCATTAGCAAAGAGCCATGCAGGTGCACCATTTTTCCATTTCTGTCCAGTAATTGATTCATTCAATGCATCTGATGGTCAAACAGAAAAACTGAATCATGTTTCTTTACTTTAAATACACATGAATCCCCATTCCCTTAAAAAAAATTCCAGGGCATCAGGCAGGTCCCCAGGCTTATGTCACCAGAAGAGACTGCTGGAGACCCAACAGAGCAGTCATATGTCAGACTGTTCCACAGACTCTGGGCCCTCTTTGCTGCCCAGCTCTTCATGGCAGCCTTACAATGTGAAACAGTCTTTCTAAAAAGGATCAGATCTAAAAGTTGATACCGAATGGACTGTGTGACAGAGGACAGCAGACCATCTATCACCTGGAGCTGCAGCCACACAGCACCAGCTGTGAACAAAAAGCACCACATTATGATTTTGTGGTGCAAGTATTACAGGGAGTCAGAACATGTTATCAAGTGGTTCTAGTTTAAAAAGTTACAAAGCAGTCAAAAAGATTTATAGATGCTAATTACAAACCCTTACATGCAGAAATTGAAAAGTCCTTGACAGATGACCTAGCCCTCAATCTTGTTTAAGACATTATTTACTGCTTCACAAGGTTCTTCACTGTTATTGCCTAAAATATTAATGTAATTACTACAAAAACATGTGCTTTCAAGGATGGAGAGGAGAAATAAAAAAGATTTAAAAAACATCAACAAAAAATACCCATGAAGCCACAACAAAAGCATCCTCCATATCTGTATCCTCCAAAATTGAGACATACAACTTTCTGGGCAGTCAGTTTTATCAGACCATGACATCGCATCAGTTGCAAAATTGTTTGTCAAGATACACACACACATTATCAGTAACACCTCAACCTTTGTCTGTTTTATTAATAATTCATTGTGTAGACTAATATCCATTACATGAGGGCAGTTTTCCCTCTCTAAGCACTTGAGGTAAGAAAAGACAGCAGAGTAGTTACAATACCCTGACCACAGGATGCAGAGCCACTGGATTTAAGCCTCAAAAAAGGCTTTTATCATACCTGCACCAAAGTAATATTAAATCTGGCTGTTTGAGTTAAGAGTTTTTAAAAAGGGTTAAGTGTAATCCTCACGGATCAAGACTGGCAAGACAAACTTTCCTGAATCAGGCCTACCGCCCAGATCACAGTCTAAGATTTGGGTCTGAAGGATGAGATCTTTTGGACCTATAATGACTATGTAGAAATCCCAAACTAGCATATGTTGATAATCTCCTAACAAAAAATGAATGCTGTCATTTTGAAACACTTCTTTCCACAGAGGTGTCCAAAGAAGATCACTAGATTAAACTCTAGTGTATGAATCTCTAAAGTTCATACACGCCATTAACTGTTTGTTCTAAGAAACAGAAGCCTCATTTATCTGTAGTTTTTGTTCATCCTCCACACCTTGCAGCCCTGACAGACGGTCCTCAGCCTCATTCAGCCACTTCATTAGACTATCATGTTCCTTCTTATACTGGGAAAACACTGGAGAGAGCTCCACCGCCTGCCTCCTTTGAAATGACCTGCACTCCTACAATCCAGTGTATTGGAAAATATGGTGTAAAAAGAGGGAAGTAGTGAACAGAATAGGTCTTACACAAAGGGCTCATGCTGAGGGGTTGGTGTGTTTGTGTACATGTGTATCCATAGTCACTCTTCACATCTAGTGGTGGGGATAAACCTCTGTTCAAGGGCCAGCAAAGATAGGTGAAGCAAATGCCCAACTTGATGCACACACCCATTTGGGTCAATACATAGGGTGACCCTCTGTGAAGCTGTGAAAGGGACTTTAAAAATCAAAACCATTCCCCCAAAACCTAGAAATGGGAAAATTCATATTTTGGAATGGGAAAGATTCAGAGAGTCAAATTGTGTGCACATACATGTAACTCTTCCCCAGAGAATCACATATACTGAAAAAGTCATAAGTTATAAATATGGATTACAGGTTGCAAGTGGGATACCGAAGGGCAAATTGATAAATGAGCTGTAGTAGCTACCATAACTGTACCTGCAAACTGTTGTACTTTTTCTGCAGAAGCAACAACTGTAGGCGGATCTTCTCTCTCCTGTGGTCCTCCATAGGCTGTTGGAGCAACTGCCCTCCTCTCTGTAAAACTTCTTCAATCTGAGCTCTTTCTTGATCCAGCTAAAATTACACAAATCTCTATTATCTACAGAAATTAATTTTAGACACATTAGCTGCTCAGATAGTAACAGCAATTGTACCAAACTTTTGTCTTATAATCCAAATGGGAGCCAAACAAATTCAAGCAGATATTCTCCTCAACAACTACCAAATCATAAAATCCAACTTCCCATAAACTTTATAAAGAGATGTACTGAAAGAAATTTAATGAGCCAGCAGTATGCATTCACATCAATCGGGTATTATGACTTTAGCACCATCTCTATTCCAGATATTCCTTGACAATAATAAGCAAGCTCAGAGCAGAAGATTACAAAATTAAAAATTCAATAAATATAAAAATTAAAAATTCAATAAATATAAAAACAGTATAAAAGGAAGGCTACATTCTATAACCATAGGCCCTTCTATAGAAATAGTTTAAAATTTGTGTTCTGTAATGTACATGGCATTTTCCACAGACTTATATCCAGCTTTTCAGCTCAGTTTATAATACTGGAGCTGCTTAAAAGGAAGGCAGATAGAGTGGACTGACAGGAATTTACCCGATTTTGCAGGCAACGAGGCCATAGTGGACAAGATGCTAACAAAACTATGGCAATTTCATATGGGTGAATAGCAGAGTCTAGATAACAATCTAGAAGATAAATTTTGTTCAAAGCTTTTACTTGGACTTCCCAAGATAGAGCCACATTACAAGACTCCTACTTGCACCTTACCTCAAGCATCCTCTGAGCTGGCCTATGCACTGTGATTCATTTTATCATACCAGTTTAAATTTGAACCTCATTCAAACATCATCCAGTGCAGGAGGGATTTCTCACAAAGAGTTACTTTGAGTAGGAGATAGAAGGTAGATAAACAAAAATCACAGTTCACTACTTGTATTCTATAAAATTGTGATGAAAATACCAACTCAAGTATGATTAGTTACACTCAGCCCTGCAGCCAAGATGCAATAGCTATGGGAAAAGTACTGGAAAATTGTGCAGGATATCCAACAACCTAATAGTTCCCTTCCTTTTCTAACCTTAAAGACATTTCATCAGAATTCTCTCTCAAAGCCTGGAGCAATTCAACAGAGGGACAAAATAGAAAGTTATTTATTTAATTATTCATTTGTTTCATTGCTCACAAACCTTTTCATCTTCCCCACTCAACTCCAGATGCTTTTCCACAACTTTTAACATATTCTGTATGTCACTCTCAATTTTGTCCAGGTCTAGAAAAGCCACTCTAGCTTCACGGGATTCTGACATGACAGGAAGTCGTTCTTGTCCAACAAGCATCTGCAAAGCAAAATAAAACCTTGGTCAAGCTGAACATTTAGTCTGAGCTGTCCCATACAATTCCCCATGAACACATATACCAGTCTGCACGACCATTAGATATCAGTATAAATCAAAAGTTTAGGAGTTATATTATCTGAGAGATAGCTTGAACACACTTGGTAGTTATCACCAAGTTTCTACATTCAAACTTCAATCTGAGTATTTTATTCTCAAAATAAATGAATCATCTCCAGTCACATTAGTTTATGGTGTTGTTTTGTGGCTCACAAATGTGTACTGCAATATATAAAATTTTCTGAACAGCTGTTTGTAAATTTTCCCATGAAACACAAGTCATCACCTGCTACTCAGATAAAAAAAAGCAGCTGGTCTAAAAATCAGTCTGTTTTTCACATATAAATACCCACACTTAAAAGAGAACTCAAAAGCAGCAGAGCGCTGCTCTAATAAACAATGACCTATCCACTGCAGCCAGTTCCATCTTCTTGGCACAGATTCCCCAGTCAAGTTGTGGGGCTCATTCATCCTCACCTTGGCACTTTTGATGTGCTGAGAGACCTTCTCAAAATTACGGTTGAGCTCTGCCAGTTTGGGCTCAACAAGTTCCCGGCAGGACACGCCCCGACCGTTCATTAAGATGACAGCCTGGTCACGGACGCTATCCACTCGGAGGCTGACGTCATCTAGTTCAGAGGTTAAACGCTAGGAAGGGAAAGAAAATGAAAATGGTCATCTCCTGGGCAAGGAGAGAGACATCTAAAAGTAAACACGAAACAAATCTGACATCATTCAGAATCCATGAGTTGACAGATGACACATTTCCTACCTTCACAGTTTCCTCCTTTTGGCTGGCTGACTTCTTCTCAATTTCATCCAGTAAGGCTTCAGCCTGATACAACCAAGTACTTATGTGGGCAACATTTTCGTCAAAAATTTCCAGCTGGCCCTGGTGATTCTGGAAAAAGATGAAAAAATTGTATGAATATGAGAAACTTGTAAAAATTCAACAAAAAAATCCCAACAACAAAAAAACCCAGAAACTCAAAAAACCATCAAATAAATCAACCCTGCCAAAATCTTATGAGTAGAAAGGAGATTGATAAAATAGGGTTTTGGACATATCTGGAATGAAACACTGAAAATTAAACCATACCTTTCATCTTCACTAGTATTTACAAAAATTCAATTTTCATTCTAGACCCTTTGATAATATAATTTCTAATTCACAGAAAGATAAATAGAAGTAGCTGAGGTAGTTTGTACAATTAAAGATAGACAATGTATCACAACAACCAAAAACTCCACAACTTTTTCTATCAGCGCCAGCAGGTGCAACAGTATCCACCGTGTGTGGTTATTCAGGTTTTTTAATTGGAAGGGATTATGCCAAACTTACAAATTAATCAAGTGTTGATATTTCACTGATTGCAAAAAAATATTCCTTCCTCTTAAGAAAAGTAACAAAATTGTACACATGTTAATTAGGTCTGCTTTCACATGCAGTTAGAAATTGTAACATTAGGCGCCTCAGACAGATGTAATATTATTTTCTGTATCAGATTCAGAGAAGTAACAATCTGTTTAAGCCTTTCACCAAAACAAAAAAGGCAGACAAGATTTGCTTTTTCAGAATAACAAAACAAAGGGAGGAGAGAAAAGATAGAAGGCCTATGGTCGTGCTTTGTAAGGTGAAATTGTTCTTTTGCTACATGGAGCTACAAATTTCTTGATGTTGATATAGAGAGCACAGACAATACTTGTCACCAGATGTAAAAATAATCTAGAAGTATTTAGTTATGGATCATCCTTACAGCATTTACACATAAAGGTAAACTACCTGACTATTCCTAACATGGAATTGGATTACAAAATTAACACTTATCACCTGCAACAGGAACTGCACAGGAGGCACAGGGCTCACCATCCATTCATACACTAAAGTTTCCACAACTCCTGCCTTCTGAAGTCACTGATATGGGATGATTGTCATAACTACCTAAACAACACCAAAATATCTTATTTATATAAAAGCATCAGTCTGATACAAATTCAGTTGTAGACTGTTTCATGTCCATTTAGCTTAATTAGCAGCTTTAGGTGTATAATATGCTTAGCCTTTTATTTGATCAGTCAAATAGATGTTGTTGCCATACTTGAACACTTGCAGTTATGGTCTGTCCAAAAGAGCAATAGACTGACAGAGTCACAAGTGCTTTGCTGAACACCATTACAAAGTTATCCATTGTCCATTAAATAGCCACCATTCAGGTCTCAAGGAAATTTATCAACACAAACCACTGTCCATGTTGGAGCTGGCACAGAGGCTGAATATTCAGGCTGAAAAAAGAACAGGACATGCAGCAGCTCAGTTTCCAACTTCCTCATGACTTACCTCTCCATCTACAGCATAAAGAGATATCCATTCCACATTCTTTAAATGCATAAGGCATCATGGAAGCTTCACTTTACAGTGAAGTGAGACAATTGACAACTCCAACTGCTGCAAAGAGGTGCAAAGAGAGCTACCCTGAATATTTCTCATGCATGCAACTTACCAACAAGGTGTCACACCAGTCCTCAGTCCATGTTCGAACTCTGCTCCAACCAGCATTAAGGACACACAGCTTCTCCTCCAGGACAGTCTCACTCCCTTCCACCAGAGACTGGAGTGCAGTGCAACTTTCTGTGATGCTCTTCAGATCAGCCTTCCTCCTCTCTAGCTCTCTCAGCACATTCTGAAACAAGTTCATCCATTAAAACTGCACTGGTCCCAGACACAAAGGAGGCAGATTTTTACCTCCACAGGAAACAAATATATTGTAGGTGATCTTCCCTTGTGGAAAGAATTACATCAACTGTAATTGTCTTCTGTTTTCTCTGTAGGTAGTGATCTCATTTTTTAAGAGAGAGTGAGAGCACAATGCATGTAAGTGTCCTGAGCAACTTAGGGACTCTTGGTCTGTTGTCTTAGATCATGTTCACTGTTTCTTTTCATTATGTAAGTAAAGTAAATGCATCACACTACACTGCAAGCCCATTTTTAAAAGGCTTTTTTCTGCATTGTAAAGCACAAAAAACAAATTTCAAGAGACACTCTGGATCCTCTGTATCTTTTCCTATTAAAGTGCTTTTACAGTTGGCAATAACGAGAAACGTGGTAGGCCAATGCTAAATATTTTTTTGGGAACCATCACAACTCATTACTGCAGATGTTCAATTCAGTGGCTACATTATACAGAACCCTACTGTTATATTATCTATATAGAGATATTTAAATATATGTATCTTTAGCTCTACCCTTTTTCCCAAGTCATCTCTGCTTTCAAGTATTTTTTAATCTAAAAACCCCACCTTTTTTTGAAAGTATGCATACTGACATGCAAACTAAGCAATATGTCATCTCTTATATATCAGAACACAGTTTCCATGTGGAAAACAGACCTTTTGCCATATAAGATCACCAATTATTATTGATGGTATCTGCCGGCTTAGAAAGTTCTTTGATGCCAGTGTACAGTGTGGTGAAGAATGCACTTAATCACAGCCAGTGTCTGGAGCTCCTTGAACATACTATCTATGAAGTAACTTATCACTTTATCATAACTTATTATCTTAGAAACAGAATCAAATACTCATGTTACTACATTTTAAAATTGCCTCTAGAAAACTTGAAAACAGAAAGGACAACTTCGTATGCAACAACATATAGGACTTGTCCTCCTGCTGGTGCAGCATAAGAGTCTTTATTTGGATGGGTTACAAATGTATGGTACACTTCCAATAAGGATTCACAAGTTTGTTTGGAGAGAAATATTGGGGATACTGCCACAGCAAAATCCTAGCACTAACAATTGCTAGTCCTGATTGAAATGACTGAGAACAGGTTACATTAGACAAGTTTGCAATTTGGTGAGTTTTCAAGTTTTAAGACTGCAGATAGACCCACTCCAGAAGTAAAAGGTGACAGAAAACAAAAACTAGAAAGGTCAGTACTGCTGAATTGTATCAACTGACACTTGCTGGTAACTCCTAGTAATATCCAAATTTCTACAGTGGGAGAAAATACAATTACTCTGAAGAAAGTAACATATTTGCCTGTTTCAATTAAAAGCTAACTTGTAGGTGAAAGAAAATAAGGAATTACAGTGGTCTCTTATTTTGCAAAGTCACAATTTTGAAGGCAAAGCTGTTTCAATGAAAAGTTACAAACTCAATTTTTCATTTAATGCACTTTTCATTCAATGCAATTTCAGTTTGTTCTACTAGTAAAATATTTGACCCAGTCCATAATTATATTTGTTGATAATTTTAAGAATATTATAATTTTGAAATGTGTAAGAGATACAGTAACTCCTAAATACCCATTAGTACCAAATATGTAGAAGTATCTTAAATATTTCACTGGCATTTAAGGTTGGTACAAAATGCCTGAGATGAAACAGATCAGACTGAGTAGGGTACTCTATATGAACTACTGATTCTACTAAAATTTCAGGATGTGGGAGATTTAAGAACAAGTTACAGGGATTTCAATTCACAGCCACTTCTACATAGTATTGCCATAATGTCAGAAATTGTTTCTACCAATATTTAGTAAGCATGCTTACTTTGGCCCAGGCAATTTCTGAATCTAGATCAGAAAGCAAGCTCTCTGAGGTGGATTTCTGCACGAGGTCAGCTTCAGTGGTAGCCAGCCACTCTGACAGAGAGGCAGACTCCTTCCTCATTTTGCGTGCCAGCTGAGTTGCTCTTTCCAGGTCTTGTTTTCCTTCTGTCACCTACAAAAAAAAAAAAAACCAAAAAAAAAAAGAAAGAAAAGAAAATTAGATTTTAAAAGACAGCAAATGCAAAAGTGCTAGCCAGCTAAAATATCCACCTAAATATATAAAATCCTTGCACCTTTAAACTGTCTTGCTTCAAGGAAGGACCCTAAAAGGAAAGATTATAAGCATCTGTATCTTACTATATGACAGAGAATATATAAAAATAATTTTAAATTGAGATACATCTAAAGGAGATAAAGAAACCTGCATATCAATTTATTTATAGCTAGCAATCACCAAACTGATATTTATCACTTTATTTTGGTCCTTTAGCTGAAACTCAAAGGAATGTAGAGTCTAGTCACTCACATAGGTAAAATTCAATTCCTCCTAGTAATTTGTAAGGGCTGCTAGCAGAAAATTGTAAAGAAAAATTTCACTGAAAATCTAGTCTACCCTTAAAAACATATCAGTAACCTAAATATGAAATTTGATGTTTGTCACAGTAAAATAATTTGTATTTCACACCAGTTACACAACTAGTCTGGTGAGATTTTAACACAGACTTGAGAAGAATTCCAAGCATCATAGTCAGAATCAATTGACATTTCACAATATTGTGCTCTGTTCTCTGCTCAGAAATAAAAATCATAACATTATACTGCAAGTAACTCTGCCTTTCCACTTTTTCTTAATTTCTTATCTACATGCCTTCTAGAATCCACAGCTTCCTGGATATTCCCAAATTCACAACTGCAAAATTTCCTAGGACCCATTCCGAGATATTCCAAGACTGATCCTTTACCCCCAGCTTAATTAATGGAGCACTGAACAAACACAAATCCACTTGGGATTCCACCTTAATTTAGGTAGAGAGTCCTACCTGCCCAGTAAGGGTTTAACCATTTTTAAACATTTCTCTTAGATAAGTAAATATTCAACTAATAAGAAAATTATGCAATATTTAATGCAGTTCATAGGAAATACAGGTTTGCCTGCATTTTCTGTTTCACACTGAGAGCAACCATTTAGATGGACTACAATTCAAAGCCATCATGACACTCAAAAAACCTGAGGTTGACTTACACTTCTCACATGATAATCTGACCATAAATTATCTTAAAGGACTTTAATGAATGGTAGGTCAGATTTTCCAGGGCAATCAAAACTCTGTGAACCTTTCTTTCTTCAAGGTTACCTCTCCTCCAGGGAGGTATGTGCAATGTTTAATCTCTCAAATGATTGCTCCTGGATGCAGCAACTAACCTACATATTATCAGCTTTAGAATCAAACTTGAAAAACCATCTAACAGCAGAGAAATGACATGCAGACAAATATTCATATATTTATTTGTTTTTCTTACCTGTGCCCCCAAGTCATTGTAAAGAAATTTCAGTGCTGTCAGTTGTTCATCCATCCCTTTAGGATTATCCGTTTGCTGCTTCTGCACAATTTGCCTTCCTGTCTTGATGACAGTTTCAACTTCTAATTTCACTTCACTGAGGGTCTTATAGAGTTTCTGAAAGCACAAATGTGAATATTGGTGATCAATTTGTAGTGCAGGTTTTCTGACTGCTTCCTTTGAGAACCTTAACTTCAAATCGCACCTAAATTCTGATTTCTGAATTAATAGCAATATCTGACATGAAGATTCCAAACTTCTGATGATATTTTATTCTGATAAATATCCTGATAACATTTTATTCTAGTCTTTATTTTCAAAAATTAATAAGATCAATAATTTAACAATGTTTACTCCAAGGCTAATATTGTGATCTGTACTTCATCTTAGTATTTTGTTTTGATCAAATACTAATGACTGTGATGCTTCTCCAGAACATAAGGATGAACCAGGGAAGGGAGTTCATAAAAACTCAGCTGTTCCACCATATTTATGATCAACAGCCCACTGCTTTTATGTCCTACAAGAATATGAGGTTTCTAGTTATCAAGTGCTCTCTTAGCACTTTCCAATGAGCTGCAATAAGTTCCATGATGACTTTAAGCAAAATTTCCTCAGGAGAGAGTTTAAGCAACAAGAACTAGAAGAAAAAGAAGCACCCCCTAGGATGAGTCATGAACATTGGATACATACCATGCACTTCTCCAAGTGAGCTTGGATTACATCTGGGTCAGTATCCTTCACATCCAAGACATGAAGTTCTGCTTTTACACCATCCAACACCCGCTTGCAATCTAACATGCGCTGCTCAAAGTTGGCTGGTTTCTGGAAAAGCTGATACTTTGTACATACTTCACGCAGCTTTCTCTGTTTTAATGAATATTACATTGAAAGATGGTTTTCAATTAGTACCTGCACTTCAAAAAGCAACCTTTAAAGCATCTCACACCACAGATTATAACTCATCATGCCACCACAAATCCATATATACGGAATTTTGGCTTGGCAAATAATGGTGCCATCACCTATTCCTATTCTCTACCTGAGGTGCAAGAGAGATCTCATTCTGTATCATACACTAAAAATATCCATTCTACTCTCATACCGAGACTTGTTGACTTTCTGCACTTATCCCATGACCCGTGTGAAATTTAATCTGCCTTGTTCAATTCATCTAGGGCTGTTTGTATCCTTATGAAAGCACATAAAAGCACATACTATTTTCTTCTGAGGTTCACCTGACTGCACCAAACAATTTACAGGCTGACATGGCAGGGTGTAAGGGTGAGTCTCACGTCTTTACCTGCAAAGCATCCAGCTGAGTTCCACCACGGGGAGACCTGCATTCAGGAGAAGCAGGAGGGAAAGAGCGAGTACTTTTCTTCAGCTCCTCTAAGGTGGATTCATGAGCTGCAATCTCAGCTTGAATTTTCTGCCATATCACAGAATCAGGAAAGAAACACATTACAAAATTGCTTGCAGAAAGAGGAAGGGGAACTTTCTTACCACCCACCAGAAGTAAATCTACTCTATAAAACTTAAACACCACCAGGTTTATTTTAAGTATTCTGCCTTTGACGACAGATTGCTAAATTGAAAACTGCTGCTATTCAATACAACCTTAAAAAAATAAAACCTTCCAGATTACAGAAGATAACACCTAATGCATCAACACAGGACTGAAATTTATTAGACTGAGCACTATCATCAAACGTTTCCAAAAGTTTTGTAGTGGAGGGCTATACAGAAATACCTGGGCCTCCTGGGGCATCTGAAAGGCATCTATCCTGTCAGTCAGGTAAGATGTCAGCTGTCTATCCAGATCTCCTAAACTTTCCTGCAAGACCTGCAGCATGTGGTCGGTTTCTCGCATGGTCTGAAGCTGTTGTTCCAGGGCGATCTGTCGGCTCACCGCCTGAGCAGGACAGAAAGGTGAGACAAAATGCAGCAGTAATTCAACACAAATCACAGAAGACTTCCTCAAAACAAGAAGGAGAGACCAGAAAAGATCCTACACCTGGAGGACTGGCTAAAAAGCATCCTAGAAAGCAGCAATTTTTGAAGCTTGCTGTGGCTTCTGAACCAGCAACTGACAAGCAGTGGAACAGAAGGAGAGTTCTGCTGCTACATACATATGAGAAGCAAAAGCACACCTCTCCTACTACCTCGGTAAGAAAGCATTCTGTTAAAACCACACCACTTTCAAAAACTAGCTGTTCAATGGGAAACAGGAACTTTGCAATAGACCACAGATCACTGTTGTTTGATATTCACACTGTTAATATTCACATTTCCTTTCAAAACAATAAACTCATTTGGTTATACTGTCAAAACAGAAGTTCACAGTTTTTTCACTTTATTGCTGCTTCCTTTAACAGCATCGGAAATGTCACTTCCAGCACAGAAACACAAATTCCCCACTACCAGCACATGCATGCACAGACCCGTGCATGTGCACACACACAGATGTGGAGAGATGTCAAAAGCCCAGTGTGCCAGCGCTGCAGCTGCCAAAGCAAACAGGTTTTTATATGCCAAACCAGTTGTAACAGGAAAAACAGCAGTCAATACTAACTTAAATGCCAGCACATAGCCCCCAGCTGAGGGCACTGCATTCATGTTGCTCATTGTAATGAGGATGAACTGAAATTCCCTCTGTGATTATATTTTTTCATCAGTGACAGAAAACTCCCATCCTACAATTTGGCAGGGGCCTGTATTACCAGGATACAGAACACAAATTACAAACCTGTGCTACCTGAAATACAGCTAGTCTTCCTCTACTTATTAAATCTATAAAAGACTAGACTGAAGTAGGGAGAAGAGGAAGAGGACAACCTAATGGATGAGTAATGAAAAGAATGTTTTCCTCCTGTTCCTTGTTTCAGCATGACTTCTTCCTAGCTATTTCTGAGTGGAAATGTCACTTACACTCCTTTTTTACACTCCTTTTCACACTCTCTTTTACAGTTCGCGAGAAAATCACCAGTATTTATGGCAGTAGCAAGGCAATATTAAATTGTTAATATTGACCTGTTCCTTGATTTTGGAATTGCCTTTTTGTCAAAATTATCTAAAAAATACCAGGGCATCCCTGCAGTGCAAGTTTGCAAAACAAACTTCACTCATGTAAGAAAAAATAGAAAGGCGTCTTGCTCTTCGGATATTTTTACAAATTAAAAACAGCTGACACCAATGATGCTATTTATTCTTTTCCTGTATTGCAGTCTGGTATCTTTGAATTCAGCTAAAAAGAATCATTTCAGACTTGAGCTGAAAAATCCAGCCTACTTCAACCCTCACCCCAAGTTCTTACCAAGTGACTCAACTCCTCATAGCGGGCATTGAAAGCTTCCAGTTTTTCACTGATGATGTCATCAAGAATCCCTCCATCAATCAATGTCTGCCCAAGTTCCCGAATCTGGGTTCGGTTATCAGCTGGGTGACGCAGGACTGATTCCAGGGACTAATTAGAAAAAGTTTTAAAGGTCAAGACATTGAATATTACTGCATTTTCAGAGCTGGAAATCTGGTTGTATACATAAGTTTCACACTTCAACTGTCTTGAGAGTGCTCTAAAATCATAAATCAGTTATGGCTTAATTCATAATGGCACAGAGGTGATTTTACTTTAGATTATCAAACTTCACAGCACTTTTTGCCTACTTTCATAATTTCAGACCACCAAAGCCCTGGAAGGAATTAACCAATTTACACAGGCCAGGAGAGAGAATACAATTTTATCACAGTACCAAGCATGGCACTATCACATACAGTAAAAGTCCACTTTTGGTGGAGACTCTTACAAATCTCCATTTTCAATTCAGATTAATATGTTCATTTAATGTGAAGAATCAGTATACTCAGCACACTTCAGTATGCTACTGAAGTGCAGAATTTTTTTTTAAATGGAGCTATCTGTAAAATTACTCATCTGATAGAATCATTCTAATACCTCAAGAGCATCATTGACAGCATCCAATTTATCAGGCAGATTTCCTGTCATTTGCACTCTTTCTTCCAGATTGTTTAGCCAAGCTGTTTCTAAATCGAGATACTGAAGCAGCTCAATCCAACAGGACCACACTTCCTAGGAGCAACAGAAAATAAAAGAATTAGCCTAGAATTCCAGGCATACCTCATATACCCTATGAACAACTTAAAGACATATGTCTGAGAAACCACCTAAAAGAGACAAGTAGAAAAATATGAAGAAACATGTCACAGTACAGTATGTTCTAGATAGAAAAACACGCAGCTCTATCAGGAAGATACAGAGAAAGGAGCATAGCAGTCACTAAATAAACTTGTGTTAAAACTATCACTGACAAAGATTCATGTAACTATGCAAGAATGTAACAAAATGCATCCCATCATCTTTGAAAAACAGGACACACACACTCTACCCCAGACCATAATGTCTTGTCCTAATTATTACTGGATTTTAACCTTTAATTTTTGGTAAATTCCTTTTTGCCTTTTTGGAAGACACGTGGATCAGTAACAGGTCAGTGAGACAAGTTTACTTATTTGCAGAAGCACCAAATACAATTATAAAAACAAATCTAGATGGTGTCTCAGATTCCAAATACATCATTTCAAAGCAAAGTAATCTTGGAAAGGAGTAAAATGCATTTATGCTGAAGCTACTATACTCAGACATTATCAATGTCCTTCTCCACTTGCCTCTTGTGCCACCTGCCTTCATTTTACAGAATCACAGAATCACTTAAGTCGGAAAAGATCTGAGATCATCCAATTCCAATCTGTGACTAAACACCACCTTGTCAACAAGACCATGACATTAAATGCCACATCCATTCTTGCCTTAAACACCTTCAGGGACAGTGACTCCACCACCTCTCTGGGCAGCCCACTCCAATGTTTAATCATTCTTTCTGTGAAGAATGAATCTTCCCAATGCCCAACACAAACCTCATCGGGAACACCTTGAAGCCATTTCCTCTCATTCTGTCACTGGCCTCAGAGAAGAGGCCAAACCTCTTATTCTGGCTACACTCTCCTTTCAAGTAGTTGTAGAGAGCAATAAGGTCACCCCTCAGCCTCCTTTTCTTCACACTAAACACCCCCAGCTCCCTCAGGAGCACCTCATAGCATTTGTGCTCCAAACCTTCTAACCCGCTTTGCTGCCCAATGTCCCACTTTTAGCGACAGGCCCAGAACTGGACAATGCACTCAAGGTGTGCCCCACCAGCACCAAGTACATACAGAGGGATAATCACTTCCCCAGCCCTGCTGGCCACGCTACTTCTAACACAGGCCAAGATGCCATTCTGCTGGCTCACATTCCCTGGGTGTGTATCAGCATCCTTGGGCCCTTTTTTCATTGGACATCTTCCAGCCATTCTTTTAGGCTGTAGCACTACATGGGGTTGTTGTGATCCAAGTGCAGCACCTGGCACTTGGTCTTGTTGAACCTCATTCCTTTGGCTTCAGCCCACCAAATCAGCCTGTCCAGATTCCTCTGCAGAGCCTTCCTACCCTCCAGCAGATCAATACTCCCACCCAGCTTGGCGTCATCCACAAATTTACTAAGGGTAGACTTGATAACCTCATCCAGAACATCAATGGAGGAATTGAACAGATATTTCTAAGCAGAGAGCTATCATTCTTGCCTCCAAAGTGTGGCATTTCCCCCGGATCCGATTGCACAGTAGCTGGTAGTTCTCCAGCACAACATTCAACTCCGTCGCCAGGTCCTGACCACTGGACGGCACTTTGGTGGCCAACATCTTGATGTTGTCCTTGAGAATCTTCACCCTCACCTCCTTCTGCAACACATCCTCCTTCGCTCTCTGTCAAAAAAACATGTTACACTGTTAACTTTCAATTGCCTCACACTCAGCGACTCACCACTCAAATCACAGATAAGTAGTTTCACATTGGAGATCTTGCTGCCTACGTATTTCTTGGGCCTGGACATAACAAAATACAGCACTAACTTGCATGGAATTCAGGTCATGTTAGCAAGTGGTGAAAGATCCTGTTTTATTAAGTATACAGATATATTTACCATTCATGGTTTGTTCATTAAAAAAACCTATTACTCAAGGCAAAAAAAAAAAAATCAAGTTCAGTGCTATTTCTATCATGCAAATACAAAAAACAAATTTACCAAAAAAATAAAATAGACGTTTGCTAAAAAACAAGTATATGAGGAAGAAAAAGGTAGGGTGAATTTACAGAAATGATATGTCTCAGAGCTCAGTAACTATCTCCCAAACTTATCCAGGAAAGATGATGTAATTACCCAGGACATGTGCAATTACAAAGCTGGGACCTCCCTCACAGCTGTTGGGTAAGGAACACACAAAAAGGACATCTAGAAGAACTCCTTCAATCTAACTACATTCAGAGGAGCCTGGCAACACATTTACAGGGTAAGTACAGTACAACTCCCAACATACAGCTCTGGAGAAACTGTATTGTCACTTGTCAAATTAGCCAGAACTGAGGAAGAAGGATAGCTGGAAGACAGATCAGGCAGACCAGTCTGAGTCTCCCCGCTGAGACAAATAAAAGGCTCCGGAAACTGAGACTGCTCCATATCCTTCTTTTCAGGTTTCAAGAACAATTTTATGAAATTGAAATACTCCTGACAAATAAGACATTGCACTATATAGTAGAATTTAGCACAATTTTTGTATATATATTTCAAGATGTCTTCTAGATATAAGAGAATAAAAAAAGTCAGTTAATAGAATGGCAAAGAATATAAAATTTTGGAAATATATTTTGGAATATTTGGAAATATATTTTATGGCAGGATTTTCAAAAACCACACAGCCTTATCTTAAACTTATTTCTCCTTAAACCTCTTCCTACTGTCAGCAGGAGTTCCACTCTCTGTTCAAATGACAGCATATGCAAAAATGAGCCAAACCCAGAGAGTGCTTTTTCCCAGTCCTATAAGTAGTCCCAGGATAGTATTGTTACTGCAAATGAAAGGGAATTTTAAGTGTTACAATAAGCTTACAGGCTCACTGACATAACTGTCATAATATACACAATATAATCTGGATTTGACAAAGGTAAATGAGCTAAAAGTCTCACAGATTTGCCAATGAAAAGAAGGCTCTTTCTTTTCTTGGCTTGTGTTCAGCCAGCTGTCAGACTATGTGACCTCAAGTGGCTTCAAAGGACATGAATATATTAAAACTCTTGTTAAGGACTGCTTCAAAAGCCCTTCAAAAGGGACAGTTCAAAACTTCAAATGGCTTCATTAAAGTACTTGGAAGGGTGAATTATTTCTTTTAATTGTCCATCAAGTAACAGCACAGTGGATACTTGCTTACAAAGTGTACACAAATAAACCATTTATGAAGCTATGATTGAACTCTTAGGTTAAAAAGCAGGGAATTATTTACTCTGCACATGTTTTCAAGAAAATTATCTGTTCAACTGACAATATTATAATGAGACAAAAATATCTCCTTCCTCTCCATTTACATGGTCACCAGACTCAAAAATAACAGAGGCAGGGACCAGTATCACTCACTGATCCTTGTGGATCTCTTCCAACTAATGATATTAAAAAAAAAAAAACACTGTTCGCAACAGATGATGAACACATTACAAAACACCTGTTTTAAAGTGATTTTCTAAATGTGGAGTTAGAATACTTAGGGGACAAGAAACTAACTGAGATCCAAGTGATAGAAGCAGAAGAATGTTTTCACAACCATTTAGGTAGAAATACAATATGACACTATAGCTTTCTCAAGATTTGTCTCCTGCAAAGTTTTCCCATATTCCTAATGTTTAATATGCTATACATAAAAAAGCCTGGCTCAACAGCTGAGCAAGCTGTTATTTATTATGAACTCCCTATCCCTCATGGCCAAAAAGAACATCTGCTTTTATAGTTTATGCTTTGAAAATCAAAAATTCCACACAGCCAAGATGAAAAATACCACTAGTCTTGTCATGACCTGAGCTCCTTTCCACAAATATAATTCCATAAAAGGTCAACCCCCAAAGCTTTAAGGTTCTGTTTCTCTTTAATCAGGCCTCTACAATGAGCTGGCATTGCTGACCTTCATTTCCTCTACTGCATTCTCTAGCTCTTCAGGGGACTTGTATTCAAAATCTTTCTCCAAATATTCTTCTTCAGCTTGGGTCATCCATTCTTGCATCTCTGCCAAATCCTTCTTCAGATTTACAGCTTTTTCCTGACTTTCAGACAGGCGATTTTTCTGACTAATGATCTAGAATCCAAGGCAGAGAAAGAAATAGCAGTTTTGTCCTTGTACATGTGAAAAAACACAAGTCTTTGTTAAAATATTTTAGTACTAAAACATTTTCAGGCCTTTTTAATTAATGGAGCACTTTTACATGCACACACAAACTTATGAACCCTTTTTAGCAGATCAAGAAAATCTGAAAGTGAGGGAAGGAGAAATATGATCTTTTTTTCCCTCCTTCATTGAACATAAACTGGTAACAATCCCTGGAAGAAGTCAGACAGAATAAAATCCTCTTCTTATTACAAGTATAGTATAGTTAGATATATCATTATACTGAGCAATAAAAAACTCTTCAGGGCTCACTTCTTTCCACAACCCAGATACTCTGGATTCTATATCAACAGCAAGGCTCTCTAACACAGATTTTCATCAGCAATTGCAACAAAATAAATGTTTCTACTGACAGCAGAAAGCTTCCACCCAAAAGAAACAACCAAATACACCAAATTTGAGTAGTAGTCTATTTATAGCTTTTTACTTTTCAAAGCTGCTTGGAAACCAATAAAAATTATACAGGGACAGCAAAATATTCCAGTCTTCAGAAACAAGAAAAAAAGGTCAGATCTTCCTCCCACGCTCTCCAGAAAAAGCAGCATAAAGCCAAGTGAACAAATTAATTTTTAATTACAAACAATTATAGAATTTATTTTGCTCCTTGCAGTCAGGTACCAAGAAACGTGCGCATTCAAGTTGGGCTTCAGCCACTTTGACAGTGAAACAAGTAAAACATTCCCATCCCACTGTTTCACTGCTTCACCTCCTCTCAATCCTCGCAATTCCACACAACCACGCAGCTGCAGCAACAAGCAAGCACCAGGAACATGTGGAGAACTCACCTGTTTGCTCAGCTTCTCCCACTGAGTCTGGCAGTCTACTAGCCTAGACTTTGTCCAAGCATTTATGCTCGCAATAGGCTGAGCTCTTAAAGCAGCCTCTACTTCTTTCATCTCTTTCAGTGATGGTTCAATTGTCTCCATTTCATTGATAAACATCTAAACACACATCAGAGAAAAGGAATGTTGTTCTTCAGCAAGATTTTACATTCATTTATAATAGTATCAATAATTTTGCAACTTTTAATTATTCCAGAAAAAATTTTTGGAGCAGATCAATGCTGTGATCAGATCAATACCAGACCGCTTAAAATAATCCTTCAGTGATTAAAAATATCACAACTATGCGACTAAAGAACAAAGTACAGCTTGCCATACACAGCGTAAACTTTTTCATATGCCAACCATCAACATCAAAACAACACAAGTTTGAAGATTACATGCACTAAATATTCTATTTCTGGTGTACCTCAATTTATATTCTTCTCCAGGAAAAAAGCATTTGAAGGTACATTCTAATTACTGTAAGACAAAATTCTACCTAAATGTGATCATTATGTGACACTGACTAGCCAGGAATCTTCCTTGCAAAATTCTAAACTCTAGGAATTTGATCAGTTGTTTGTATCTTACTTTCAAGCTACACTTAGAAATTTAATGCAGAAGGCATTTTTCACCCACAGATTCAATTCCCTAATCACAAAAAATTGGGCAAAATATATAAGCCTTTTATAGAGGAAATAATGCCAACTTGTAAATAGGTATTTATAACTACATTGAAGATCTTAAAAAAGCACAAAATATTATAGCTGCAAAAAAAAAGAAATCAAGTCAAACATGCCCTGAAGAAATATAAAACTATTTTTCTGGTGGGCTTAATGTGCTATAAACAGTACTTAATACAAAGAAAATAATAAAGAAGTGATGCTACTTGTTATTTCAAAAGACTCCTTATAAGAGCAAAACTCACTGTGCACTGGTCAAGTTGCCTTTGAAGCCCTTCAGTATCCCCTTGAACAGCCTTTTCTGTCATCAAGAAGTCTTTCACTCCATCCATCCACTTCTGAACAACTTTAGAGTCAGTCTAAATCAAATAGAGAAAAGAACACTGATTCATTGCTGTGATGGAGAATGTATGGCTGTTGCACTTCAACTTCTAGCAGCTTGCAAAGGGTGTTCTACAAGCTGCTGGCATAGTCTTAGTTTGGAATCAGACCAACTTTTGTTGAATTTTTGGGTTTGTTTTATTGGGCTTTTTGGGGGGAAGAAGAGCATTCTAAATTTCTCTGTTCTCAAATTTATATGAATATTAAATTCATAATAGTGATATTCTTCCATCCACTAGAGCATGGTTTAAGTGACACTGAACTGTTCCAGGCTATCCATCACACCAAAGCACAGGATCAGGTAAGGAGGAGAGCATGGTTTCAAGAATTATGTGGTTACTCTTCACATGAAGGATCTGGCTGAAGGCTGGAAATATGCCTAAAATCTATGATAAAAAAAATGCACGACTGTTTCCACACTTGTTTGAAAACTGCACTCCAAAGGAAAAGAGAGGGTCCTATAAAAATTCATATGTGGAAAAGAGGAGTGGACAGTGCTAAACATACTTTTCAGGTAGAAACCATGCTGAGAAAGCCATTTGCATAAGCAAGACACATATAAAAGGAAAAAAAATACAGAGGAACAGACTAATCACTAAAATTAAAAAAAAAAAGCCTAGCTGTTTGAGGCCAATAGTACAATACTGTACTCACTAGAGCAACTCTTGGGGGAAAAAAATAAACACACCCAATTTCAGAATTATGTGATCTAACAATTGGCAGTTCTTATACCCTGCAATGAGGTAGGAAGGGAGGAAGGGAAGAAAGGAGACAGAGGCATTGCTATCTCCTTCCCATGCAGTCTTGGATGTTCCAAATCATCCTTACAAACAAAACCAATACAAAGAGGGCTCTTATTTCCCCTGGTTCAACCAACTTATGAGGCTGACATTTTTTATTAATATAGCTGGACTTTTACTCAAAGTTTTGGACTATTTGGTTGGAGTTTTTGATAGATATCATCTATCCTGACACAATCATCATCATAGAAGAGCTCATCAGCTTCACCTTCTAACTCTGCACGTCACAGAGGAGGAAAGCATACACTTCATTTTCTTAAAAACCTTACACTAACAGTGTTTTCAAGATCAATATATTACGCACTGTTTCTCAAAAAATATCTGCATTAATGAAAACCCATTAGACTAAGTCCATGTTTATTTTTAGATCACTGCTACCATTAGAGGTCAAAGTCATGGCATTTTCTTCATTCCTTTTCTATTTTGATGGAATTTCCTGCAGATGATTAGCCTGAAAATAATTTTCTAAAAAACAGGCCCTATGATGCTTAACAGTGAACCATAGCTTAATGTAAAAAAATATGTATTTATACAGGCTGCCTTTTGACAAGGCACTATAGCACACAACTAATTTAGCATTTTTACATATTTACATATTTATTTACATAAATAGCTGAAGATAATTAAGTGGGATTACTCAAACTTAGACACACATTTAAATAACTTGCTGAATCACAAACCAAGCCTACAAAGTTTAATTAAGTAAATGTTCCTACATTGCACAGGTAAATAATTATCAGTGGTCAGTCAAATAACCAGTGTAGGCTGTTGATGTACAAGAGTTCACAATTTTTAGACATGAACATCCTCGTCATAGAATGGTCTGGGTTGGAACAGACCTTAAAGATCATTCAGTTTCAACCCACCAGCCATGGGTAGGGTCATCTTCCACTAGATGCCATCCAAATGGGCCTTGAACACTTCCATGAATGAAGCATCCACAGCTTCTCTGGACAACAAGTTCCAGTGTCTCACTGCCCTCACAATAAAGAATTTCTTCCTAAAATCTAATCTAAACCTACCCTCTTTCAGTTAAGAGCCCATTATCCCTTGTCCTGTCCCCACAAGCCCATGTGAAAAGTTCTCCTTCATCTCTCAAAGGTTCCCTTTAGGTACTGGAATGCTGCTATAAGGTCTTCCTTATAGATCTTCACTTCTTCAGAATCAGTTTTTGACATTTATTCCAGGCAGGAACAAAGATCAAACATGCTGAATTTCAACTTGTTCACTCCTAGAAAAACCACATGATGTACAGCCATGCAGCAGATTTAAAAGATCTGAGAGTGATACATAATCAAAGACACAGCAAGTCATATATTACTAGAGGTATGATAACAGAATACAAGATAAAGAAAATTTCTTTCAGGAGAAACAAGATGCAAATTTGATAAAATGAGCCTAGTCTACTCCTCCCATCACATGAGTATTACAGTCTACCAGTAAAACATTACTCCCAGTTCATGTCACTAATGTCACACATTGTCAGCTTGGGGGAGCCTCTATCACATCACAAATAACAGAACCAGCTAAACACAGGACTCACAGGCAGATCTGCCATTGACATGCTCATCAAGCTAACAAAGGTATCTTAGTCATTGCTCACCTGTCTGCTCACTGTTAGAATGAAAATATTTACACTGTTTCTTTTCAAAAACCTAAATGTGATGAGTGTTGTTTTGGGAAATGTCAATTTTTAAAGGTGATTTGGGGGGTGAAAAAAGAAACATTAAAAATAAACTAATACTTGCATGTAGTTGAACATAAACCACATGTCGTCCAAGCACTGACATTCACTTCTTCTTTTCTCCCCCATGTAAACTTTTTTCCCCTTTAATAGCCAGGTGCTTCAACTCCTTTTTAGCCAAGGAGATCCTGCCTAGCCATTCTCCAAGCTAATCTTGTGTTTGGCATCTGCACCAGGACCATACACCAAGGCTGCCATACCAATCTTTCCTGCATTACAAGTTATATCCTGGTGTGCCCAGTGTGGTCCACAGCATTTTGATTCAACTTGTTCCAGACTATCATTTTTAATTTATACAGTATTAGACTACAAAAATCTCCATATAGATAAGTACCAAAGGAAAAAATCAGGGAATATGACACAACAGTCCATCCACTGATAGCTTCACAAAACATTTAGAAAACACAAAAATTGCGTACTCAAAAATACAGTTCATAAGACAACACAATGTAAGCCCCATATTTCAACATATAGCACCAGTAGGTACTTCTTTCATCTTCGGTTACTTCATAATTATCATAATGGTTTAATATTAATAAAGCAACTATATAATAATTGCTTCCATTGTTTCTTCTGCTATAATTTCTTTTTTGGCTTCTGTACTTCCTTTTAAGGTAAAGGAAAGTTTCTAGCATCTTGCTCAGGACATAATTCTGTTCTCAGAACAGTGGGATTTTCTGTCTTGCAGAATTTCATAGGCATGTGTATATATTTATAAAATAGGTAGGAGGGCTGAGTAACCTTAATTTTTTAACTGTCCTTCCTGTCACTTCAGAGGCCATGGTTGGAACTGGAAAAGTCACTATACCCAAGCATTTTCCTTATTCACTTTTCTAACTTCCTTGTACTAATTCTTCATGACTGTTCACCAAAACCTTACTTGAAGGAGCAAGTTTTCTGTAGCAGGCATGGAATTACACTTTAAGACTAGTGGGCATCTGACACCAATCACACTGAAGATCATCAGCCCCTACTGGGATTAACAACACAGCTGGCATGCCCTTGACCTTAGCAAAACCTTTGCTTATAAAAAGAGAGGGACTCTAATTTTAAGCGAAAAGTATTTCTGCTAGAAGACAAAATAATATCCTGGGCACATTAAAATTCCACTTCTATGCTGCTACAAATATACTATATATGCTTTCAGCCTCTGCCAGACTAGTGGATCATCAAAATTCCACTTCTCAATCAGTTTCATCTGGACTCCTGCAGGAACACAGAGAAAGAAAGGTCTATAAAGCAAGTGAGTTATGCAAGCAAAAAGAAAAAAAACATCCTTTCATTTTACCTCAAACATTCTCAACTTGGGCATAATTTCCTCCAGTAGTTTAGTATCTTTGGAAAGCTTGGCCTTTAACTTGTCCCAGCGTCCCTGCACATCCTTGAACTCTTTCACGTAGGTGTTTTTTATATCCGAAGATGCATGCTTCTCCAAAGCCTTTGTTTCTTCAGCAAGTTTATCTACCCTGGGCTTCTGGGCTTCCAGTGTCTCACAAACTGTCTATAACAAAAGGAAAAAAAGCCTCCTTCCAGTATTAGCCATACAACAGGTACACACTTACATATAAATCCAAGTACATTAAAAGTTTCATTGTGCAGATGGTCAAGAGTGATACTTGTGCAGACTCAATGAAGAATGATACTCCAGTTACAGCAGTTATTGCAGCAGAGATGTCCAAACAACCTTTTAAACAGCAAAACCTTCAGCTGCTGTACTGGGGCAGCAGCAGAGACTACAGAAGGGGTAGCAAAGCTTGGCCACAAAGCTCAACACGCGCAGGCATCTCCGCCTCCCGTGTGCCGTGCCATACTGGCGCTCGAGTCAACAAAGCAATGGCTGTGCCACACTGCATACTCAGAGCAAACTTCAGTGCAGACAGACCAGGGCCTCAGTATGGTCATATCCCCACAAGTTGGCTTTTTAAAAGCACATGGAAACCAGCTGAGAGTGTTCTTCCAAGCTTTGTAAAGTGAAATATAATGTCTTAGTTGCAAATAAAAGCTCTGGATACTCAAGTTTTGAAAACTACTTTCCCAGATGGGCTACGGGGAAAGATACATTCTGAGTACATTCACTATGACATTGCTGATATAAAGAGTCACTTGATTTGAAAGGGCTAGTTTACTAATATGAAAAACAGCTGCTGAAGGTATAAGCCAAAACATAAAAAATGCTGCCACTTCATTGAACTTATCACTTTGATTACTGTGCTTCAAATTTGCTTAAGAGAATTTCACAATGAACACATGAAATTATAATTAATTTAATGGATTTAATCTTCTAGTATATACATTTAATAGGTACAAGTAGGATGCGTGCATACATATTTTGCTGTATTTTTACTGAGGAAGACTTTTTTTAAAATGTTCACGTTCTCAAATCTACCTTACATTTATCGTGGTTTCTTTTCCTGGAAAATGTAGCAATTCCTCTAAGACAGGTAGAGAGGTAGCAATGAGACTGGGAAGAGGAATGTATGTTTCAGAAAACAAGAGCATTCTGTGCAGGAGACCACAGATGAAGCATTTATCAGTGCCTGCCACAGTGCAGAGAGAGCTGAACTAACCCCAGGTCCACAAGCAGCTCCTCATATACAGTTTGTTCCCCTCTCCTGTCACATGCTAATGTTAAAGCACCTACACTAGCATAGTATGTCCTTTCAGGGTAATTAGTCTCTGAAGAAAACTGGGAAGAAGCAGGAAAAGACAAGCTTCCAAAGGCTAAATGCCATTGCAATTTATCTAGCATATGGACCAGAAAATCTCCATCACGTTTAAACAATACAGAAGCAACACTAAAGAGAAAACCAAAGAATTAAAGTTTGTTTTAATCTCTTAGTTCAAAAAAACCACAAAGCACTAATAACTCTGTTTATTGCACTTCCAAAAATCATCACTCTGCTGAAGAGAGAACGATATAACAACCTCTCTGCACCCAGCAACCAGAGATCCAGAGCTCCTACAGCCTTATTAGGCCACCATACAGGGAAAAACACATGCTTCTGAATGTGGAAGGTGGTAGAGCAGGCAGGGAAGAATTTGATTTTTTTACAAACAAACAAACAAACAAAAAGGGGGGGGAAATACTGGAGATGCAGAATTCTCTCCCTGGAGGGAGGCACATCCCTGCCTCAGTATCTGGTATTTGCAAAGTTGCTGTCATCTATAAATTTTTGTCTACTTTATAAGCACAGCTTCCCTTTGATAGGCAGTCTGGAGGTCAGAGAAGTACAGTTACTGTCTCCAAACACCTGAGCAGGATGAGTTTGTTAACCAGCTGACGCTCAGACAGTTTAAAGCCAGCATACCCCTCACACCTGGGTGAATATATTTACCCAATGCTTGGAGGGGAGGGTGGAAAGCCTGCAAACCACAGTCCCTTCAGAAGGGCAGAGGCAGGGTCAGAGGAGGTCACCCTGCCCCAGGACAGAATCAGAACAGGCACAGGCATGACTGTGGTGTGGCTCAGGCAGGTGCAGCTCCCAGCTCCTCATTTTCGTTACAACTGCACTCAGCAACAGAGAAACAGACCTTGGATCAGGTCACCAACCTGATCCAACCCAGCCTCTAGAAGGGAGATTCTCTTGGAGCCCTAACATTTGTTTTACACCTCCTGAACACAGGAGGTACATAAACATTCTTTCCTTTCTGCCTATCATTTGTTCTGCAACTCCTGAGCACAGGAAGTACATGCACACCAGAGAGTGCCCTTTCCTTTTCCCCTGGCTGAGCAGCCCCAGCTCTCAGCCCCATCTCCTGTCACAGGCAGCACAAGAAGCTGGGAAGTCCTGAAGGCTCAGAGATACCCAGCCCGTGTGGCCTGGACACGTCCCTCAGCAGCCTGGTAACTCAGCAAGCCACCGCCAAAAGTGGGTTCCACACCCACATCCCTGACACACCTCTGAGCAGCGTTAGCTACCCCACTGAAAGCAAGGCATGAGAACAGAGGGTGACATCAGTGGGGTAACCTCCTTCCTCAGTGCAAAGGGCAGAGTTACCTTGGCCTGCTGCAGGGCACTCTCCACCTTGCTGGGCTCGCTCAGGCCACTGGCAATGCAGAGCTGCTTGCCCTCCAGCTCACTCAGTGCGTCCCTCAGCTGCTGCAGGGACTCCACGTACTCCTGGCTCGGCTGCCTTTCTGTCTCTGGGACCATGTAAAACAAGAGGGGAACAAAATACAAAGTAAGGAAATGCACTTGAACCCAAATCATAGGAGATGTGAACAACTTTCCAAGAGCTAAAAAACTCTTCAACAGATAGCACTGGTTTTCCTCTAAAAATATTAAATATATAACATGCAAGTACATAGAATATAATAATAAGTATGCAATTACAACCTTCCAAAAATTTTACAAACTCAATCCCATTTTCATAAATTCTTTTTATACACTTAAGCACCTAAATTTGTTTGGGTGGGAGCGGTGGTAGAATCAGTAGTATTTAAATTATATGTTATCATACCAAGAATAACCCATAGTATTTAAAATATATAAACCACTCAAATTTAGTATTTTGCATTTTTAAGCTTTAGACATATCTACTATTTATCTACAAATACACACACACTGATATCTGCTATATATAGAAAACAGTATAGCAAATATAATAGCCATACATTACATATTAAATTAAAAATACACACTATATATAGGAATTATATAAGACAAAATATATGGGAATTATATAAGGTAATATTTATAAATATGTATGTGTGTATATAAAAAACATATTAGTGTGGGTTTGTGTTTTGCTTGCATTTTTACATTTTTTAAATATATTTACCCACACAAATATATAAAAATAGCAGTTTTCAGCCTATTGCCAGAACAGAGACACCATCTAGAAAGAGTTAAAAGGGAATTAAAGTTTGAATGGAGTATCTGCTTGCCATCTTCAACCACATGTCAAAATTTGTTCAATCCAGCCCCACGTGGAATCCCAGGCAGGAGGCAGCACCTCACTGGCATTTCAGAATGAAAACAGCCAATTGGAATAACTGCAGCAAACAGGATTTTGCCTATAAATCCTGTACTGTGGTATGCACATTCTCTGGCCCTAGATTCCTAAGCAATTTTGTTACTGCCCCACGTGAAAATCAATCTAAGCCTTGTTCTGACTCAGCAGGTAGCTTTTCAACAGCTTACTGTCAGAATTGTCCTACCTTTTATAAAATGAATCAACATTTTTGAGAGAATCAGAGTTATCCAGTTCTCTTTTCTCAAAAGGCCAGCTCAATTTAAAGAGGGGAGGGGAAAAATTAATAAGAAGCATATAGGTGCACTGACACTAAATGACAGAAAATCCTGAAGGAGAAGAAAATAGTTAAAGTAGTTTCTCAGTGACAAAAATTGAGTCAATTCCCATCTAAAAAATGCCCATAGAGTTGGGACTGAGTAGGTCTCCATGGGGGAATTTCCAGAGGCTCAAAGAAGAGCCATAGGAGGAGCTGGCCTTCTGTCAATCAAGGCCTGCCAAGTTCACAAATGCCTAAGTCACACCACCAGTCACATAGCTCTGGAAGTTTTTACCTTGCAGCAATTCAACTACGCTGTAAATAAACAGCTAAAACCCTGAACTGACATTTCCCTCTGTTCATCAGCAATATATCTTCTCAGCAGGTTGTCTCATTCAAGCGACACACAAACACAAATTTAATGTGTTTAAATTTAATATTTGCAGTGTTTCTACCACGCAATAACTGGTTCAAGTAGATCAATAACACCTCAAGTGATGCGTGACACAAAAAAAAAAGTATTTTTGTCACATGATGTATAGCTACTAAAATACAAAATACCAATAAAATTACTCACCAGTACATGAAGTCAAAACAGCTATAAAGTAATAACTAGTCACAGTAAGAATGAAACCCCCCTCCTTGTAATTTGAACATGGCTGACAGATACTTCATTCACACAGTTTTCTGCATACATATAATTGAAGCATGCAGACCTGGTGCAACGTACTGTATAAATGTCCTAACAATTTAGTAATTGAGCCTATTTTCACTACATACAGAATGTATGTAATGCTCTTCCATTTGGAGCTGTTAATAAAACACTTCCTCAAATTACTCTGAAACAAAAACTAAGGAAAAGAAATCTCTTACAAGTCTGTGCTGTTGCTATTCAGCTGTAAAGTATTACCAGAACTACATATTCCATGCACTACATTTAAAATTCTTTAAAAAACAGCATGACTGGTTTGAATGCTCATAATGAAATCTATAATGCAACAACAACCCAAGTAGAAACTGCCTGAAAAGCAAGCCAGATGCCAAATCACTTCAAAGATGAAATTTTAAAAAGGAATTACGTATGACTAATGTGCTCAAAGCTATGAAAAAGAATAAGTTTCACACGCGCACTTTCATTTTACAAGGTTCTCCTAATATTCTACTTTTCATTTCTAGAATTTCATTACAGAACGTTTATTTCTCTAAGTGCCAGAGAGAGACAGATTTCTGAGCTATATTATCCACCTTAAATATGTCTTGCTAAGTAGTTAAATGAGGTTTCAGGAATGTTTCATTCTTGCATAATTGTTTTAAACATCATGGAATGACAGACTCTTGAATTGTGCACAGAGGAGGCCACATCCTTCCAGATGAATAAATTAATTTTGTCCATTTGGCACAAAGCCTAGCATAAACACTAGAAAAACTCTACCAGAATTCAATGAGTTTTCAGTCAGCTCAAAACAAACAAAAAAAAAATCAAAACACAAATAAGCAGGAGGCTTTATGCTAATATATGTACTTATGTTTATTTATTTACCTTTTTTCAGCTGTTGGTGACGTTCCTCTAGTTTCTGACGAGTCAATTTGAAGTGATCAAGAAAACCATTCAAGTTCTCCTGAATAAAATTTGGAGGCATGGGCTGAGAGGTGAGTGTCTTGCAGGTGGCTTTCAGATGTTCCAAGTGTGGACTCAGGCTTACAAGATGACTTAACTCCTGCTGTAAAAGAAAAACCAAAATCAAAATTCACATTTACTGTAAGCACAAAGATTTTAGCATGCTACTGCAGCACAGTTCATCCACATTACTAGAGTGACAACACTAAAGTACTTCTGTGACAGATTCTAAAATCTTCCAGTCAAGTCAGGTGCCCTGCATAGACTTAGAAACTAGGCCAAGCTCTACTGGGGCGTCCTGTGGTTCTGACAGCTTCCATTCAAAATCAGCAAGTTTGGCCAGACTTACCTGACATAAGTCTTTCAGGACTGCTGAGGACTGGGATGCTGAAGAAGCTTTTTTAAGCCAGTTATCCTTCTCAGTTAAAGTCTTCTCAAGCTCATTCATTTCCTTTAAATAAGCATTTATATCTTCTTGGTACTTTATCTTTCTAGCCACTTCTTCTAGATTTTGAACCACATCTTTCCACCCCGACAAAATTTTCTCCATAACAGATTTTATATCCACTGTAGGAAGTCCTTCTACAAAGATTATACAAATTACTGTTATATTAACTGCAACACATTTATATTAACAGCCATTTAACCTTTCCTTTCTTCAAATAAAAGTGCACTTTCACTTTAATATACAAAACACTTTGATCCCAAGTCCAATATCTATAAATCTATACTTATTACTCGCACCATTTCAGCTCTATATTGCTAGTAAAATGTAGAGTGAAATACTCTAATTTTGAGGAAAGACATAGGGTTTTTTTTTTTGCTGAACCCCTCTAGCACAAGTAGAGTCCAAAGCTCTGGTCAGGGCAGCCAGGCAGCTTTCACAAGAGCACTTGATGACCCTGCTCCATGGATGTCCCTGTGCTCACACGCTGGCCACAGGCTTGGCACGCCAACACGACAGCAGCCACAGGGGAGGAGCATGCACACAAAGAGCAGTCACTGCCCTTCTGACACAGCCTGTACCTGCCCCAGGATAGAAATGGATGTAGGCACAAATGTGCCCAATGTGCCAGTGCTGTGCATTATTCCACACAGGTGCAGCTGGGCCTAGGTCTGGAAAAAGGCTGCGAGCCTGAGCTGGACAGAACATACTATGAGACCCTAACAAAACTAGGGGCTCTATATTGGTTATTTTCTAGAGATCCCAACCTTTAAAATGACAAACAATTAGAAAGCAAATTGTTGACCTTACTCTTTTGCTAATACAAAGCAGCTTTTCAACTATGCATTTCTTGTTATGGTTAACACATGCTGGTTTCATATCAGGACTTATCATATCACAGCTAAATGGGTTTGCAGAAGAAAGAGGAAGGGAGGATTACATTCTGCTGAGGTTTGAAAACAAGCAACATCTAAAAATTTTTATAAACCAAACTAAGTCAAATCAGTGGCTTTCAGCCACCAACTTCAGGGCAATAGCACCCACTGTAAAAAGCTTCAGCTGCAGTAGGGAAGGAGGGAGGACTGAACATTCTTAGTAAATTGGGGCACACGAGCAAAGCGTTGGACTGCAAAAAAATGGATTGCTGAGAAATCCATTGGAATTCAGCATTTTCCAAAAGGGATGCTGGTCATTATGCAGGACAGTGACACCATCCTCTCTCCTGCCTGAATGCTACCAGTGATGACAACTTCACCAGATGTCAAGTGCACAGCAGATCTGGAAGATTGCTTCCAGATGACATGAACATGTCTTATAGAGATCTCATTCCACTGATGGAATTTTTTCAATATGAAACAAGATTTTCAGCAAGGCTTAAAGATTCAGCTTCCATAGATATCAATTATAAGATCCCATGGATAAGGGTTTTAATTAGCAATCATTTTCCCAATCATATAGACTTCTCTCTTGCCTTTCAGCCATAGATTGTGATTGCATCATCAAAAACACAGACATTTTTTACAAAAACAGATAAAAATATGGAAAGAGATAGACACATACGTATCAAGTTTAAATTTGGCTTCAAAATTTTCACTTCTCTATAGCAGTTGTTTTAAAACTTTTACTTCAAATCAAACCACTTCCTTGAAAGCATCTAACTAGCATTGTTACTGAAAGAGAAATAATTTCTTAAAACAACCCTTGAAGGACTGCAAATGAACACATGCACATTAATGAATAATAATAATGTTTTTCTAAAAGCTTTAATTAAAAAAAACACATAACTTACTAGTAACAGTAACAATGACCATGAAGGAACGAAAATGGAGGGAGAAGAAAAGAGATAAGTATTTCAGTATTATTTCCCAGCAACTCAACTCATTAAATCACAAAATAGAAAAACTCCAAGTTGCTTACCCTTTCCCATTTGATCCAAAAGAACGTGTCCACTTCGTTTCAGTTCATCTAACATCTGGCTTTTTTCAGCTCTTTCCTTTTCAATCACCTTCAAAGTGAATCCCAAAAGAATGCAGTGGCAGCAAGGGTTATTTTCCTTGACTTCCCTCTTTCACCCAGTAATATCTATTTTCCCACTACTACCCAAAACACATCATTGTCTTGGGTACACCACCTTCTGAGCTCCACGTTAGTTCTGCTTGTGCAGAAAACAAATGTAAAAGGAGTCACCTCTCACAAGTAGCAGGCATGTGAGAGATTAGTACTACAGCATCAGGAATATTGATTAATGGCTTGATGATCCCACAGTATGAAATAAGATACTGGGACAACAGTTAAAACAAAACACTTCTGATCAAAAATTCAGCTGTAATTCTCAATGTGAACCAGCAGAGAAAAGACTTTCTTCTTAATAGCCCCTTCATTTCTACAGTTTCTACTGTGATTTCCAGTAGAAGGCACCAACAGACCTGTTCCCTAGAAGTCCAAACAGCAAGAACTATAGCACACCAGTAATCCACTTTCATAAGCTCTAGTACTTTACTCTCACAAAGATTTGGAGAGGGACATTCTCCATGACTACCAAGATTTTTAAAGGAAAAAGCTCCTCCCACAAGTTATACATATTGGTGATTATTCCTTTGTGAGTCAATCGGTAGAATACATCCACAGAGAAAAGATGAGCTCCTTGGCCACAAAACCACAGCTTCAATATCTTCTGTGATTACAACACAGTATCTCCAAACTAAAATCTTTTTGAACCTCATGTCAAAGGTCATTACTCTGGTTTAGGCTTACTTCAGTACATTCAGAAGCATGCACTTATTTGCACAGCTGGGAAGAACAAACTCTGTCCTACCCACTTACAGTCCAGTCATTTAAAAACAGTGCTGTTCATGGGAACCTGGTGTTCATTTCAGGACCTCTTTTTTAAAGAGCTATAAACATTCTTAAAGATCTATAAATAAAATATTGGGATAGTTGTTTTGGTTTTTATTTCCGACAGTACTCCCATTCCAAACATTCCTACTGGCACCATTTTCCACAAGAGAACTATGGAGAGGCTCTTTATAGAGATTTTTAAGTATTGTTTTTGATTTCGAAAGCAGATTCAGGTCCTGTTAAAGCTCCAGTAAGTCTTCATTAACAAAGAATGCTCAAGAACCAGAAAAAGGCAAGAATAATTCCTGACAAGGAACAGAAAATAAAATGGTTATTTCACAGCTCCCAAAAGACTCTATAAAATTATATAGTCTGTCTTGCAGGTCAGCAATACTGTACACAAGCTGTAACAATCAGGTTTTCTCCAAAATTAATAGAGCAAACAACATGTCCAAGCATTATAACAACAAACCACTTTGGATCCTGGCTGGTACAGTGTTTGAGGAGTGTCACAGCATGATTCAAGGGGTCTCTGAGCCCCCCACTGGCCCATCTCTACCAAAATTATATAAGTGGCATCAATCAAGGCCATTTCCAACTGTGAAACATTAAACCAAAATATGCTACTTAGTGTAAAAGATAATAATCCTGAAGACAGACATTTTTCAGACCTCCAAGGGAGACATCAGTAATTTATGTTTTTTAAATTTCCTGTGGATTATGCAACACCACAGGCAAAAAAATGTGTCCAGCTGGTCAGAGATTTCCATGTATGCTCAGTTCTGAACCTATTTAACTGAGGGACTTAATCCCCTCAAAGCATGCGGATCAGCTCACACCTCCAGCTGACAGCCAGCTTAGATCCAGAGTAGAGTATTCACTGAAACATGCTCTAGCTCCCCATTTTACCTTCAGTTTTTCTTTCATGCTTGAAGTCTCTCTCATCTTCTTATATTCTCTGATGTCTGCAGCCTGAATGGCAGATTTTGATTTTGAAATCCAGTTCAAGAACTCAGTACTTTCAGCATCAAACCTAGTTTAAAAGGTCAGACAGTGGTTTGTTTTTTGGTTTCAGTCACTCTGTCTTAAAAATCAAAAGTCTTAAAGTTCAGCACATTATTCAATCCCAAACCAGAAAAGCTTTGCACAAAATTCATGCTCCGCATATTACTGCTCACAGGAAGTAGAGACAGACTTTTAAAAGCCTACTATAATAAAAATTATACCCACAATATCAGCTTTCAGGAACAAATTGAGAATCATGGTGCAATTTATTTTACACATAGCTTCACACAAATTATAACCATATCTTTTAATATGTTACAAAACAGATCTCTCAATGCCAAGTATTTTGAAAGTAATAACTAGACCTCAGGAACAAAATAAATAAGAATTTCAGTTCTAAGTTTCAAAAGTCTGCAACGCTATTTTGTCTGAAGGAACAGCTAACAGTGGCAGTGACAGCTGACAAAGATTTTTGCACACTTAGCTGACAAAAAATGAACTTTTATCTTACTGGTTCTGTCTACACGCATCTATACTAACAACTTTCTTACCCCTATGGCTTCTAAACTATAACCTGACACCACCAAAAAAGACCAAATCAACTTTCAAATTAATCAGTACTGTACAGAACTTGAGAGATGGACAGATACACTGTACAGACTACAAGTCAGGTTGAATTACAATTACATTACTTAACAAATCCTAACATGGAATAACAGCACCCCAATAAACGCAATAGTCAAAGTTTCCATGGGAAAACTGGTAAAATTCCACTAACTGGTCATTTGTTGGTTTCAAAAGAAGCAGATGGAAACACACAAAAGCATCAGAAACTTTATGACCTATATTTACTAACCCTGGCTTTAATACAGTTTCAACTCTAGGAAAACAGACAGATAAATCATTTTTGCTTTCAAAACCTATAATAGATTCTACAACTCAGGCGACACAGATAGAACAGATGGCTGCTGACTGCTTTACTGCCCTGGCATATCCAGATGCACACACCGCCCCTACCAGAGCTCAAAAGGTCTGACCACAGTCTTCAGGAGGGTTTGGGCAGGTTCCTTACCCCTTCAAACCTCCACTCCTCCTCCAGAAATAAATTAATTAAAGACTCTTCTTCATTGCGCAAACACACAGTGGCTCCCTAGTCTCGATGCAGCCTCTACTGTATCTCTAAATGATCGGACAAAGATTTAAACCAGTGATACTTCAAGGAAATACTCATTTCCTCAGCCAAGCACAAAAAGCAAAATTTTGAGCACATAGCATTTAATTTCCTAATTTATATTTAAACAATTCCTTTAGTTTTAGGTATGCTATTTAATAACAAGAATTCAACACAAGTTATGAAACACTGTTTGGCTTAAGAGGAGAGAAGGTTCCAGGAAAACTTGATAGCAGCCTTCCAGTACCTAAAGGGGGGGCTACAAGAAAAATGGAGAGGTACTCAATGGGAAGAGTATTGATAGGACAAGGAGTAACTTCTAAAGTGAAAGACAGTATATTTAGATCACATATCAGAAACAAAAATTATTCAGTATGAGGGTGGTAGGATACTGGAACAGGCTGCCCAGAGAAGCTGTGGATGCTCCATCCCTGGAAGCCTACCAGACCAGACTAAATAAGGCTCCAAACAACCTGCATTAGTGGAAGGTGTCCCTGTCCTTCCAAGGAGGTTGGAATGACATGATCTTTGAGGCCCCTTCCAGCCCAAATGATTCTATGAGTCTATATATGCAAATGAGCACCAGCCACTCCAGAAATACTTGTCAAAGGAGACATCAGTATAATATTCTTATAACTAAATACAAGAGAGATGGAAAATGTTTCTGGGCATCTTTTTTTGTGCAGTTTCTCCCATTTTTCCCATAAGTTTTAGGAAAATTAGAAATAAATAATAAATCAATCAAAATGCTTGACACTTTAATACCACCTCTTGAGCAAAGATGAGATGTTTTGCATAAAGTAAATGTAAATCTGTCTTTTCAGCAAAGGAGCTGAGGTACAAAGGACTGAAGACCTGCTTCTATGAGAAACAAAACATCCCTGTTTTCCTTTGAAATTAATGGAAGCTACAGGTTTTCTGCTGCTCCGAAAACAAGGCTGTATATAACATTCCATTCCCATTCAAAGAATCACAGAATTGTGAGGGCTGGAAGGGATGACTGGAGATAATCTAGTCAAGCCCCCAAGCCCAACCTCACAACTGCAATTCAAGTATTGCTCACTTGCATAAAGAAGGATCAAAAGTCAAGACAGTCTCTGTAGTACCCAATGAGCAAGGGAAAATGGCAGTGACATGTACTTACTTTTTCTTTGCTTCACTGTCCCCTGGAATTTGCCTTTTCTTTGGGAGTGGTGGTGGGGGCAACTCCTGTCGGGACTGTTTAACCACTGCCTGCTCCTTCAATGGTGTTTCTGCAGCAATCTTCTGTGAAATCTGTGACATTCCTATGCTTCCTACAACTTGAGTTACCTACACAAAGTGATTTAGGGTAAGGATTATGTGTCATTTTACATAAGCTGAGTTGCTTTTTCTTATTTTCTTTTATTCAGTCACAAAAACCTGTTCATTCACTCCCACAAATGACCACATTGAGCTGTCATGAAGCACTTTTATCATATTTACGCTCCAGAGAAAAAGATAATTATTCTCATTTTACAGATGGGAACCAAGCATCAAAATTCTCAGTTCAACTAGAATTGTGCCAGTCCAAGTGAACTAAAATTAACAAAAGGAGCATTATATGTATTTTCTTTCATCATTTCTTCACAGAAAGAACAAAGGTACTTGGAGTTTATTACTAGCAATTCTACATTTTGTACTCTTACTCTATAAAACAAAGCCTAGATCTCATGAAGAGCTGATACACAGTGAATTTGACCTAAAAGCTCACTCAAGTCAATAAAAACCTCCCATGCTCTTTATCAGGTTATAAGGTAAGTCCCTGGAGACTCAACCTCTAAGTTCCAAGTATGTGCTTGTATTTAAGGAGAGTGAAAGGATAGAGACAGGAATTGGCATTCTCTAGTGCTTTGACTAAAACACAAGAACAAATTAAAGCCACATGGCTGCAATGAGCCCCTACCCAGACTGCACAACTCATTCACTATACATTAAATGGATCATGAATTGGTGCCATGGTTTTTACCATAACAACATATTACTATCACCAGAAAAAGCACATATGAGTTATAAAGCTGTCAAATAAAACCCTCACAGAATCCACTAGGAGTTCTGTCTAAATAAAAACACTACCAAGCACTCAAAACACTAAAATAAACATTGAACGATCTAGCTTGGCTATCATCATTACATGTCAAACAAACAACTACTCTATTTTCAACAGATGAGAAATCATACTCACAGAGCATAAATACTTGTATGACTCCCATTTATTTATCTATTCTAGGGTTTGGGTTTTGCCTTTGTTTTCTTTTAGTATCAGATTTAAATCCAGTCCCAGCACTCTTACAATGTTTAAAGGCATTTACATAGACTGATAATACATGGCAAGCCTGCTTTACTCATCAGAAAAATGAAGCTTAATCTGTTTGAGAAAGGAGTAATAGTACTGGTCAGTACTAGTCTTGGGCTTTTGGAGACCAAAAATGCAGGCAGCTTTGTCAGCCCCATGTGAAGCATTCACCTACCTCTCTAGCCTGATGCCTGGACAATTTTGCTGACACAGTGCAGTTTGCATACATGCAGTCATACAAAAAGCTAAAAAGTAAGAAAGCCTTGTAAATACCTGGTTAGAGTAATCCTCTAGCTTCTGAACCAAACTGTCCCACCTCTGAGTTAGCTCTTCTTGATCCTGATCAATTTTACTGGATGCTTTGCCATTCCCAAGGATTTGAGCCACATCCTGACCTAGTTCATTCAGCTGGTCTAGTGTTTGTCGTTTCATACCCAAGTCCTCTTTTAAAATCTGTAGTTAAAAGAAAAGATTAAAATAGAGCATCAAGTATTCTACTTCCCCTAAGCTTTAATTCCATGGCTAAAAGGCAAAGGGGTTTGAAAGGGTGGTGACAGGGTGAAAGATGTACTACCAGAGCCAGATTAACAGTTCTTTTGTGTAAAAAAGCACTAACAGACACTCTTTTTAAAGAGCACATCCTTGAAACATCTCCTAGAGGAGCCAGCAGTATCTCTTCAGTAACAGTTACAAATGATTAGTTCAGGTACAAGCTGCTCCAATGAAATAAAGAAAAATCCACACCACAAACCAAGGCATAGACCTGGGAAAGCACAGCTGACTGGTGGCCTGCAATAACATCCAAACCCTCTCAAAAATCTGGGATAGCTGTTTCAGAGTTTGACACACCAACAAAGGACAGCCATGGAGTAAATAGTACATACGTTTTAAATTCAAGTGCAAGAATCTGGCAAGGAGAGAATGTTGGCCTGGCTTCTGTATCATGCATTCACAGCTCCTACTAGGGTCAAACTAGTAATTTGCCACTCATCTAGGATATGAGATTTGTTGGGAGAGAGCAGGGTATCAGTACTCACTGCTAGTTTTCGAACATTCACACTCAGGTCTGTTTGATCTTTAAAGTTGCTCGTCTGGACCTTACTCAAAGCCTCTTCTTTCTCTGTTAACCAAGCTTTCAATAAGCACTGCAGATCATAAGAAAAACAACACAAGAAAATACCAAGATTGTCAAACAGCTATGGACAATTGCTTTTTCAAAATCTTTCCATTCAAAGCACAGTTCTGCAGTCTTTATACGCTGGAATGTCAATTAACTTTAACAAAAATAACACAGAAAAGAGTACAAAACTATCAGATTAGGGAAGCAATACTTCCAGCAAAACAATTTCAACAAAACCATTTCTCAATATATCAGATTGAGATCCATCTCCCTCCAAGTTATTTATATAGGAAACAGATATCCACCATAAAGCTAACATAGGATTTATAAATCATAATAGAATATATCAAAATGGCATGCATGTGTTCTTTTGTTTTCTACCCTTCTTCCTCTGTGACTCACATGCTGTTACAAGCATTTTCTCACAGAAGTGACACCACTGGTAATTCACATTTCTTTTAGTCCAGACAGTTGATCAAAGACTCAGATACTAATTAGTGACCTCCCTGTTTATGGTACCTACTTTCAATTGCCAAACAACTTCAGCAAATCCTATTTCATTGATTATTGGAAGCTGGAGTGGTCTGCTCTAAATAGTTCTAACTCAGGGACCTTTCATTTTTTCCTTTTTTTTTCCTACAAGACTTGTCCTGGGTCTCACTTTTCTTCAGTCACACTGCACTCCTGTAGTAACACCAGCAATAATTGGCACCAAGTACCAGGAAGGATTTTATGTACTCTATATTATGTTCCCACATAATGCTGCTACTGGACACCAATCTCCACGGAGCAGAACACCCATCTCTATATAAACTTCAGCTGCCCAGGCATTGGTGCAATGCTGTTCCTCTCTGTTTAAAAATAAATCACAAAGCAAGACAGACTTTTTTGTTCTTTGAACAACACGCTTTACAATAGCCACCCGGTTCCCCATCCTAGCTATATATTTTTGGCATTGTCCCAGCACTTATTATAGCAACTTTGGGCCACAGGGCTAAGGCAGTTTACATTTCCAACATAAACCAATATGCAAAATCTACAGACAGAAAATATGATGGTGGTTGAAATGCCGTAAGGCTGTGAGAAAAAAAATTATAACACCACACACTCCCTGGAAAAATTATGCTGGCATCCCAGCCAACATATTTTATGCATAAGAGGAGCTCAAAAACCCCTCATGCGTTCAGCTAATTTCTGCTAAATCAGCAGTCAAAGATAACTCTCCCTAGAAAACTGAAACATAATTACCACAGTGCTAAGAAGTCTCTGGCACTGATTGAGGAATTTGTTTCCTGAGCGGTAAGGATTGTGTTGACTTGAAAATGTGGTCTACAAGAACTTTCTAGGCAGCCACAAAAAGGCTGATGCATCACTGTTGCTCATCTCTCTGTGTGGTTGGATAAAATAGAAAATGCTTGTAACAAAGCGTTTTAGTTAGTTCTGTGTTATAAAAGTGTTTGTATTCAATTTTAAGTAGTTTCAGACTGTAATTTTTCTAAGTCACTTATTATCGTGGGTTTGTAATTCAAACCCACTAGTAATAAATGAATTATTCAGGTAAATAATGAGTACAAAAAGGGTCATCTAAACCAGCTAAAACAAACTTCTATTTCCTCTTTATTTGTTATCTGACATTCTACACTAAGCACACTGATTGCTTCACACAAATTGAAATAAGCGGAGTTCAAATGTTCAACTCCAACAGAACATGGCACTTCTAACAGCTTTGTAATAGTCAAAGAGTGGTCCCCAAACAAATGTAAGGGTGGAAAAGAATGTTGACATGATGACAGAGTCATCAAAACTAAGAGCACTTGAAGTCCATAACTCAAACATATACAGCAAGGATTTTGGGGGAATCCTTATTTCTCAATTCTGAGTTACCATGCCCAAGAGTTCCCAGAAAACATTAGCATACAATTTTCTGGATACACATACACATAACAAAGCATTAGTTTAAAGAGACATATATAAACAGATACTCAGCATGGGATAAACCAGAATCTTAACCTTGGTTCCATATTAAAAACAAGGTTACATGAGCTACAAATTCAGTGTATCAATATACTACAAACAGATATGGGAAAGGTAAGGGAGAAACATACAAGGAGGCCCAAAGAATGCAGACAAAACATCCTTGTCAAAGCAACCAGGCTGCACCTGACACCAGTAGCTATACCAGCACTGTTCTACTTCTTTCAAATGTCTAAACAATCTGAATACTGCCTTGTTTAAACAACAGCTTACAGTGATAAATATCATGTTCAAGAAAAACACCATTTCAGTAAAACCTTCAAATAAAAAAATCGAAATATTTTCAGCTGAGAAATGAAACAAGCTCTAGTTCTAGACATACAAACAGCACATGTAGCTGTGTTACCATATTTTTTATACCACCAGTTACTTGTGTTTGAGCAGTATTTTTAATGTAAAATAAATTATATCAAAGCAAGAAAACACTTTAGTATTGTGTATATGTGTTCATGCTGGAACCACATATACATTAATTAGGAAGATTTCTGTAATTACAAAACTACCCGATAGGAAAATGACCATGAATTTTCTAAGTATCACTGACATTCACACTTCTTCACCATTTTACAAGCTATCTTGGAAATTACTTTACAAGAAGCTATAAACTTCTATTCTTAACCTATGGAAAAATACTTTTCTTGCACTTCAGAGCTACTCCTGTCCTCAAAGAACACAGGGAACCCAAACAATAACAAATTCTAGGCTTTCAAGGTTACTTTTCCATTAAAAAAAAAATTTAAAAAAAAATCAATCCTTGTCAGAGCTTTGATTCTTTGGGCTTTTTCAGTTTTTTCCCTTCCACACAAATCAACCAGTCAATCTGAAAAGCTGAACAGCTACTCACCTGTTCTTCCAGCAGCTCCTGCCATAAAAGCTGAATTTCTTGCAGCTTGACCCGCCGATCCTCAGTCCAACGACAAACTGCTGTCCACCGCTCACCAAGCCTCTACAAAAGCACAAAACACTCAGAAATTACTACAAACCTCACAAAGAATCTCCAAAAACAGATATTCAAAAGTGTGATTTCTGCTTCACAGTAACTTGTTTCTACATTATATCTACTTCCCTGTCCATTATTGATATTGCTGTATTACAGAGAGCTGGAGATCAACACTTTCAAAAACATGTACATATGGCCTAAACTCTGATTTTGCTCAAGTCTTCAAGCATAAAAAGGAATGAACAAAGTAGCACTAATTTTGTTTGGAAAAACTCTGTCTCACATACTCACACTTCATATGATATTCCCTAGATAGATTGTGTTCATGTCTTCCAAGTATTTCTGGTATGAGATTTTAACTTTCTTAGGAAAACAACTTACATGAAATAAGAGTTGTACTATGAATCTTCCCATTTAATGAAACTGCTGAAAGGATATACTACCAAATTACCCAAGTCATTGGGAATGCAAATAGTTTGACTAATCAGTAATAGAGCTTGAAAGTCACCAATATGCTTTTGCAGGTTTTGGCTTGAGCTGATTTAATAATTCTTTAAGTTATTCTTGTTCCTGAAGGAAATGTTATTTTAAATTACTTTTTACGAGAAATTGTCTTTAAACAAAAATGTTGATTAAGAATTACATGCAAATTTTTCAAGTGCCTAATAATAGAGTTTTAAAAAGAGGGCTCTAAGATTTTACCTGCAATTGTTCCTCCAGAATAGCTGTTGCACTTTCCCCACTGCTTTCATCAACAATGACCACCATGTGTGTTAGGGAGTTGACCTTCACCTGTTCTGCCTCTAGGTCACTCTGCAGGCTCTACAAGAACAAATCAGAGGTTACCAACTTTGAATGCATTTGCTCATCTGCTATTCTGGCCACAGTGACTATCACAGCTGCTGTGGCAAAAGAACTTTGGTATTTCAGATTCAACAGCTAAGCACAGATTTTACCACTGGCAATCACTGCACAGTCTAAAAACTGTAAGCAAAAGGCTGCTAGAAATGAACCCAAACCCATTCTGTTAAAACACTGTAAAAGATGGAGTGCTTTTAGTTGGATGCCCATACTTGACTAGGAGAATCACATGACAACTGCACTGACTTTCCATATGTTTGATGTTATACATAGGAGAGCTTACGTGCTTCTACACAGGGCTGCTATCATTAATAAGGAAGCAACATAGGGCATGCCAAGCAGATATCAATAAAACCACTAATTTTTCAAGAGTTGACAATATAATTTCAAAAGTATCAACAGTGCAATAACTGACCATGATGCTCCTAATAGTTGAAAACTGCAGAAAACAGGCAGCTCAGATCAGTTTAAAGCAATCTGTAGATTTAAATATCCATACAACTTCTAAAAGAACAGATTCAATGGTTAAAGCCTACTACAAAATATCTCTGAAAGATCAACACACCTTTACAGTACTGTAAATGTCACCTATTATACCTAAGCTACTCTATGAAATACATGCCTCAAACTCTCCAGACTTTGAAAACAAAGGACAGGAAATGACACAGACTAAAAATACTCCAGTGTTCTTGTTCTGTGAGGCATGTCCCATGCTGGGGAGAAGGTCAAACCTCAGCACTGAGCATGAAAACTAAAGCAGCACCACAACAAAGGTGGACATCAAAAGGACATCTTTCTCCTTCACAAAAACATTACAGGGTAGAAAGGCTGGATTTGCACTCAAAAACTCAATTGAGAGGAAAAAACACTTTCAAAATACTGCACACATAAGAAAGCAATGTCTAAGCACTCCCTTAGGATGTGATCCCTGCAAAAGCAGGGACTGGAATTGGTGACTTGGGGGGCCCTGATGATTTTGACTCCCACATTAAAATAATGTGCAAGACTCAAGCAGGCTTTAGTAATGCCTGCCAGTAATTAAGGGCAAGTCTGCCCACAGTACCTTTCATACTGTTCCTCACATCAACAGTTTACCAGGAGAGGCCCTATTCTCTCCACAAAGCAAGGGTAACAATTTTCCCTAAAAAAATTCCTGCATGAAGCAAATATAATAGCTCCTACCAGACAGCGGTGCTCATGTGTTAAGTTAAAGCTTCTAATTCCTTTCTACACCATCACCATCCTTTTCCAAGCACCAAATACAGCCATTTATGACTTTTGACAATCAAGTTTCTCAGTCAAGGAATCCACCAACGTACACATCTTCCAAATACTTCTCCCATACATATTACATAACAGCAAAATGTTTACCTTATGTTCTTCCAGCTGTTTTTGAAGTGACTCCAAATCTTCCACTAGGAGCTGAGATTCCATTTTCTGAATGCGCTCCTCAGTGACCGTCAGCCAGTCAGACAGCTGCTGCAGCTGCTGCTTCTGGAGCTCCATCAGCATGTCGTGCAGGCTGCAGGGGGAAGCAGAGTTACTCCAGACACAGCTTTCCCCAGGAAAGCAACTAAATTCTAGCTCATATAGGAAAGAAGCGAGGCCATACATAAAGCTGCTACCTATGACCAAATAAAATTTTCCCCATTTAGCTAAGCAACACAGATAAGTATTCTTGTTTCTTAACAAAAAATGTTCATTAATTATGCAATTTATATCAGAGATTGTTTCATGCAATGGGGGTTTTCTGCTAATTAAGCCACTGTGGAAAGTCACAACAAAACACAGTTTCTCCATTGATGTGCAGCTCTTACCTTGATAACCCATACGTAGGGAAAAATTCTTCTAAAAGCTTTTTAATTATGTAAATACCCATAGATATCCACATCCACTATATGCTTTATTAACAAACTTGAATTTGTTTCTCATATTGTTTCAGTAGTTCATGCAACCACTGCATTTAAATACCATGTACTTCGTCTGGCACACCTACATAACAATTCATGGAATACTTTACATAATGACCAAAGAAAAAACCCAGCCAGTTATACACACTTCTTTTGTTTCATCTTAAAGTATGAAGGAGGATTTTGTGCACAAACTGAATTGTTAATTCTAAAAAAAGTCTTACAAAGGGATGCAAACCAAGTTCTCCAAAACACAGCAAGCACCAGAGGTCAGTCCTGGACCTCTAGAAGAAGCTGTGTGCCATGAACTCACCGGGACTGCCTGTCCATGCTCTCCACCCTGAGTTCCTCCCAGCGGGAGTTCAGCAGCAGCATTTGCTCCTGGATCTCAAACTCTTCTTCGGGTGACAGATTTCCCTGGGCCACCAGTTGGTTTCCAGCCTGCAGAACATTGCCCACACTGCTCTGGTGTGCAGTCAGTTCCATCATAAAACCCTGGAAATGGTACAAGCAAACATCACTGTGAGGTCCTATAAGAGTTTATGACTTGGTAAATATCCTAAAAAACTATAATGTTTGGATCAGTGCTCTAGAAGGAGCTGACACCATCAAATTCATGACCATGGCAGACCTGTTCCTTTCCTTGACACAAGATTTTCCATGCACTACAAAAACTCTGGATCCAGTGAAACAGAGAAAAAAAAACCTGACTACCTCAATGAAAGCTCTGCTGGTGAGAAGAGAGCCTTCAAGCAAAAACACCAAAAATATGAAACAGGAATTTACCTATGGCCAACAGAACATAAAACAACATCTGAAATGTATTGTAGGAAAGCAATTAGAACCCTATGAGTTAGCAACATATATTTATTGTAAATCCAGAACACCTCTTCCTTTGCTTCATGACTTTAAAACTGTAGCACAAGGAAAAAAATTCCTCCTATTGATCAGCACTTAAACTCTATATTCAATTTTATATAGTAAGCTGGCATGGGAGAAAACTAAAATATCTAACACGGCAATAACCTTCTAGCAACATCAGGATGTTTTTTTCAGATTTACAACAAAGTCAAACCAAAATTTGTAAAAAAGAATAATTTGGAAGTATCAACAGACATTTCTGAAACAAACTATCCTAACCATCACAGGAGGACCACTGAATAAATTGACATAACTGTCAATTTCAGCATTACCCTTATTTAACAGCAAGTGGCATAAGGCTGACTAGGGGTTTATTAATTGGCAGCAGGGAAGTACAACTCAGTCTGAGATCAGACTGCCTTTTTATTATGCACACCTGTAAATCAGTCACCAAAGGCTGATTTAAAAAAATTGCATTAAGGTTTCAAAGCATGCTTCAATCATGGTTCTTCTAAAAAGAAGAATTTCACCTTGAATAAAGGCTAGTATATGGAAGTTCTGCAGCTTACTTACACACACACACAAAAAGAAGCCAAACGACAACAGAAGAATTTATAAGAGAAGCTTACTTCATGGGTGGAAAATTGTTCTTTGACTTCCTCAACATCACCAGATATTTCCTCCTGCTCCCGAAACGCATCCTCAGCTGACAGCAACCATGTAAGAACTTCTTCCAGAGCAACTTGGTAGCTATCCAAGTCCATATCCACCTCTGTCACTGTGCTGGGAGTCTCTGCTCTAGAACTGTCCTGGTCTTCTTCAAGTGCCACAGTCTAAGCAGCCAAGAGGAAAGAGATGTCTTAGAAGCACATAGAACATGCCCTCCCAAATGGTATTAAAAACAGAACAACTAAGATCTCTTCCAAGCTTTCATAAAATGTTAAAAAAATCTTGGATAAATTTTAATGAGAAATGCCAAAGTCACTATATTAAAATGCAAGTTCATTAGTAAAGAACTTGAATAGAACATACAACTTTAATCTTGCTCTGTCAACAGTGAATCTCAAAACCAACCGAAACCTCATCACTACCACGAATCACCACAAGTTCCATGGAAAACTGAGTTAAAGACTGTGGACCACCCTCTTCAGCTGATCAAGACATATGAAACAGAGAAGCAAAAAAAAAAAACAAAAACAAAAGGTAGCACAATACAAATGGAACTTTACATCTCAATACATAAGATTTTGTACATGTTTCAGAAAAGAAAAAGGAAAGCAGAAAATCTGAAGTTAATAACAAACAAGTTGCTATGATTTTTTGTATTTTCCCAGTTGTGTTGCCCAGGAGAGAAGGCATAATCCAGAGAAACTGACAAACATGAAGATCAGCTAAAATTACAACTCCAAAAAAGAAAGGCTGGCTTTAACAACAAACACACCTGCTGCACACTGAATTCTCCATCCTCACATTCCTGCTTGTATCTCCTTGGAAGGGTTTCCACCTCCCGAATGTCTTCCATTGTAACTTGCTTAGGAAGGACCTCAAACAAAGAAGTTAAATACATAATAATGGACTTTTTGTCTGGAAGCTGTACAGCAACATCTGCATCAAAAAGATAAAACACAGGGAAAATAAATGAGGACAATTTTTTAAATCATTACATAGAACACAGGTAACAATTCATATATTGTCCTATCAAACAGCCTTTCATAAACGTTTAACTTAGAGACCAGTCTGGACACACATTGCAAGTACCATGAAGGAGGAAAAAAAAAAAAAAGAAAAAAATAAGTTTTCTACATTTGGAAGTGAATCCACATTAAAAGTCTTGATCTTTTTGAAGTAAGAACCTAGTCATGAAGTTGCTAAGGAATAAAATTCATTTGGGAAAAATTGTTCTGAAGCATCTCCCAGGCAGAAATGTATCAAGGACAGTAACTTACATAAACATTTCCACTTAGGCTCTATCCCCCTTCCCATTGCCAGTCAGGTAATTTTCTCATTTTCCACACTGGAAAGAGTTTCTCTGAGCCAGGTTCACTTCTCTTGGGTTATGAACAGTACCCATTCAGTGAATTTTTTTGTTTTTCATAAGAAGGTGGTACCCATCTCACAGAATGAACCTTTGAAGGTTCACTTCAAAGCAGAGCAACAGGTCAGTATTTTTAAGAGGAGCCATAAAGGTTTCCTGGTAAGCATTCCTAGGCAGCTACTGCTACTCAGTGTGAGTGTAAAGAACAATAAATTCTGAGCTCTTTAACTGCCCCATTCTACAGAATGCACTACTGCACCTGAAAAGCACACACCCTTGCAGCACAGCCCCCTTAACTAAAAGGAAACAAAGTCAGCATACCAACTTCACCTTCCTTACACAGTCCCTGGATGGAAAGTCAACCCAAACCTTAATATTCAAAACACCAAAGCCTACACATGTATATCTGTACCCTTACCCTAACAAATGGCATTTGCTTAAATCCAAATTTTAAAGTTTGAAAATAAATAGCACCGCACAAACTTGATAGAATTGTTATTCATACTTAGTATCAACAGAAGAAATTTCTTTTATGAGAGCTCAAAAAAGTTTCTTGCCAAGTAAAATAACTGTATCCCACCTTCAGGATCCAACAGTTTCTCTATTCCTAAGTGGTTCTTGGCTATGTTGAAAGCATTTTCTAGTCTCTCAACTGGAGACATCTTTGTAACTTTATCCCAGCTGAACAGCTCAGGTCTAAAAGAGAAAGCAAAACAAGAATGAAAGCAAATTTATACATAAGAAAATTCCATACCCTGCAGAATATCAAGGTAGGCATATGATAGTAGCTACCCAAATAATATATTCATACATATATATACCAAATACCAACTTAAGTGCATATACACAAATGCAAAAAAAAAAGCTCGATTCTCACTTATTAGTAACAATCTGATGATCACAAATTAATTGACTGCATGCTCACAGCAACATCATCCTACCATTCCATGTAGTAAACAAAGTCATGGACTGAAACGGGAGATTAAATACCACTAGCAAGAACACAAGCTTTGTTTAAAATTTATCCCAGAACAGTTTTCCTCAGTTGTTTCTTTTACAGCATTACTATTACTACACATTTTCTGCATCAAGCACTGCTGGGTAATCAAGAGTCACTCTGTTCCTGGAAAACCTCATTCCAAACTTGTGATGTGGCTCAGTGACCACCCCAGGCCATCACAGCCAGCAATCTCCACCCCACTTGCTCACTCTTCGCCATGGTCTTTTTCCCCCAGTAACAAACAACAGCCTACAAGAAAACATCCCATCACAAGTGCTCATGAGGCCCAGTGCAAACCAGGCCAAAGAGCTGGGCAATTTGCAGTGCCAGCAGCCTTCATCTAAGATCAGTGATAGCCCAAGGGCATATCCAGTCCAGCTGTGCGCCCAAAACACACTGGTGGGTCTCAACAGGAAAGAGCAGAGCACACAACAGGAAGTAGAGGGAGCAAACAGGGCCCATTCCTAGCAGTGCCTACACCTGCATGACCAGCCAAGTGCTGCAGCAGCACAGCTGCAGAGCCATTTAAACACCTTCCATTCTCCTGCAACAGTGGCTTCTCATCAAAACACTGCAATAGATTCTGTACTTTATAGAACTGGGGGAGGAAGAGATGGGCTTGCCTTCAATTCTTTTAATATTTGATTGAGTTGTAAATTGACTTAGAGTATGCTTTATCATCAGTCAAGTCATTACATTTGTGAAACAGGATGTCCCTAAGCCAACAGAGCCTAAAAAGCAAAAAGACAGAAGAGAGCAGGGTGAGCAGGAACAAAAATATGCATAGAAGCTCATGGAATACGATACATCCACGCAAAAGCAGCAAGGAGAACCACAGACTCATGTAAATCTTTAGTAGATAGTGACTTTGAAAACAAAATAATAGATCACAACTAGGTACTTACCTAAGAGTAAGAAAAGCAAAACAAAAAGCAGAATTCAATTCAAAGAGGAGCTAAGCTAATATTAGTAAATTCAAGAGAGCAGTACTGTAAAATGCTAATAAAATTATATGAGGTAATAGGTTACTTACATGCTGTAAGTGTTACAAAGTTATTCGATATTGTAGCCAAGAGGTAGTACAACTAACAATTGCTGATAGATACATAATGAGAAAAGGTATTAAATCTCCTAATGGAATCCAAAATTCTCCTCTTTCAAGTGTCATATTAAACTAAAATATAAAAGCAGTATTGAAAAATACCCCTTAGGTAGGGAAGCACTACTGTCTGGGTAAGTTAAATAGCTTTGTTGTCCTATCATTTCTGCAACCTGCCCCAATCTCCTTGTTCCTTGCAAGTGCTTTTAAATTCTCTCCTTCAAAGCTGAAAAGAGAAACCCAGCTAAAGATTTCTTTAAAGTATGGGGAAAATGGTGCTTCTCTGACTAAAGGACTTGTGCCCAGGGACAACCAAGCTGAATTCTGACATGCCAGCAGCTGTCATGCTCCAAGGAATATGGAATAAAAGGCTCAGACCCAGATTTTAGGAAATCACAGGAAAAGCACAGTTACTGAGTCAAAAGCTTTCAGCTGAGGCTTTTGCTGCTTAACAAGTGCTCTGAAAAGGGCAGAGACTTCAGATCCTGCAAAGCCTAAGCACACAGTTAAAACAAAAGAACAACAAACAGCCTAAAACTAATTTTTCTGCTTCTCTCAGGTCACCTAGGTTTCATTTGTGTCTAAAGCTGGCACACTCTCCATCACAAAGCTTCACACATTTAGCAGCAGAGCAAGGCCACTACAGGCAGTTGTGCTGATAGGAAAAATTCACCACAACTGCTCACACAATCCAGAGGAGGGACTTTGCAATACTCACGATAAATTCCAGCGAGAGGTTTGGCAGTATTGCTCTGTCCTTGCACAGCAGCGCTGCCAAACTTGCAGCAGCCCTCAGAGTGGTGCTGGCCCTCCTTACACAGCCATGCAGGCTGAACACAAGCCAGCCCTGGTCCACAAGACACAGAGACGTGTCAGGCAGACCTGTCCTGAAGCCAGCAAGCCTGTGACAGAGCCTGCTGCAGTTACCACAGGCCAAATGGGCACTTTAGAGCAGGCTCAAAGTGGGTGTATGTTCTGGAAACGCTTGGCATCTGCTGGGTGTAAATCTGAGCGTTTGTAAAGCATTTGCTGTGTCAAATACCTGGTGACCAGGAGCTCTGGTTAAATTCTAGAAATTATTATACCATTTCCACATTAAAATGGTTATTTATGGGTAAGAACAGTCAGACCTTGCAAAGCAATGAGCTGACTTCATTTAAGAGACACAGGATTAGAATCGATTGCGCAGATGATCTCAAAGAGATTTTTAAAAAGGAAGTAAAAAAAAAGTATGCAACTTTAACAGAATGTGTAATGATGATTTATTTAACTTCTGAAGATTCTTGCAAAAATCAGAACAAACACAAAAGATCTGTGCAAAGAAACTTTAACTCTATTCCTTATAAAGTATAATGAACAAACTAAAGGATATTCTACAGATACCCAAAGAGTTTGATATTCTGCCCCACAGTTCTCCTGGAAGAACTGCATAAATCATCTATCAAGCACATTCTATTAAAAAACACCAGAAAAGCTACAGAGCCTCTCATTTCTTCATTTTGAAGGTTCTGTATCTTCTTATTGAAATTATATGGCAATCTCCAAGGGAAGAAATATTTCTTTTCACAAAGGAGAGCAGGTAGGAGAGAAATTCAGGCAAAGAAAATGGTCAACTCCTCCTTCCCAACAGAGACCCTTTCAATATATTCACTGTAAAATGCACACCAAAGACTATGTAAACCCACTCCAATTAGCAAATGTTTGTGCATGTGCAGGAAGTCAGTGTTACACTCCTGCCTTGGCTACAGCCCTTGCAATATGCTGGCAATGTCCCACCACTGCTATTGTTACCACAAAAAAAGACAAACAAACAAGAATCCTGGAAAATGAATCACTGAAATAGGCCAGAAGCTGTCAAATGTTCAAGCACAAAGACACAGGAAAAAAGCTGTTTACTTCACTAAGTCAAAGACAAGCTGTTTGCCACTTACTTATGTCTGTGAATCACAGCATTAAAGGCAAGTCCATCAGCCCAGCTCGTGGTGAAGTTCAAAACATTGACCTGGCTGTAAGGTCTGGTGGACTGGCGAACCCAGCTCAGCAGTATCTTCTCACTGTTGGTCTGCTGCAAATCTGACATGATGTTCTTCATTACATCCTTCACCTGCAAGACAGCAACAACTACACCTTACAGACATATGCCCCACTTTTTCTCCTTGCAAAACCAAACTACTGCACGAATCATCAAAGGGGCTTCCCCATGAAAAGCTATGAATCAAACTCAAATTCCTCACATGAAATTTGGGACTAGCAGTCTTCAGGCCATCTTTGCCCTCTACTGCTTACAAAAGCCAGTGATGCTTTGTGTAATAATGGCACATTACTCGTACATTACGATCTTCTCAATCTCCTTGGTGCTGTCTGTTCTAAGCATAGGGAATAACACTCCTCACTGCCTTGTGCTGTGGTTCCACCAGTAAACAAACTCCAAAAATACAGCTTGTATAGGTTTTCTGCAAGAAGAGGATATCTGCTCATTCTGCAAAAATAGTTTGTTGTTTGGGTGCTAGTTATACACATCTACCAAAGTCCCTACAAGTTAATTCAATGATCTTCCCAAATACTTAGATAAACCAGGAACAATTCAACCTGTAAGACTAACAAACCTACAAAGCAGCTGTAAGATCCAAGACAAACACAGCTACCTAAGCAGTAAAACACTACCTGCCTCAAGCCCTTGAGGGAGGAATAGAAATACAATGCATCAGCCCAAAAAGCCTCTCTGCAATTCACACCAGCAGGAACTAAACTGAGCAGCTGAGCACAACTGGGCACATACAAGAATACAGATCATGGGAGGCAGCCAATAGACTTCAGGCAGAAACCAAATACCGGCCTGCCTTTATTTACCAGCCCAAAATAGAAGCAGTATTTTCTGCCACCAAAAGCCTGGGAAGGTTTGAGAAACTCACAGCAGAACAATGTACGTGATTCCTGGAAAGGAAGAGCTCTCACAGCAGCCTCTCACCTGCCAGTGCAAGATAATGCTCCAAAGCAGCCCCAGTGTCAGCTTGTGATTCCCATCAACGATGTCAGTTCCTCCAATATTCACCAACTCCACCTGGAGAGGTTGAATCAACTCTCTATTAAACACTTATCACAGCTCCAAGTAACAACCCCACCCCACATCCTTGGCTGTCCAGCCAAGTATTGCCAAGTGCTCTGAAATAAAAAGTAGTTGAAGAGAAAAGCAGAGTTGACAGAAAATTGTTCATCTGAACTTGTCATGACAACTGCTTAAATAAACTTAACATTAACTGCTTAAACTGCATGACAAAAGATGGCACTAAATAAGATTTTCCACAGGAAGAGTTTTATTCTCTCCTCTAAACATACAGGTGCATATTAGCAGTCAAAAAACTGAAAAACAGAAATTCAAGCATGAAGAACCTGAAAGGAAAATAAAAGTTAAACAAGTTTGGTCCTAAGTTATTTTTATATTTTAATTTGATTTACAAATCAAAAAAGTTGACTTTCCTTACTTGGAACCATTCTGCTTAAAGGACGAGGTTCACAGGATTACTTGATCACCTACACCCTAGGTTTGTCCAATCCTTGCAATATATATTTAAACACTTTTATAAATTATTTCACAAGTTATGAATATTGCATAGCCCACAAACTCTCAAACAACAGAATGCAACTGCTTCTCAGTGGATGCCTTTTCCCTCCATCATAACACACAACACACTTTTTAATGAAGCAAAGCAGTAGGCATAAATCAACTACATGACCCTAACAACCTTCAGCTAACTAAGATCATCTGTTTACTTCCAGAAACCCACATGCTGTCACCTTCAGGAAGAAATAATTATTGCAATTCAGTATTGTTTTATTTATTGCTCTAATAAATCAATTTCAAGCTAAAAAACTAATTATTTAGCCTTTAAAAAGTTAATCAATATTTACAGTACCTCAAAGAACAAAAAGAACCCACTGCCAGCTTTGTCTGCTTCCAAGAAATATGACACTAGTCCACCAACAAAGAGGGGAAATTGCAGTATAATACAGCATGTTGTATCACTCTTCAATAAGCAGTTTATATAAATATCCCCATGCTTTCTTGTATTTGATGTATTTTATTTCCACAATGATCTTATTACATTAATTTAGTAACCTGACATTCACAAATAGAAATTCTAAGTATAGACAGCACACTTACCAGGAATTGTTTGTCAAAAAAGGAAGAAAAACTAAAACCACTTTACTATAGTACTACTGTCTTCCAGGCATTAAAAACAAATATTAAGCTAAATAATTACAACTTTTATTTTTCTTAAAGTATGATTTGATTTTGTTTGCTTGATTGCTCTTCTGACCAGTCCCCAAAGCTCAAATTAGAAAGACTATACGTTTGACACAGATGACAAATCAATGAAAAGACCCTCCTGGAAATAGAGAGCAGGATAGAGCCACAAAACCTGCCATCCCCTTACAGATTCCTGCACAAGTTATGCAGCATTATTTGAAATTATTTTTTTGTTCTGCTGTTTCCTTGAAGCAAAGTTTCAAGGCACCTTTTTCTTAGAAGTTGCACACATCTCAACAAAGCACAGTTTTGTGATTAGTAATTTACTAACATTATTAAGTTTGCATTTTAAGATCCCACAAAATTGCTGCACAGTGAAATTCTACATCATATAAGAAACTAAGAACAGTTTACCCATCTCAATTAGGTCGCATTTTAGATACAAAAAACCTTTACTCTCTGCATTCTGAACTCATTTCCATACAAAAATAAACTAAATCTCTCAAAAAGCTGTGGAAAAACATGCTCACATTGTTCTGATGCAAGACTTGCAGTACTCGGTTGACGTTATTTAAGGCATGTACTCGGGTGGAACCTCGTTCTTTAGGCTGAAAATAAAAAGTTACAATCTGTTCAACATCAGAATTAATGGACATATCAAACAAGATTAGAGAAAAAAATCTCCAGATTTTCACTTCTTTCTTTTAGTAGTAGTAAGAAAACCCAAACAAGATCATCCACAACAATTTCAGAATGAAAACTGGTCAGAACAATATTCCCTAGCCAAAGGCACAGGACAGGCCTTGGATTCAAATAGTGTTTCAGCTCATCTTCTGTAAGTCCACAATTTTTATTCCCAGCATCCACAGAATTATAAACCAGCAATGCAAAGGCAAAGGAAGAGTTCCTGGGGAAAATCTGAGTCTTTTGAACATTTGCCAGAGTACTTGAAATTTTCTGGCTCCCAAGAGAGAATAAGCAGCAATTTGTTTTTCTGGAACCAAAAGCCTGCTCAATCTTTGCATACTGGGAAGAAGTTATGCTTCCTGACTTTCCCTTCCTTTTAATATCAGGGGGAATATTAAAAAAAAAAAAAAAAAAGAAAAAAAAACCTCCACAACCGAAAAATAAAATCCCACCAAAAAAAACAAACCTTCAACTCGACAATTCCTGCCACTCCATTTTCTTTTAATCATCATAATTTTATTCCTGTGGCAGAAAGTGATCATACTGCAAGAGCATGGAGCTGAACTTGGAACACAGTAATCAACTTAAAAACAAAAAACTCATGTTGTTTTCATCCTACTTCAAATCACACCATAAATTATTAAAAGTAGTAGTTAAACACATCTGCTTAAAAAATAAAGTAAGCTTGCAATGTGAAATTTTGTATGACTGGAGGTTCCTCATAAGGGCCATAAACAAATTTGAAACTTAGTATAAATAGTTAAATCAAGAATTTAACCCCAAGTAATGGCACAGGTTTCACCATATTTTATGCATCTTTCTTAAGAGCCATTAATGTTAGCAGGGGAAGAGTTTTCAGTCACATGCAGTTTCCCATACACATTTTGAGCAGTTTTCAGCCTTTTCCTGTCTCTAGACAACACAATTTTTCAATGGAGATGCAAATTTTTACCTACTAGCAGTTGTCTTTTTACTCTCTTTTTGTTCTTTAAGGGATCTTTCACGGGCTTACTAGAAGCCCACAGGGATCCAGCTGAACACAGGTCAACCTGATCATCCAAAATCAGACCTTTAAAAGATCTCTCCTAAAAACATACACTATGTTTGCCATGTGAACACCACCACTGATTTTACATGCTTTGCTAGACAGTATGTAAACCCTCAAGAGAGGGTCAGGGAGGTCAGCCGGACACTGTATCTCATGAGTGGAGTTCATGGGAATTTCACTGGAACTGTAGAGAACAAGTACACATTACAAGCAAATTAAGGTCTTAAATAAATTAAATTTTTTTAAAAAAACCACATGCCTCAGTTTGTGTTGTGTTTATTCATTGGTCTGGGTTTTTTTTAATAAATGGAAATATGACTCAGATGTTTCTCTTACCAGAGGTTTCCCCGTCAGACCCTCCAAAAGGTCCAAAAGCTTCCTTCCATCTTTGAGATCTGTGAACATGTCTTTCACTGGGGCCTTCCCACTCTGCAGAAGAAAAAAAAAAAGAGTAATAAAAACAATGTTTAAGCAGAACGTCCCTAAAAAATATATGCTTTTTCCTTTGTATCTTTTTATCAATTCTTAATTGGCACTAAAAGTAGTGAATGAAAGCTAGGGGACAGCTACAATGATCAAGAAGGAACTCTTCCCTTTTTAAGTGTTATTTTCTTTCCTCCCTATCACTGTGGTTCTGTGCATCAGCAGCCTTATAATAAGGAACCAAATCAGTGCATCCTGGCTTAGATTAGGGTGGATGCATGAACATGCAAAGATGGCAAAGAAAGAAAACTTGGCAAGTTTGAGGAATCATTTGAGAAGGAATGCTTGGTTTGGCTGCATCTAAAGGAAGAAGAAACAGAGGCATATCAGAAAGCTATTGGAACAATTTCTATCAGATTTAAAATAAAGGACAAAAAATTACTTGGAATTGAGCCCTGTGTAAGGTGTCACTGTTCTACAAAGACCAGTAGATTAAAAGGTATGATATTTATTGAAACAAATTAATCTCTTTCTCTACCACAGAAATGAATCATAATGTGAAACCCAGAGGTATTCTAAATTACAAATTTCTAATTTTTACTTTCTTTGGGAGTGGAGGGACTGTACAAAAATCATGGCAGATGAGAGTAGAATCATGTTAACCTTTTCCATGCTTCCTTTTTATATTATCTCTTCTTAGAGCATAAGAAATTTACTGTGGGACAGTTCTACATGGCAGGGGGAGAAGACACAGCCAGCCAGCAACTAAGTGCATTTGCTTTGTAATATTGACCTGCTGGCTGCCAAGAAATCAATTAAACTACTGCTTTCAGTGTCCCTTCCAAGTGCCAATTTGAGGAGAAGAAAAATATTTTCTAAGTACCACAAAAAACTCCAATATTGTTTTTTTCCTGTCACCTTGACTTTTTAACATTGCTCTTCAGAAAGAAGGCTGTCAAAGACCCACCTTACATGACATAAATTAGCTGGCATAGATCTCTCCTGTCTCCACTTCTCTCCTCCTGCCCTACAGCTGCTGGTAATTGCCAAATACTGGCTAACAAATCAGAAAAAAAGAGAACTGAACAGCTCAATGAACCCTTTTGGTAAATGTCTGGTTTTCCCCAAAATTCATATGGGTTTTTCTTAGGTGCCCCATTTAGTTAGATTTGATACTACAAAAACTACCAACACAAAAAAAAAAGTCACAGTTGAACAGCCACAAAGAAATATTTTAGTTTCCTGTACAAAAATATAACTGAATGTAACAATTTCAACCAGCTGAACAGTGGTAAGTATGATCTTCCTCTCAGAGCACATACTTTTCACAGATGATTCAGATGCTTCACAGCTGCACAGCAACTTAACTAAATTTTTAAAGCATGCTGGAGCCTACAACAGGACAACTGGCTGCTGAGACGAGGAGAGACCAGTGGCTGCTGTCTACCTGGACTTCAGCAAATCTTTTGACACTGTCTCACATCATATCCACATAGGCAAACTCAGGTGTGCGAACTGGACAGGTGAAAGGTGATTGAGAACTGGCTGAATAGCAAATCCCAGAGGGTCCCAATAATTGGCACAGGGTCTATTTGGAGGCCTGTCACTTGTGATGTCCCCTAAGGTTCAATAGGGGGGCCAGTACTGTTTAACTTCTCCATCAATGACTTGGATGAAGGGACAGATGCCTCCTTAGCATAGTTCTTAGATGACACAAAGCTGGAGGAGTGGCCAATACCCCACAGGGCTGTGCAGTCACTCAGAGGGACCTCAACAGGTCAAAGAGATGGGTAGAAGAGAACTGTGTGGAATTCAACAAAAGCAAGTGCAGGGTCCTGAACCTAGGGAGGAATAATCTCATGCACTGGTACAGGCTTGGGCTGATCTGCTGGGAAGCAGCTCTGTGGAGAAGGACCTGGGAGTCCTGGTGGTCAACAAGCTGTCCACAAGCCAGCAGTATGCACATGAAGCTAAGGAGGCCAATGGTATCCTGGGGACATTGGGAAGAACACTACCAGGAGGTCAAGAGAGGTGTTTCTCTACTCATCCCTAGTGAGGCCACATCTCATTAGGTGTGTGTGAGACTCACGAGTGCTATGTCCAGCTCTGGGCACATCAGCACCAAAGTGATGAGGAACTCCTGGAGTAGCTCCAGCAAAGGGCAACAAAGTTGATCAAGGGACTGGAGCATCTCTGTATAGTATAGGTCGCCTTTCAGTCCTAGTAAAGTATCAGTATTGTACATGAATATCTGTATATAGGCCTTGCCCTGATAAGCCCCAGTTGTTCTTGATGGGCTTCAGTGGGCTGCAGCTGCGGCTAGTGAAGATAACTGTATAAAAGGGGCTGGGTTGGCCAGTCAGGGAGATCCTTGAAGGAGTCCTGACTAAGAAGGAACAGCATGCAGAAGAAGGAGTCCGTGCTGTGAAGATCTGCAGCCGTAAGGAGGTATGGGACTTTAGAAATATGATAACAGTACAGTACTCTAGAAATATAATAACAACATCTCTTTATGTGGAAAGTCTCAGGGAGCTGGGCTGTTCAGCCTCGAGAAGAGACAACTGAGACATGATCAGTGTCTGTAGGTACCTGAAGGGAATGTCCCAAGAAGATGGAGCCAAGCTCTTCCCAGCAGAGCAATAGGACAAGAGGTAACAGGCAGAAACTGACATAAATTTCACCTGAACATAAGAAATACCTTCCTTGTGCAGGTGTTCGCAAACAGAACGGATTACCCAGAGAGGCTGTGGAATTTCCCTCACTGGAGATGTTCAAAAAAATATCTGGATGCAATCCTGAGTAACACACTCTAGGGCTCTCTGCTTGAGCATGGTGTAATACAGGAGGAGATCAGCCACAGAGCAATCAACCAGTAAAATTTAGTTTACATTTGGTGTGCATCACCACACTGAAGACAGTAAAAACAGGTTGCTAAGGGCACAAGGAAATTGTTCCTATGACCAGAAAAGCAAGCAGTAGGAGCTAATAGAGGTCTCTGGATATAGTACTAATCAAAAACTCATTGTTAAGCAAAAAACTAAAAAACAACCAAACATCTTAGTCATTGAAGTGTGGGCCTCTCCAGAGCAGGGTAGAGGGGAATGATCACTTCCACTGACCTGCTAGCCACACTTCTTTTTATGAAGCCCAGGCTATTGTTGGCTTTCTGAGCTGAAGAACACATTGCTGCCTCATGTCTAGTTTTTCATCCACCAGTTCCCCCAAGTCCTTCTCCACAGGGCTGCTACTAATCTATTCATCTCCCAGTCTGTACGGATACTGGGAAGGCCAGGATGCAGGTGCAGGCCAGGACCACGTACCTGGACTCACCATACTTCACAGGATTCATATGGGCCCCACTTCTCTAGGCTGAAGTCTTTCTGGGTCACCTCCATTCCCACTTGCACATCCACTGCACTTGCTGAGGGTGGTGTCATCTGCAAACTTCCTGAGGGCATACTCAAACCCACTGCATGTCATTGGTGATATTGAACCCTTCAGATCACATTATGGACGCCTGAGGGACAGCACTTATTTCTGATCTCCATTTGGACATTGAGCAATTGACTGCAAATCTTCTGATGCAGCTGCCTAGGCAATTTTTCATTTATTTAACAGTCCATTCATCAAACCCCTATCTCTCCAATTTAGTGACAAATGACGTTGTGGGAGACACTATCAAAGGCCCTACAGAAGGAAAGCCTTTATAATTATACAATAATTATAATTATATATCATTAGAACAGAACACACATATATAACACCAAAACTGAGAATGCTATAGCCATATAGCCTCAATCAATTTGCCTTAGGTCCTTAAGTTAAAAAGGATTTGGAACTACTGGAAAAGCAGAACAACACCTCATCTAATACAGTGCAACAAGAGTATTGAGAGGATACAGCCTTCTTTCTTTGCTTCCATGCCCTCACTTCACATGCATGAAAATAAGCTGAATGACTTCCTGCTTTCAGTCCTTCATTTCAACAGGTCATGGTATGTTCCAGCCCTACGCAATGCTCCCTGCTGTGATGGTGGAAATAATTTCATCTGCTTTCTCAGGAGAATGACTTTTTCATTTTGATGACCATCAGAGCACCATGTTTTGCTGTCAGTTCAAAGAGTCAACAGAAGAGTATTAAATTATTTCTGCACACTAAGCTACTCATTCCTGGTTTGTTCAAGTACCCACTATCCTCAAAACACACAATGCAATACACAAAGCCTCTGTATTTAGTGACATCTAGTAAATGCTCTCCAAGGGAAACATGTTAGCTTACAGGATGTATTCTCCCACATGCAAGGTGACTCAAGTTTGCTAAGAAAGGGTTGCAACACCCACCCCACCAAGCCTATCACCACCTCCACAGAAGCATACCCACCAGGAAAGCTGGAAACCTGTTTCTTCAGCTTCCCACACCCACCTGAATCCCATGCACACACCTGGTGGCAGCTGCCACCCAGGCAGCCTCAGCTGTCCCATCAGGGCACAAAGCCAGCCCTAACAGTCAGCTGATGTCCCAATGGAGCAGAGACTGCACAGGCACTGCATCCTGTTCTGCTCACACTGCCTCCTCCCAGTCATGCATTTTTCTCATACCTGAATGCACATTTCCATGTAGGATCTGCTATGTGAGCCATATAGTCTGCAGTCAGAAACATCACTACTCTGTCCTCCAGTGCAGCTGGATACTGGACTGCTTTCTTGGGATGCAGTTTGAGAGCAACCCACTGTGCTTCAGGAAGTCTTCTACTTTCTTTATGCAAACAGAACAGCTACAGATTCCAACTTCTGACGGCCACATGACTCAAAGTTTATTAAGCATAGAAGGGTGCAGGAAAATAATTTCTTTAAATGGCAGCCCCAAGTGATAGTCCCATACCCTTATTTCTCAAGAGATGACAAGGAAAAATTCTGGGGCAAAGCTGTCCAAGCAGCCATGCATGCCCTCTTGTGCCAGGTACGAGCCAGCCCTGAGCCAGGCCAGGCTGCTGCCATCACCCTCTCTTTGTGATAAAACCCACACAGAGCCCCATCACCTCACAAGCAATGCCCACCACCGAGCCTACTGGGACAGGCTGCTGTGGCAGTGCAAGGGCAATCTGGGAGCTGCACTACACGGCCCCTAAGGCTGGACCTGTACTTCTACTCCAGGGGCCATCACCTGAACCCTGGCTCTGACCCAGCAGTCTGACTCCCATCAGGGCACCTGCTCCATGCACACTGCACTGCGGTGAAGCAGGCAGCCCTGAGCGGTGAAGCTGGGGCAGGCTGGTGTGCTGCTGCAAAGAGCCTGGGCTCTGGGGGAGGACAGAAGGCAAGCCACAGGGCTCTGCAGCTTGCTTCCTTAACCATACCTACCCCCATCCATACTGCTCACTCCTAACACCCAGAAAATAATCTGGCCTTCTGAAAAATGAAGTCCGTAGCTACAGATACACACACAAATAAATACACAATCTGCAGCATGCAAAAAGCACATGCATTTCTGTCTCTGAAGATTCTTGTCTGGCATACAGTACACTAAGGCAATCTAAATTTCTCTTTTTCAGAACTAACATTTTACTCACTTTCTAAATACTTAAAGACTACACAAGTACAAAGTAGTTCAGCCCTTGCCAGCATCCTGTAAGGAGAAGCAGTCCATCACTGAGCATAATGGATGGAGAAATTTAAGTATTTGTCTTTTAAGAAAGAGTGACAGTGACAAACCACACCGAGCCCTTCACAAGGGCAAATAGCTAGTCAAGGTTGTGTTGGTAAGTACTTAAAGAGCAGCTTACATTGTGCTAAGCACTGTACAAATACCAGGCAGCTAATGGGTCCTTTCTCAAAGACAAAATAGAGTCCAGTTTACACTACAAAGACAGCATAAAGGACAGGCAGGGACACACTTCGTACCAGAATCTGTGCCGGTTCGGGGTGTAAAGTATTCACATCCCACTCACTGAACACTTTTATCAGTTAACAGAAGGTAGTTATTCTCAGCTTTGCTTATGTTTGCCACAAGAGCAGAAAAAACAAACCAAAAAAATCCTGGCAGAAATCTCTTTCCCTCAGCCTGTTCAAGAAGGCTTTCCCAGCAGCGCCGTACACACAGTTACTGTAACAGACTCAAGGGTTTGATAAAACAGACAAAAGAACATAATTAACAGACTCAGAAAGAGGCAGTGTTGGTTTACCAGCGCTTTAAATTAGCACTGATAGCAGGAAAGGAGTTGATTCACCAACAGGCTGGTATAAGGGAAAGAGGAAGAAGAAAAAAGAAAAGGGAAAGGGAGGCAGAGCAAGAGAAAGGAAAGTAAAAAAAAAATAAAAGCTAGAGACTGTACATAAGCTGAGGGCTAGGCTTGCTTGTGTTCTCATGAACTTTGCATGGTGACATTTGTTATGCACCAGTAGGCACATACAGAAGGATCAGAACCAGATCCAATCCATCACATTACATTTATTCCAACAAACATTTTAATGCCAGCCTTTGTGTGAACACAAGTAAGGGAGACAAAGAGATAAAGAACTTTTGCTAGTTATCCACAGCAGAAACAACTTTCTGTTGATTTACCTCATGAGGAAGCAGCAGTTTATTAATGATCTGTGAGCTGGAAACCAGATGCTACCATATGTACACAAGACCAGGCATCTCAGGCATCAGTTTTACACTTTTCAGCAAGACACTGGCACTGTTTGGGAAGGAGATACCACACAGTGTTCTCCTCACACCAGCTGCCCTCATATGCCCCTTTGGCCATCTTTCAAGTGCCTCTACCTGGATCAGGTTTAAGAGGGTGACTCACACTTCCTTGTGTGCATCTAGAATTACTCACAACGAAGGGTTACCGAGGCCAGCCAACATGACTGTGCAGAAATCATTCCTCCTCTTTGCCAAAAAGCATTCCCAGGAAGTGGAAGAAGGTATAAACAAAATCCAGATCAGATTTTTTGAAGTCATCCAATGCTGCTGGCAGTCAAAAGCCCAGCCATCAACACTTACAGTTTGTTCTACTAAAGCCACCACTAGGTGGCTTAGCTACAAGGCAGTGATCATTCCTGAGTATGTTCTACAGTAGAACATTCTCAATTGGCCCTTTATTACCAATGAGGAACTGTATCAAACTGAGCCTAGTTAGAGAAAAAACTGGAGTCGCAAATTCTCAGTGGGACAAAACCTCCTTTTTTCAAACACCAGCTATTATTTATCATTTTATGATGACTACTTAAGTTCTTTATTCTTCAACATGAAATTATATGGAAAGGCAATCATTAAAGAAGGTTAAATGTTTACCTAGTTGTTTAACTAGAAACATGAAATTCTCATTTCAATTATCTGTAGCAGACAATTTACCTGTGCTTTAAATCAATAATTATTGAAGCTACATTATTAAACCTAACTTTTTCAATTAATGAATGCCAAAGAGATTAGAGAATAAGAGATAAGCTACCTCTATTTCACATCCTCCTCAGTGATACTGATTCAGACCTTGTAGCCACAACATTAAAACCAGGATGAAAGGTCCTCTCAGTTTCACAGTTAATGCACCCTGGCTGTCACCAGGAAAGTAACACATTTCATAAAATCATACAAATGGCCTTCACCACTAAGGGAATGCAGCAGACAAGTTCCAGCGGCTCAGAGCAGGGCTGGGAAAAGCCCTGGTTGCCATTTACATTATCTGCCACTTCAGGAACACAAGAAAGCAGTACACTGATTCACCATCAGATTCTTTTATCTTCAAATGTCACTTTTATGAAGTTGAGTTGTTTTAATTAATTCTTTTTAATCAGTATATGACAGCTTTTTAACATCTTATATGCTCAATACATAGATAAAAGCAGTAGTAGAACTGTAAAGACCCATTCCTTTGAGAAGGGGCAAGTATTGGAGAGGTTGGGCACTTTCTTAAATGATAGCATGAGCCATTCATAATGTTCAAGTACATTCCCACGGAACTGATGGTAACCAGTTTAAACTCAGGAGCAAGAACTACACTTTATCATGACCCAGACCAAGAAAGAAACATGCCAAGTGCTGCTACATTATAAGGCCAGCACATGGGAACTCAATGTGGGAAACAAATCAGAAAGCAAAAAGGTCATTGCATAAAGTAAACAACTAGGTCAACAAATAATCTCACCAGTTTCTAATTTAAGACCATAGACAATGTTTACAGAAGTATTTTTATGAAAATGTGGTACTTTTTTCCATTCTCCTTCCACTAACATGCAGGAGTTACAGGACATCATACACAAATACTAGCTGCACTGTGACAGATATATTTTCACTGGGTATACTCTACTCCATGCTGAATATTGCCAAGGAGTTGTGGCATCTCAACACGATACTAGTACCAAAACTATGATTTCAAATACCAAGTAAAGCAAATAAATAAAAAGTTATAATCATAAGAAGACACCTTATAGAGCAAATTATTTTTAACTACTGGTGCTCAAAAATAAAATAGTTACAAGTAACTAAACAGCTATTTAAAACCCCAGACTAACAGGGGCTGGCGGGCGAAACTAATACTCATCACTGAGATATGCTGGAAATTTTGACAGACATGAGTTTAAGAAGCAGCAAAGCTGAACAGCTAAAGATAGTTCAATTCACCTAACACCTAAAATACTCGACTGACAACATGAACGAAGGAGGGAAGATCTATCAGTGCAAATAGCACAGCAAGGCATCAGTAACTCTGTAGGTCTTTCTCTCTCCAGTGTATTTATTAATGCATTTACATAAGCCTATGTTACAATAACATGTTTAATGTAACAGTACTAACCTCAGCTTGCAATTAAGCCTCATTGCACAACAGTACCAGCAGGGGCAGCTGGGACCCTGCTTACCACTGTTAGTTATTTCTCTTGTAAGACTAAAAGGTTGTCCTTTTAGTTATAGTTTTTCAAGCAACATAACTTCAACTGGACCCTTTAAAAAATTTTTAAAATCCTGCTAACCAGGTTGACTAGTCTCATTAGCAGCTAACAGGTAAAGGAACAGATCTGCTTTGGTGCCTCGACCAGGTTCAGCTCGAGTACTTCAGAAGGTCCCACAAACCCTCCAACAACTGGGATGAAAACCAAGCCTAAGAATCAGACCGAAACCCAGAGCATTAACCAAGTCAGCAATACTTACAGCCCATATTACTATGCCAAGTTTTCAAGTTCACCATGGGAGACACTGCTCACACCTTGTTCTTAGAGCAAAAAGCAGCAGAAATTGAAAGGAAGGCAGAAAACTGACAATTTTTTTGCTGTGACTATATCTGGGAGATATCAACTGCTACATATTATTGCTTTTATGCTAGAAAGCAGTCATCCTTACCATAACTCACAACCTACTATAGAAGAAAAATTTACTTTTGTGCTTCTTGGCTAAAAGATATGCTAGGCCTAGAAAGGTTTGTTTTGTCTTCCCATAAAAAGAGACTAAGAAAAAAGTAGACTAAAATAGACCTTTTTAAGGCCAGCTCATGCAAATGCTAATTCCTTTCCATCCAGATTACTCTTCTTTTCTAACAAGGTTATTGCTTTTTAAGCTTTGGGTGGTTTTGAGTGAAGTTACATTTTACAGTTTAATTCAGCATAGAAAAATATCAGAAGCAATTAGACTGTAGAATATTTCACCAATCATTAAGTATCTCCTTGCTTGCACAACAAAAACTGCACTGCAAAAAGGACTAGACACCATCTTAGGTGATGTCACCTTGGACAGACAAAATTGCCTAATCAATCTTTTTGATCTCTTTGCTTGCATGACTACTACATGAACTCCATAATTCTCCTTCCCCACCAAAAAAAAAACCACTTCTGAAATGTCTTTGACCTCAGGTATATGGGTCATGTGAAATTAATTATCATGAATAGGTATAATTTTGCCTTTAAAAAGATTTATCACAGTTGCTAAGGGTCAGCAACGGAGCTGCAAAATATCTTCACAAGTGTAGGGCCTGACATGTACTATTATGACAAAACAGAGAAAAGAAAATTAAGAAGCAGAAATGGAGGAAAACATCTATTCAGTACACCACACAAAAAGCTAAAAGAAGACTTTGCAGTTACTATATGAATTATTGCCTGGTATAATGAGGAATTAACTGTTTCAATTTTAAGATGTATATAAGCCACAATACCCCAAAGCGCTCCAAGAACAACTCATTAGTTCTCCTACTGGCCTGTCTACTCTCATTTTCCCTTGGTGTGCTTCCAGGGGAGGGGACACATCAGAGCCCAGGAGAGGAAATGCACAGGAGCCCCACACTGAGCACCTGCCTTCTCAAAGGCTAACCTGGAGCTCAGCCCTGAAGGATGCATTCTGATCTCAAGCCACACCTCCTCTTCTTTACTCTAACCCTAAAATCAAATGTATTTTTGGAAGACCACAGAGTAGGAAAAAGAGCTTAAGATGCTGTAGAAGTGTGGGATGTCTGGCTTTATTCTTCACATTGCCAGATCCTGGCCTGGCTCCAAGCCCTGTCAATGCAGGCCAATGCAGATGTCAAGGCACTAGCACAGGACCTGGAGGAGCAGAATCACAAATATATGCAGCAAGAACACTGCAAACGCACAAGACATAAAAAAAAAAAAAAAAGAAATTGAGCTTGTATTGGAAAGCAATGGGAACACATGATGGAAAGGAAAGGGAGGCCCAGCGCTCAGGCACGCAAGGGCTTTGAATGCAGTTCCTGACACCTTGGAACAATGCCCCAGCTGACTCCATTCAACAGCCTGCCATATCCAAGACTTATAACTGAGGGGCAGGGAAATCTAGTGTCATTTTCACTGAATACCACAAATCTCTGGGCTTTTACGCTCCTTTTGCAGAGCACAACCTTCCTACCAATAAAGCTTTTTTTTCCCATCCCTGTGGGAAAATTTCCCAAACACAGTGAAGAAGCAAGGTTTTGGTAATAAGACACTGCTTCAGTTTGCCAATGCTGGATCTGTAAGCTTCCTCCAGTGAGTGAGTGACAGCACTGAGTTCTGACAGGCTGTGACAGACCTGACTCCATGGGTCTAAATTAAGTCAGGGAATCATGTTTCTTGTGCTGACTCTGTGTTCCACCTGCCAAGCTCAGGAAGAGCAGAGGAGGAGAGGAACCAATCTGAAAGCAAACTTGGAAAAGTACCACCTTGGAAAATGAGCAAACTAAGCCAACAAAGACAGAATCCTACAAGAAGGCATAGAGAGGGCAAGGTTAGTGCCGCTGAGACAAAGGGAAATGCAAAAATAGGACTGACCGCACAAGCATCAAACCCTGTAAAGGCAGGAGAGGGGAAATGAAGGGCAGATAGAGCAGATATGGAACTTTAAAAAGAAAAACTGAGTCTTGATGGGAAAAAAAGTATAGTGACAAAGGCAAAAGTGGACATGAAATAGGCAGGGCAGCCAAACTCAAGATTTGCAAGGATTTGCCAGGCAGGCAAGGCTTCTGACATGAGAGGGTGTAATACTAAGTGAGGGGGGAAAAAACAAATATACCAACCAAAAACAGGGTCAGAGACTAGGAGTAAAGGAAGAAAATAGGGCAGAAAGAACTGTACTTGCAGGGTTCTAAAGTGGAACACAAGACTCCTGAATTTCTTAACATGCCTATCAAGTTTCTAGAAACCTTCTGGAGTTGCAAGTGTGAGTATCCAACTACTTTGCTCTGTAATTATAAGCTGAAGCACCAGATATCTGCAAGATGCAGTTAAAAATCCCAGGCCTGCTGATAAAACATCTAAGTAGATAAAGACTGAAGCTATTCAGATATTTGGACCAACTAGAGTTGATTACAAAATCTTTGTTCACTTTCTCTTTAACTGTGTGAAACAAGTAACATAGGGGTACTGGAGCTCTACAATATCCTGCAGACTTGAACTCAAGCTCCACTGTTAGCCAGAAGTTCCCCTGTAACTCATCAGAATAATTTAAAACACAATTTTGCATGCAATTACTAACTGTGTGCCAGATTAAGACACTTCCTTAGATCACTAAAGCCAGTCCTTGCTGACACGGGCATAATCATCTTCAAGTCCCTTTTCTATGCTGATCGAGCTCCATCTGAAAACCAACTAAATATTTTGGATGGTTTGATTGAGTTTGCAGAAGATATGAACCCTCCAAATTCTGTTATAAGGATCAAGAGTTCTGTTTTATATCATGAAACATCAAAGAAATGTTAAATCCTCTGTGACAATTTAGCTAAAGTCTCAGATCAGGCACTCAAAGTTAGTAGCCATTTCTGATGTTTACCTTTATTTGCAGTGGCTAAAAACCACTGTGACAAGATAGCACTTCTGCATTGTATGCAGAAAATAGAGGTTCTGAAAATAACCTACTGGAAAGTTTTAATGAAGATTAATATAGAAAAGGATAAAAGGATAGAAAACAATCCTACATTTTATGAAGAACATATATCAGTTATCCATACAACTACATGCTTTAATTGGTAAGGCTACACTCAGGAAAACAGCTAAATCAGAGTCTTGAAATTAGACTGGACAGAGCAATAGAAAAAATACAGTAAGTAAAAACATCACATGGCTTTATAACCACATGCTGAAATGCTCTGCCTTAGTATTTATTGAAACAAACTTCCCCATTGGTTAAAGCTTGATAACAGATTATTTCTCTAACAATTTTTATTCCCTCTAATTTTAACAAAATATCCTTACTACACAGCCATCATAGGCTTGTGAGCTGTAGTGTGTACATCTCTCCTAAGGTATGTCTAAGAGAGCAGTGAGTCTTGGCTGAGTACATTTACTGACCTTAAAACAATCCACTTTAAATGTTTGTGCCTTGATTTTCAAACAACACACACAAATAAAAGGCACTGTTCTAGCACAGTTTAAACCAAGAGCACAAAACCAGGTTACTGTACTGGAACTACACCAAGAACTCTTATCTCACCCATCAGGGTACTGAAGCAAGCACCTCACAGCACACTTGAGATACTTCAAGTGTTTTACTCACCTACCTGTTCTCTGATGAGAAGGGAAAGACACTGCTCTCTCTCTAGATCCTTTGTAAAACCTTATTGAATTGACTTAAATCAAACTCAGCATTATGCAATTTCACAATTTTTGTATGCTAAGCTACAAAAGCTCAACCGATTACTTTCTATTTGCTTAAATGAAGGGCAAGTACAATGTAATTAACGTGGATGGACAAGTAAAATTTTTTGGAATGAAATTTGCAATTCCATACAAAATACCTAAGTTAACATTTTGTTTTCTGCAATATAAGTCAGATTACATTTAACTAACCTCTAAAATCCCTCTACCCTACTAAGCAGCTAAATCAATCTAGTTGACAGAAAAGGAATTTTAAAACAATCCAAATGACTTGGTACATAAAAGGACTTTGACAGAACAGGACTGAAATCAGTCTCTTTCTATTTTTAAGGTACAGTTGAAAGTAGACTTCCTTACATGAAGTGATTTCTACTTAACACCATAATTTTCCTTGCAATTTGAACATGCCAGTCTTAATAAATCTGTGTCTTGTCATGCCAAAATAGCCATGCCTAAGTTTGAATTGGACATGCAGCAGTTGGGAGTACGTCCTCTTACAGGAGTCTCTTTAATCATTAGCAAGGCTTTCATAGCTTTAGGTGTTTAAGGGGCCATGAAGTTACAGAGTTACAAAGCTACAGTTACATCAAATCCTGTGAGTATCTGACCATACCCGGCACCTGGGAAATCCAGGAGCTCAGCAAGATCTGTCTGGTTACACAGTATAGAAGGAAAGATGCTGTATAAGATACATCCATGTGACTACAAGCAGAATGACTGAAAATAATTCTACCTTCTTCAATACAATGCCTGCAGTACTCACAGATGAGTCACCTAGCACATTCTCAGTATGACTGTCATTCATTCTCAGTATCACTGTCATTTCCATGTCCATGCCATCTCTATGCCAGCTACATGACTACAGCCAGTCCTTTCTTTCTCACCACATTTTCCTTCCTTACATGATCCTGCTCTGCCTACTGCTCCTTCTGCAGAACCACCACTCCTCTGAGCAGCAGTCCAAAGCTGAGCTTAGAGCAACCAGTTACCCACACACATTCCTCCTCTAAAGAGCAAACTAGCCAAGAATGCATTGGATGAAGAGTGCAGGATATCAGCTTTCAACCAAAACAAACCCAAGCCAAATGATTCAACCAAGGCCACAAGCCTTGCATTGCTCAGTGTCCTATTGCACAGGAAGGAAAGGAAGGTAAAACTTCCTTACATTACTGATCAAGAACTTCAGAAGGGCAGCACTCCAGAAGCAGTCACTCATTGCTAAAGCACTGTTACAGATTTAAATTAAAAAAAAAAAAAAAAAAAAAAAAAAAACCACCACCAAACCACACACCCCCTTCCTTAATATTTATATCTGCTTTCAGGATTTCACACACATGCCACTTTTCCATAAAAGCATGCAGAAGAGTAGTTGCCCCATTTGCAGCACCACACTAGGCAGAAAAAAAACATGAGCTGTTCCTGATAATATTCCAGGTTCTTTCACACATTCAAACTATGAAGCAGGAAAACTTTCCACAGACACTTATATTCCTGGGCAAAGTGTCATTTTTCCCTATCAGCAGAACAGTGTAAAAAGCAGGCTTTAAATAGCATTCCAAAGCAAACGTCACTTCCTTTATCATCCCAAACCATGAAAGATCCTCAATAAGCTTCCAGTCAGTAAAGAGAATTAAAATGAGAACTGTACAGCATGAGAGCTGACGAAAATTCAAAATGAGCAAGCAATTATATAAAATTTCAGTCAAGGCTCAAGTAGCAACACCAGGTGGCTTCAACTAGAAGTTTGCAGAGTGAGTAAAGCTGACTCAGCAACGGAGTAAACACAGTGATGAAGGTTCAAAATCTGCTGCAATGCATTCTGAAAATTGCACATAAACTAAACCAAAACGAAACAAAACCAAACAGACATGCTCATGCAAATAACTATTTGATATGTTAACAAACAGAATCTTTCATTTTTTCTTAAAATATAGTATCCAATAAACATTTGATACTGATGTGCAGGAGGAAATGAAGGGAACAAACACTACACTGTTTTATCTGCTTTCACTACACACTGACATTTTACTAGGAGTATTCAACAAGAGTATTGTTGAATACTCCTAGTAAAGTAAAAGCAATGTACATTTAACCAAAATTATTCTAAACAGTGAACCAAACAAAATCAAGTAGTACATCCAAACCAACATTACCTTGGAAAAGCGAGCATTTATCCATTTTGTAAAGGTTTTTTTCTGTACATCATTGTGTTCATCTGGAGAAAGAGAATAAGAAAACAATGAGTGAAGTTGCATTCTTCTTAATCCTAGATTGTTCAATACAGGTCACATTAAACGCTGTCCTGAGACATGGGAGAACTTTTTGCCTTATCTGTCAATAAAGCTGAACAAACATCCACAACACTTGAGTACTTGCAGAGCCACAAATGCTTTGCCTTTGCTAGTAACCACAGCAGCTCCTTTGCATTAGAATCAGCCTCACAGCACCTCCCAAGCGGGTTCCTGATGCATAAAATTCACAAGCCTCCCATCTGGTGAAAAACAACCTACGAAACCATGGGCTTTTAATTAACAGACTCTGTCAACACCTTTGTGCCTGAGTGCATTACTCCAAAAGGTGCTGAGGGCCTTACTCAAGCTTCTGATGCAGATAATAGCCTCTGTGGTAGCAAAGCTGCTGGGACAACCCTTGAAGCACTGGCAGCCTTACCCACCCTCAGCCTACTTTTGCACCTGGGTTCAGAAGTGTGTTAGTGATCAGTCACAGACAAGTTCAGCTAAGGTGTGGGAAGGGCTCAGTAGAGCCCCTCCCTTCAAATGCCCTGCTGGTGTGACACCTAAGCAGCACCACCCAGGGTCTGAGAGACAGCCATAAGGAGCCAGCAGGAAAAGAAAGAAGGGCAGGCAAGTGCCTGTAAGTCAGAATAGAGGGAGGAGCAGTGGCCTCCAGCGGGGCAGAGAGAAGGCAGCTTCCCAGGATGCCTAAGGAAGCCATTTAGGAGTCACCTGCAATTTTACAGAGCCCATCCCACTAAACCAGGGTGAGTCACTTCCAGCACAGGACAGACACTCCTGCCTGTATCACAGGACACATCTTGGGTAAACTGCACTGAGCACTGCTAAAGGTGAGCCTGTGCTTCAATACCTGTACTTAAATGACAGTGAAATAACTGCTGACAACCAGACTAGGCTAGGGAGGTTCACCCAGTATGGATTTACAGGTCTGCTTGCCACAGACAAGAAAATACACACATGCAGCTTGTCAAAGGCTTCAACCTCCAAAGCCCTGCACAAACCACAGCCAGCGCAGTCAGTGCCTTACACCAGGAAAACTGTTGGACAGCTGCAGCCTGGATAAGGAGTCTCCAAGAGCCTTTCAAGACTCCACCAGCTTCTTGGCAGACCAACCTTGAGATACCCTTCAGGCAACCACAACACACTGCTGTCTGGAACGTTCTCTTGCAGAACCTCTTGGTGGCAGCTGGCATCAATTTTTCCAGAATCCATTCCACAAAGCAGCAAACCACAATGGTTTTCAGACTAACTGTCCCTGCACTTGGAATGAAGCCACAGAAAAAGCCTGATTGCAACTCAAATTTTCTACTTCACGTAATCATGAAAATTTATGCAGTCTGAAGCAATATTGGATTATGATTAAAAAGCACCACTTACAAGATCATATACTCGCAGCAGCAATTGAGACTGTTGTACAATTTCATCTATAAAATCCAGATATTAAAAAAATAAATCTAAAAACAACAGAATACAACTGGAAGATTTATACAGATAACCTCAACATTTCTAATTTCTGGCCTAACACAGAAGCTGACACTACCCATGTATTCACATCTAAGATATCTAGCCAAAAAGCTGTTACACACAGAAAGAAACCAAAAACCAGGTGTGTTTTACCTAACAGCAAAGAATAGTGGCTACAGCTCAGTCCAAATACAAGAAGTCACATCAATATGAAATGAAGTGTCATGACAGTTGAAAAACTTAAACTGTATGAAACCGTTCATATCCATTTAAATTAAAACCTTAGTTCTGGGCTTCTTTTAGGCTACAGCTGAAAAACCTGCTTAGGACACAAGGATGCATGTCAGCCAGGAGCCACTGTTTCACCCTTCCATGCCTCTCCTCTTTGGCAGCTAAAGCTGATCCAACAGACCCTACTCTTGATTCACACCTCCAGCTCAACCAAACATCAATAACAGCACAATAACTGAAAAGATTTTTCTGAGCAAGCTTCAAGATAGCTATAGCATGCAATGCTCAGAATGTTGAAACTCAAGGTGTTGTTTCAGGGGAGTATAATTACCTAAGACACTTTGTTAACCCTGTCTTTTCCGCTAAGTGGCATACAGCTCCTTACCATCAAAGACAGAACCAAGTAACTTCCTGCTAGATCCTAAGTATCCATCTCACAGCAGCCTGGCAGACAAGATGACACTCAAAAGAAATTTTAAAAAATAATATATTTAATCCTTTTTTCCCCTACAAGTCTGTTTTTTTTTTTTTCTTTTAAGACACAGGAATGAACTAGATTGGTCCAACTGCCACTGTTAGAGCAATGTTTTCCCTTAGCTTTAACTGCAAATACTGTTTGTATTGAACACAGTGAGATTGAAACATATTTTCATTCTAAATATCATTCATTAACCAGCCTAGCCCTTTTGTGCCAACACCCCCAACTACATCCCTATGTACCATGACGGTTTCCCAAGGCTCCATCTGCCTTTTTCCCTCCTTAAGCATCTGTGAGAATGAGCAGTAACACCACAGTTCAAGGTATCACATTCTTTTAACGGTATTGCTCCTTAGCATGATAAAGACAAAGAACAGAGAGGCCAAAAACAGTTGTATGACTGTGTTAAAGGAGAGCAACAGTTTTGAAAAGGGTCCTGCATTTATAAATCCTGTGCAGTAGGAGCTCTACAAACCCCACTCTTGGAGGGTTCAGCCCCTTCCTGAGCACACACATGGCAGGAGGTGACAACTCTCCTCAGCATTCCCTAGCTCCAGCCTGCCAGGACTACCTCAGCAGCCTTGCTCCTACAGCTGCTCCCCACCACCACAGTCCAGTCTGTGGCAGTGCTCTTGCTAGGTGTGCTGCAGTAGCACACACAGCACTTCCTAAAAATCCAGCCCCCTTTCCCCCTTTTCAAAAAAGAGCATTTTCTAGGAAGCGGAAGGAAAAACATCCACCAAAACTTGTGGGAGGACAGAATGTAAGAAAATAAAGATAGTGCAGAAGGCAGTCTCACACTTGAGTAGTGCAGCTGTACCAATCACCAGAGATTAGGAATAGGCCTGGCCTTAACAGGCCACAGCTGTGTCCAATAAGGAGATGAGTGCTACAAAAGAGTGGGTTAGCTGGGTAAGGAGAGAGTTGGAGTTGGTTGGCTGTGCTGTGAAAAAGGAGTTAGTGCTGTGAGGAGATGCCCATGAGAAATCACCAAGAAGGTACGGGAGATTTGCAATAAGACAACAACAAAAACCCACGTCTTTGATAATTACAAACTACTTAATCTTGATAAAAGATTTGGTGAATGAAAGAATATGAATGCATGTACCTCTAGTATCCCCTAAGGAGCAGTGCATCCTTTCTATTTCTTAAGCAAGGAATAAGAACCCCCACAAATCCCATCTTCCTAAAACATCCTGGTCAGTTACAAAATCCACAGACAACCTTTGCCAGTCAGACTCTATGCTTATGCTTGCTTTATAAAAGCCTCTGTAACTAGGATCTTTGGAACTGGCTGTTACAGCTCCAGTTTTGTCAAGCTTTCTCCTATAAACTCCTGAAAAAAAAAAAAAAAAGAAATTGAAATGCTGGTGCTTGGATAGCAACATTGACAAGTTATTTTATCCTTCAAAGTAATTTTCTATAGATTCCTACAAATTTGTAAGGCTAACCCCGGGAGGCTGACATTATGATCTGGATAACAAATTAGCCACATTCAGTAAAAAACAATATCACCATTCAGCAAAGCACACAGTTACACAGCCAGTCAACTTCTCACACAAGACATTAAAAATGTCAGCAAGTTACAGCCCAGCAAGAAACAAATTCACCAAGTTGCTAAAACATTTGTTTCCTTTCACACTGCTGCAGCCTGACAATATAAGCCAAGGACTGACTCAGGGCCAAATTCTGCTTCATTACCTACTGACTGTTTCCTCTCTCTGCCTGCCCTCCAGCCACTTAATGGACTAGTAATGGACAATGTCAGAACAGTTTGTTCCTTTAAGAGGAAATAAAAACAAACCTAAACACACACACAAAATTAAACTCTTGTGATGACAAAAGAGAGAAAAGCTTCCTATCCCAGATGCCTGCTCCTGTTACACAGGATGATGTATGTCCACCCAATTGGAGTGCGCTCAGAAGAGCCGGCTCCTGTGGGATCAGATGCCCAGGCTGTGTCCTGGCACTCAGTCGCCCCCAGCAGCCGCTTCTGTAGCCTCCCACGCCTCCTCCACCCACAACATTGTGCTTTCACTTTGTTTGGGGCACCTTGGAAACACAGCTCAACTCCAATCTATTACCTTGTGAATATCATGTTGGAGAGCAGAAAGGAAAGCAAAAATTATCTAAAAATAGAAGTAAAAAACAAAAGCCTCACTGGATTGTGGTTTGTCCTCTACTCAACCTCTGTTTCATGCTGAAAGAGAGCTTTCTTATTTCCCCAAAACACATTACATGCTGGCATGACAGAACTGCATTATTTAGCTTTTCAAAGACAGAAGTTATCACACCCAAAACAGCTGGCAGAACAGCCCTAAAATGAAAATGCCCTGGAGAAGCATGGACTTGATTGGCAAATAAAGTACAGAAATTGCCCAACCACTCCGGCACACATTACTAAGGGTCATCTCACATTTGAAGACTTAAATTTGCCTTCACCACCTCATTATTTAGGTTCTCAGAAAAGGAATTTAGAAATAAAAGATGGAATTACCCTGTGGGTTTCAATTAAGACACTTGGAATGTACCGAAGTTAGAAACATCCCTTTGCCTAAGCCTTTAGGCAATGGAGAGTATCTATAGTAGATATCGCCCCTCCCAAGACGTGCACACCTATGAAACCCTGACAACAGTAACATAAAGAGGGATAAGGTTTGTATTCCTGGACAGAAAAACCCTTTTGAAAACAGCTATCTTTTTGTCAAATTCAGACAAATTCATATAGCAAAAGACACAAAATTAGCATCTAAAATTTGAGCACAGAAACCAGCACAGTTTTTATCCCTGTTAGCAAGAAGCAAAAAGCCCGGAAGCACCGGTTTGCGACCACCAAGCTCACAGAAGAACCCCTGAGCTCACTGTGAGTACTGGCTCCTGACTTTATCAACACAGAATCTTCATGAGCAGGTTTTAAGGATTGGGGGGAATGGGAGAAAGTAAGATATTTCATTTTTTTAAAAGGAACGAAAAGCAAAAGTTGAGATTGTACTGCACATTCTCTCTTTTCTTGCAACACCAGGGTAGAAAAAAATAGCTCCAGCAACACATAATTTGCTTGTAAACTTTCACCTTTGTGCTGCAATTTTAATTTCTGCAATCAGTGGTATGCACAAAGCTTTCCTTCGTTCCTTTTCCTTCTCACTCCAAACTTCAGCAGTTGGGCAAAACTAGAGTAATATTAATAGTGTATCTAACATTTTAAAAAAAGAAAGTAACAACTATAGAATATAAGCATTAGCAAAAAAAAAATTATGCAGAAAGAAAAGTCATGTACCTCTCACTACCTGCTGTTTCCCAACAGCAGACACCACCAAAAACAAGACACCATAGACAAGTAATGAGGACCACCCTCTGGTCCTCACCAAAGTGTACTGTAATTGTAAGCTAAATTGTGTTTACTTCACAACAAAAATCCCCCAGCAACTGATAACCTAGAAGAAGGCATCCTCACAGCTGAAGGAACATTAAAATAGCTGTTTCCATACCTCCCAACAAAAGCAACCTAACACGCCACGCTGTGGTCTCAGCACATTGGAATGATGATTAAAAGGGAGGTATAGATAACCAAGCTCTCAGGAGACAGAAATAATGCTCAGCATGGAGCCTGACAGCCCACGCTGCTCAGCCAGTGACCCTGCTGCTTTCATGGGATGACAGTGCAAACCCAGGGGCTGTGAGCAGTGTCCCGAGGCTGCTCCACAACTGCAGGCAGTACACAAGGCTGCTCCAGAGGGTCACCAGAGCCAGAAACCCCATATGTCACTCCAACTGCTTGCAATGGGTCCCCAACAGCAGGTCAAACCAAGCAGCTTCAGCTCCCACTGCAAGACAGCCCTGTGAAGCTTTCACATATAATACAAATACATCTGAGCGCATATTTCACAAACTGCCCAGTACATGGAAAGAAAAAAGAAAGGCAGGTAATTCCTGCCAAAGAAGACGTTTCTAAGCAACAAACAGGAAAGCACTTAAAGAAAAAAGGACAAGGTAAATTTATGAATACAAATAAAATCACAAGCTAGATTTACTACAGCTGGTTTTGTTTTGAGCACAGATTAGGTCTTTAAATTTCTAAGTGGTTATAAAGAAAATGGAATCCACAAGTTGGTGTTAGCCATCTGCTCCTTTTTCTCTGCCCAAATTAGAACTGTTATTGGGCTCACTTGCACTTGTGGAGGTGATTCACAGGATATAAGGTCAGAGGGATCACTGTGCTCAACCAGCTTAATCTTCTGCATAACAGAAGAGCCATCCCCACAAAAAAGCCCCTCTGCATACCAGAAAGGAAGCAGAGACAACAGATGTCAGAGACCCTGCACAGGCACAAGTAAACAAGATTGCTCAGACAGAGAAGGAAGCCAAGCCATAAACTGTATATATGCAAGTAGCTCTCTTCTAGTTATGGCAGAGTTTCAAATCAGGCAGACATCACAAACAACCTTGTTTGAACATCTTCAGGAAACAATGCTCACAGTACAAAAGAAAATGCTATTTTGTTCTCTGTCACAGGCAGGTAAAGACAGTAGCCTGAAAAGTTATTCACAACACTAAATTTTTCTGCCCACTCGTATTCCAGTGTCTCTTCTATCCCAACTCTTTCAGTCAGAAGTTTTCCTATTTTTCTTTTCCAACAACTCAAAGGCTGCAATCCTAAACTTTCCTCACTCCCAGTCTTTTTGCTCCAAATAGTAAAGCCCTTCCTGATCCACCCCTCAAAGTTGCCTCCCTTTTACCCAAGTTCCTAGATCTATCATCATTTCTCTCTAAAACTCTCTAGGCCAACAGCTAATCACAAACAGAAGCCAATTCCTGAGATTTAAATAGCAATACCTGGCTCCCACATATAACTACATGCTCCAATTTCCTAAACTGAAGACTAAGAATGCTTGGCCTCTCACATATCAGTGGATGTCCCTTTAGTGCCAGCTGCTGCCCACATCTTCTCTGCCTCTCATTGCATCTCCTACCCCATCCCAGCACACAGGCACAGGCTACAGGTAGCTGGGTATGCCCCAGGTTGTCCTTCACATGCACATGCTGACTGGCATATTTGACTGGTATGTTCACACAACCTCCAGCTGCTTTCTTAGCTTTCTAACACACAATTAGGTTTATGAGTACTGGGATTAAACTTCCACTAGTTACTACAAGTTGAACTAGCTGTGCAGGAAAAAAAAAAAAGACAGGAAGACAAGTCTAATAGGAGTATCCCACTTTCCTTGTTAAAATCGATTTAATCAACAGATTCCAAAAAGTTGTATGCTGTTAACATTTTTAGAATTACACAAGGGCTATTCAGATGTTTCTGAAAGGAAATTAACCAAGCATCTCTGGATACCGACTGTGTAGGACCCATTTCAGTGACAGCAGTCTGCAGACTACATTTATTTAAAAATAAATGGAATTTATAACCCCATGGAGTTTAAATCATTCAGTCCAGTGTAGAAGACAATCATAACATAACACCTTGAGTAGTTAAGTTATGCAAAGGCAAGGTGTTAACTTTCTCAGTTTGACTGCTTCAAACCTCTGACAGTATTTAGAAATCCAGCCTTAAGACAAAGAAATAGCATATGTGACCTGAGGAAAAAAAATAACACTTGTTTTCACAGTTGTATTTCATCTATGGAAGGCAAGAAAAAATAAACTTTCCAGTTATAATTAACTCAGAAATTAAGAAAAAAGGTATAGAAGCATCCTTACAAAGCCCTAACACACTATCACTTGGAACAAGATTTCTACACCAAAAAAAATGAGCATGTATAGTTTACACCCCCAGGGCAATTTTGTGACTCTTACAATCACTGTAATATCAATGTAAGTTTTCTGGCAATTAAATGTGGATGTCTCAAGGATTAAGCAAGCTTTCACCTCTATAAGTCCCACTGCTTTTTGCATTGTTCCTGGAAAGCTTAGTAAAATTTTGAGTGAAGTGTTTTTGTAGAAGGTACAGTATGGTAGAGGCCAGGAGGCATCTTTGGAGATCATTTGTCTGATCCAACTCCCCAGTGAAAGCAGGTTGCCCCAGGCCATGTCCAGTCAGATTTTTAACATCTGCAGTGATAGAGACTTTGCAACCTCTCTGAAAACCCAAGAGAGGGTTTCAACAAAAATGCAGTTTCCTGTGTTTCAGTTTGCACCCCTTCCCTCTTGTCCTTTCAACGGAGTCAGAGGAGCGTAACAACCTTCTTTGCACAATCCTTTCAGATATTTATAAATTTCAGTAGCATCCCTTCGATTCTGATCCTTTTCTTCTGTCTGAACAGTCCCAGCTCTCTGTCTTTCCCCACAGGAGAAATGCTCTAGTCCCTTCATCATCATCATGGCCCTCACTGCAGTATATTCTCATCTCTCCTGTCCTGGGGAGCCCAGAACTGGACAAAGTACTCCAAGTGTGGGATCAGCACCACTGAGTAAATGAGAGCACATCCAAGAACATGTAGCAGGTTCATGTCTAAAGGAATTATAGAGAAAGGAAGCAAGTTCCTTTTTCACAAACTTGCCAGGAGCATGCCCAGGTAGCCAAGAAGGTAATGGCACCCTGGCCTGTCAAAGTGTGGCCAACAGGTCCAGGGCAGTGATCATCTCCCAGTACTTGGCACTGATGACACCACACCTCAAATCCTGTATCCAATTTTTGGCCCAACACTACCAGAAGAACACTGAAATGCAGGACTGAGTCCAGAGAATGGCAACAGTGCAGTGTTTAGAGCTCAAGTCTTATTAAGGAGCAGCTGAGGGAGCTGGAGGTGTTTAGCCTGGAGAAAAGGAGGGTCAGGAGAGACTTTATCACTCTCTGCAACTGCCTGAAAGGAGGCTGTAGGCAGGTAGGGTTCAGTCTCTTCTCCCAGGTAACAAGTGACAGGGCAAGAGGCAATGGCCTCCAGTTGCACCAGGGGAGGTTTAGGTTAGACATTAGGAAAAACTTCTTCACTGGAAGGGTGGTCAAGCATTAGAACATGCTGCCCAGGGAGGTGCTGGAATCACCATCCCTAGAAGCATTCAAAGGGCACCTGAACATAGCACTTAGCAATATGGCTTAGTAAAAAGCTAAATAATTTCAACTACATAACAAAGCTTCTACACACTTCTGTCCAGCATATAACAATTAACTAGCACATTTCAATTCTTCACAACTAAGACTCATGCCAAGTGATGCTACCCTTACAAATTCTTGGGCAGGCAACACTTGGAAGATAGAACTGGGGGAAACTCTTGAATACCAATCTTGACAACCAAGTTAAGCTCAGTCTTCACAGAAATCAAATAGACAAAGCAAGTTTAAAAAAAACAGAAATTGTTTATTTTGTTTCTAGACAGGTCAAGTCTGAGCTTCTTTGGCTATTCCATTATTTTGTCAAGGATCATTCACTGATGCCTATAAATTATTTACCTTCGCCTATTAACCTTTGTTATTACGAAGATGAAACCTGAAACAGAAGATTTAAAGGAAGCCCCTAAAAGTCACATAGTGTAGTAGTGCTCTAAAGATGAAGGAGAAGCAAGCAAGAAGAATAAACAGGATAACTACAGAATTTAAATCCAAAATATTTGTTAGTGCAAGCTACACCAAATACTCTCATTTCTATCCCTAAATTAATCCAGAAAGTTCACTACAGAAATGGTGACCGTGAGTTCACCTGCTTTTAGCTTTACATGACCAACACAAAGAATGCTAAATGCCTAATCGTGCCATCCAGCCCTAGTGAGGAAGATTAGGTGAAGGGCAAGTCCAATTCTTGAGATAATTTATTTCCTTTCCCAGTTATATTCCTTTGCTGGCCAAAGAATATTGCACCACTGGGGAAAGTTCTACACCTTTGTGCAGAACCAAAATGCTAAGCAAACCTTCAAGAATTTTGCTTGTGACAAAATTACAGTTCTTCCTCTAGAGGTAAGAAGAAAGTCATAAAGGTGTCTTAGCCACTTGGTGTTTTTAGTGAGATATCTTAATGGAGAAAAAATAAAAGAGAAATTGGAGTAAAGTATTATGAATGGTCCCTTCTTATGGCTTCTGGGAAACATAAGATTTTCTTTTGTCATTTGATCAGAACAGCAGTAAGTTGAGGCACTGCTAATCCTATATCCTAATTAAACTCTCATTTCCTTCCCAGGCTTAGTCAGTAATTAGTCCCCAAAGCTGAACCCCCTCCTGATTAACTGCTCTGAAAGTACATAAATTCTGCTTGGCAATTGCAGGACAAATATCTGGAACACATTAAACCAGGTATTTATGCAATCAAGCAAGCACTGATGACCAGTGTGAGCCCACAGAGTATTTCCCACTTCAGTATACCCTTAAGGATATACCACTCTCAGTAGTGTGAGAAAAATTGGAGAAGATAGTCTGCTCTCATAAGACTCCACCTGGAGTATTGATTCCAGCTCTGGAGCCCCCAGCAAAGGGAGGACAAGGACCTGTTGGAGCAGATGCAGAGGAGGCCTTAAAGATGATCTGAGGTCTGGAATATCTCTCCCATTAAGCCAAGCTGAGAGTCCTAGGGTTGCTCAGTGGGAGAAGAGCAGCCTTCCAGTACTTAAAGGGGAGCTACAAGAAAAATGGGGAGGGAGACTATCAGGAAGTACATTGATAGGCAAGGAGTAAATGTTTGAAAGGGAAATAATATATGTAGATTGCACATAAGGAAGCAATTCTTTGCTATAAGGGTGGTGAGGCACTGGAACATGTTGCCCGGAGAAGCTGCGGATGCCCCATCCCTGAAAATGCTCCAAGCCAGATTAGATGGGGCTTTGAGCAACCTCATCTAGTGGAAGATGTCCCTGCCCATGACAGGGAGTTTGGAACTAGAAGGTCTTAAAGACCTTCCAACCCAAACTGTTGTACAATTCAATGAAAATGCAGCAACAGAGCAGTGAAAAGGAAACCAAGCAAAGTTCAAAGCCTACCAAGCCTTTGGCAGAACCTGAGTCATAGGCTTTCAGCTGCCCCTTGTTTAGGCAAAGGATTAAATGTACACATCTGATTCCCCATGTTTTTATTATTTAATGACAAGCTTTGAAGAGAACTGTGGTAGAGTCTGTGCAAATGTAGAGTTTGATTTCTGTCACTCTAACATCTCAAGTGGTTTTGTGTACAATTTGGAATTGACACATCACATTTACCTTTGTAGAAACTGGCTAAACAACAAAAAACATCACCCAGTGAAACCAGATAATTACATGTCATATTAGTACTGCTGCCTCTGGCAACTATTCCAGTAAATCAGTCACACTCACAGGTCTAATCCTGTCCTGGGTGCTTTTTCAGAGAGGGTTCTTTTGCACACCTTCCCAGTGCTAAAGTCAGGCAAGAAGCAGGCTCAGAATTCATTTTTTTTTTTTGCCCTCTGCCAAAGGTCAATGTCCCTGAAGCAAACAGGTGGTGTATGTGCCTCAGCAAGGATGGAGCTTGCAGCCTGAATGTTGCTAGCCTGAGGACCAAAATGATGATAACCACCAGTGAAACAAGAAAAGTGAGGGCACTAGTATAAACTGGCTAAAAAAGCCAAGACAAGCTTATGGAATTAAGAGTCCACAAAAAGATGGATATAATTTATGGCTGAAGAGATCCCTGAACTGCAAACCAGAATGTGAAAACAAGGTATTTTAGAGGACTCACCATTAAAGATGTGCTTATGGAAGAAGTATTAGCTCATGGTATCTACCTGTGGACACCCTTACATACAATGATGAGGAAACGATGACAACTGCATGGGAGATCAACTCTTTGCCAGCAAGAAAGGCAAGCTATACAGCAAACCAAAATACCAAGTACAGCCTCTGCAGCAGACAAAAGCATTTGATGCAATGCAAAATAATCTTTTCCTCAATTCAGTGGTTTATCTTGAAACAACTCAGGACACTTTTAATCAATAAAAATACTTACAACTTTCCAGTGTCATAGTAGACTAAGATCAGTCCTTAACCCACATCCTAGAAAAAGCCAGGATAAGATCACCATTGCTGGGTCACATAAGGCAAGGAGGAAATTCTTCTAAGGCTTTGACACCCTCACCCCATCCCAGAAGAAAAGCTATTTTCAAGTAGTGTCAAACAATTTTTCTAGCTACTCACAGTTTTACTGAACAAGTAATCTCCCAAAATGCATGCTATAATCATAGCTACAACAAGAGCTGTGCTTAAAACTGGGGTTCAGTACAACATCCCAGTCTGAAGTTACCTCTCAGCACCTTCTCTGCACATGCCCAGCTCTCCAAAGAGCCAGGCACACATTAGTTCTGTCAGACCTACCCATGCAAACACTCCCAAGTACCAGACAGCTCTGGTGAAGCAAAGCCCAACTGCTCCAACACATTTGAGCAACTTGTGAAGAGTCTATATTGATTTGCTATTGCTCAGAGTAAAGGGTCAAATGAGGGAGAGAAAAGAGATGGGGTAAGGAACAGATGTATTCCTCGGAGTATACAAAGAGACTAGCTCTCTATGAAAGAAAAGAAAAACTCATGTGGTTCCCCAAAGGGGTTCAGAGAAGCCAGTTTTCTATTTTTTGCACTTCTGAGTGCGAAAGCTACTACAACAAATTGACTCCACGCACATTTACAAGAATTTCAAAGTCTCAATAAAATGATGCATTTAATTTACCACAAACTATAAAGCTCAGTGACAAAAAAACCTCAGCAACATACTCCACACTCTTCAAGTTATGCAGATAAATGTAACACCTCAATGAAGGTAATAAAAGACAGATTCTTATTTCTGAAACCAAAACATAACCTTTCACAGAAAGAACAGGTGGTATGGACAGGGTCAAAGAAACAGAACAAAATCACAAGGTCATCTCCTAAAGAAGCTGCTGTCGTCATATGACTTGCCTTTGAATCTTTAGTTTTGTGTAGTATAAACTTGATGTGGGGAAAAAGTGAGGAATGCATCTAGAGAGTACTTTTAACTCAATTTTTAAAATTCATTTCTACAAATTAAAAAGCAAAAAAAGTTTACCTTCAATGCTCTGCATTACTAACTATTGCAAATAACTCCAGTATTTCTCAGTTTCACCTGCATCACACAAGGTAAAACCAAAAGTAATGTGATTGATGAAATTTGCTACAAGTTTTAAGTTGTCCCACTTTAACATACCATCTTAAACCACTGTAATATAAATACAGTTGAAAACCTTTAATAGCTTTAATACTAAGGTTATTACAAGATTTTTTAATAGCTTTAATACTAAAGTTATTACAAGATTTTTCTACTGTTGTTTGTTCCTTTGGACAAGAGTCCTAAAAACTAAATCACAAAACCACTTATTATTTTAAAGAAACACCCCAAACACCGTTCTCATCCCTGACACAACGACATAAGAAGCTTAATTCGCCTAATACAGATTAGACCTTCATACCTGAAGATCTCTAATTTCACTGTGTCAACTACCACTTCCAATTTTCCACAGGACTGCTACACTAAGGCAACTCTTGAAGTTACAGTATTTTCTTGTCTAGAACACAATAGCAAAGCAGCAGCACGAAAAAAGAAATAAAACTTTTTAAGCTGCAAAGAAGCAAGGAAGTGGCAAACAGTAGTAAGGATGTACAGAAGGGCACATGAACTCATGCACACTGCTGCCTGAAGATCGTGGAACAAGCTGCAATACAGATTTCATATTTCAGGCTGTCCACCACTGACACGCAATCAGAAGAATGATCTCTCAAGAAAGCCAAGTGCTCATGAAGCCTACCACAAAAGGAGAAAGGAAAGAATCCCTGCAGCTGTACAGACATTTGCAAGCTGGTGTAGCAGAACCAAATGCATGCTAAATGTCAATCCCCTACCTACCTGCTACTTGCCCAAACAGCACAAGAGACATCATCACTGCCCAACAGGCTTGGAAATGAAAATTGACATTGATGAGTAACTCAAGTGGCCAGAAAATGCAGTCATCTTTTTTTCATAGAATGATCCCACTAAATACTGCCTGTGATCCCCCTCAAAGTTACAAAGTCCAGCTAAGAGCTCTGGGAGTGCTTAAAAGGCAATACAGACATGCTTTATCCTGCTGCATCTTTTCAGTCCAACCATGAACTGGCATGACTGGCTTCACAAAATGCCATTTGCAGACTTCAGTTTATTCAGAAACAGAAGGCTCAAATTTTGTAAATGACAAGTGAAAACTGAGTGAAAGGGGAAAAGTGCAAAGGAAGAGTCAGAGTGGACTTCTAAAGAGGCTAGGGAAAACGAAGATTTTTGCTCTCAAAAGAATTAGCATAATTAAGAGATGACTTAGCAACCTTTTATGCATATTTCAATTTTGGTGCATTTAATTATAACCTTCTACATGAGGGAGAGACTTGTCTGCAGCCCTGCAGAGATAAGTATATATTATTAACAACAACTTGCTAAAAACTGAGCAAATGAAAGCTCAGAAACTTTAGTCTTGTCACATTGTTCCGCTCTTTCTATTCATGTGACAACACTTCACTGTTATTCCTCAAGTCTTTACATGGGTGCAAAAAGGAAAAGCAATTAATACTGACTACCAACCTTCTAATCCCTCAAAAGCAGAATGAAATTTGGGCTCAGTAAGGGAGCATTAGAAGATGACACACAATTCCAGCTGCTCAGTTGTAATACTGCACTTCTTAGACATGAACATTATAGAAAAAAACCCCATGGAAATCGTCAAGAAAAACTTGAATTTCTACCTTTTATTCTCTAATTTTAGCACATTAGAAGAGGCCATGCAAAAAAACAGTATATGAGGACACTCATTCTTGGGAGAGAAGGAAGAATTAGAAAAGCCTAATAGCACCCAAGGATGAAACATGCATGTTTGTATTTATTTTATCAACTATGACACAAGTTATTAATCTGGATCATGTCAGTCTCCAAACCACAGGACAGCAGAAAAGAATCTGAGGAGGAAGAAGATGTAGACCGAAAGCAGGTATCAGTTAAGAAAAAACCTGAAGAGTCAGGACACAGAGGTGTTATAATATAAGAAAATCGAAAAAAATAAAACAAGCCTGAGAAATGGAAGCTATCAAATAACTTCAAAGAGCTATTTAAGCATAAGAAAAGGAGAAAAGCTGAAGGTTACACAAGAAACCACCATAGCAGCACCAAAATCATAGCTGTGCAAAGTTTAAAAACACACACCATGTCACTTACCTATATCAGGGAGATTTCCCCAAAAAATCAGTTTCTTTGACAACATAAGACACTGATTTGGAACTTTAACTTTCTTAACTACACTCTTGGTTTGTTTCTTTTAAAGGTGCAGTAATTCACTTATACCAGCATGAGAACACAAAAGGAGAATGAATACACAAAGACAGAAACAAGAAAAAAGCTTATTTGATTTATCAGACATGAGAAAGCACTCTTCCACTGCAAAGCAGGCAACAATAAAACAAGAGAATCAGAGTTTATCTATTTGTCTCAAAAGTCTTCAAGAGCTAGTGCTAAGCCAGCAGAGCATTTCCCCAAGACCTGTTACTGTTTGAACCATTTTACAGGAACTTCTACCAACTCTAGCATCAATTTTGCTCTGCTCCCCCAGATTACACTATGAAAAATAAGATGGCTAGAGATTTATTTATAGTGTCACGTCCAATTTTGAATTGAACAAGGAGCAGTGGCCCTGGCAGGACTGCATGCTAAAGTACAGAACTCATGAAGAACATTTATTTTTCCTAATTCCTTCAGACACTGATAATTTGTATACCTAGATCTGTTTGGATTTGTTAGGGCTGTTTTTTGTGGGGTGTTACATTTAATGGCTAGAGTAAATTCTTTTGGCTAGTCTCCCAACTTAGAGAAAAAGAGTACATTCACGCTGTCAAAACAGTAGCTAATTATATACCTGATATTACTCTGCTGTGTATAATGTTCAAGGATATTGAGCAGGACAAGGCTGATAGAATATACATGTTGTCTGTATATGTTGTCAGAATATACATGTCTGTCTATATATGTTGTGAGTTCTGACTCACCCTCTATCCCTCTGGAGGGTGACAGCTACCAAGCATGCAGAGGGGACTGGAGGCAGGGCACATGCAGGAATGAGGAACACCATGCCAGGACTTCAGCAAAAGCGGCTAGCAAACATGGCCTGCTCCTTCTGATGCTGGCTGTGAGCCAGCCTCACTGCTCCTGCAGGCTCCTTCAGCTGATGCCATCACAAGCAGCAGAACACTGCACGTCCTTAGCAGCTGGCCAGGACCATTTCAAGATGCTGCAAGCACTCAAAGCAAGTCTGTATGCCTCAAACATGGGCTTCATTTGTGTAGGTTTGAGAGTCACACACAATAAAGAAAGGCACAAGGACACACTGTCATCCAAACCTTGCTCCAACAAGCATTAATATACTTGCTAAACCAAACTTAGAATTATGTTCAGATATATTTAAGTTTGAAACAAACCAAGAGTCCATTTCCACCATTTGTAAATTTTTGGACCATAGGGTTTTTAAGCTCAAACTCTTGCTGAGAGTTGACTGCATGTGTCTAAGAAATTCCATCTTTTCTCTCAAAAAACATTGCAGTCGAAGATGTAATTTAAATAAGCCAGCTTTTTCATTCCCATTGGGGGAGGGTGGCAAGGATTTGGGAATTAAAGAGTGAAACTAAGTCTGAGAAGAATGGAGACAGGGAGGTAGAAAGTGTTTTCATTTTTCCTTCTTGTTTCACCCTATCCTCTACTAATTGTCAGTAAGTTAAAAAAAATTCCCCTCAATCAAGTCTGTTTTATCCACAGTTCAAACTGGCAAGTGATATCCCTAACCCTATTTCAACCCATGAGCCTTCAATGTTATTTTTCTCCCTCTGTCCAATTGAGAGGAGAGCGAGGGCGTAGTTGGGTGGGCATTTGGCAGCTGCCAAAGTCAACCCACCACAGGGGCTGAACAGTGAACTTGCTATGCAGAGAAAGACAATATTAACTGCAAGAAGGCACAACTAGAGCAATTTATACAGAAAAATCTTTCCCCTTAGCTCAGAGAAGAATATCCAATAGGATAGCAAGCTAGTTTACCTGGCCATAAAGTAATTCCAGTTCAACTCCTGAGGACAAACTCTCAAGAGTTATTTTTATTACTTTAACAAAAACAATAGAAGACACACAAAAAACCCAAAAAAGCCATCAAATACATTAAAAAAAAAAAAAAAAGAGAAGCAAGGTGAATGCTCTATAAAGTCTTTTATAGTATTGCTCACTATAATGCAAATCATTGGATTCTAATAATGAGTTAAATAGCACTGTTTTCTGATATTAATCCATTGTAAAACAAAATATCTTGGAAAGTTAACATCTTGCATTATCAGCAATACCTTGGTTTCTCTTTCAGATGCAAACCTAAAAAAAATTTGGTTAAAATAAGCTTCCCCCCCCCCCCTTAGTGACAGGCCGATAAATTACTTAAACCAAAAAGCACCTCCAACACAAGGCTGGCACTGTGCACTGAAGTGGGAATAACAGACAGTTTGATTATTTTCAAGAATATACCACAACTAGATTAGAGACAGGAATGAAGCTAAACTAAAATAAACTAAAAACACAAGAAGCATACTGTGATTGGTTTAATTCTGTCTAGGTATTAGGACTTGCAAATCTTTCTGCTAACAATCTTTTTATAATCAGTTCTGTTCACAGATCAAAACCTGAAAGGATAAAATACTTGCTTCCATTTAACTGTATAGAACATTTACTGCTTGCTTAATACAGCAAAGTACACCATCATTTGATAATCAAGTTTACCAACTACCTTTTCTCTCACTTTCATTAATGAGAAATGAGCTGAAGCATTGTGGGAGACTCTACCTGCATTCAAGACTACTAAGCAAAAGGTTGAGGCATGTTCCCACAGGAAAGTTATCTGTGTAACCCACACTTGGAACTTTTTTTCAAGCTACTGCAGTTACTGCTTGCAGATAAGATAAGGAATGCTTGCATGAGATTTTATGGCAACAGATATGGAAATGATGGTAAGACATCAGGTGACAGAGTTTTATGGCTTTCTTGTACACAAGGCTAAGAATCCCAGCATATTATCCTTCAATCTCAAACTGTCATCAGTAAGCTAAAGCCTACAACTTATTCACTGAAAGGAAAACTACAACAAGAATTAGTAGCAAATTGTTTGGTAAAAAAAATACAATGCAAAACCTACATTATAGAAAATCAGAAAAACAGACTGGATGATATTTAGTAATACAGATTAGCTTTCAAATATTCAATTCCAAGTTCACAATTATTTACAGCAACTAAACAGATTGTATTAATTTGCTTTATTCATTAGAAGTGAAGAAATGGCAACTAACCGTTTAGAAAGGGGTGTGTCTGAAAAATTTGGCAAAAGACTCTGCATAAGGACTTTAGGAGGAAAAAAAAGTAGCTTTAGAGGGGATCTATTATGCTGCTTTCAGAACATAGCAGCTTTACTGTGTCTTTGCTACCTTAAAAGCAGCAGTGGAAATGTTTTCCTTGTATATAAAGCAACCCTGGTCACACAAGCCAAGTAAATATTGATTTTACTATAGCTGAGCTGGGAGCAGAAGTTAATTTCAACAGTCTGCACAAAATGTTTTACGAATTGCTTTAAAAATATTTTGCATTACAAGGTATTAAACCAGCTAAGAACCTTTTAAAATAATCTGAAGCTTAAAATGATTGAGCTGTACAATTTTATCAGGGTAGAAAGTACAGTTGAGAGAAAGAGAAACAGTATTAAAGGCTGCACATCAGCAGCTCATAAAGCCAAGCAGGATGCCTTCTCTCAATCCAGGGCAGGCAGTCCTGAAGCCGCGATGTTGGGGAACAGCTCGGGGCAACCTTGCAAAAGCACTGGGCTACAACCAGTCACCAGCACCAGAGGGAATGGGCAGGGATAGGATCTATGCACTCCAAGTTGGCATATCATATCATATCACGCGCCTTAATGTGGAGTTAATCAGACCCAGGACAGTTAACCCTGAGCAACACTATCTCAATAAAGAGGAGCTGTGCCATAACTACAGTACAAAATCCACAGTGCAGTGAAATTCAGCAAGACAGATACAAGCACTCTGCTTCCATCTGCACAAAGGATCCGGAATGCTCTGCTGACTGTCAATTATTAGCGAGGGCTGCCAGTGCACACTTGTGTGACAGCTTTGACTCGGGCAGACACAAGGACAAAGCTGCTGACTGCCACCCTGCCCCGCACGGAACTCGGACAGCACATCGCCCGATTTCTGCAGGGAACCCTCGAACCATTTGCTACTTTTCTGAACGCTTCGACAGAAGTCCAGCTCCGCACATAACAAGTGTCAGAGTGAAGGCATCTCCTTGCCCTGCAGCACAAGCCCCGGGTTCACCCGCTGGAAGGCTCAGCCAGGGAATTACCGCCATTCGCTCTCTCAGCTGCTCGCCCAGCGAAGATCAGGGCGCTCCACCCAGACGCCACACAAATGAGGTCACATAGCTGACCACACTGCTGCCAATTCCTGCCCTATTCATCGGGGACGAGGGCAGGAAGCAGATGGAGCCCTCAAGTTAAGGGTCGCAACATTTCGGTGTGAACATTAAAGCGAGCCAGCGGCAGACAATTCACGGCCCGGGGAGCACGGCCTGCCCGCCCGGCAGAGCTGAGTCACGGGCACCGCTCTGTCCCACACCGAGCAGAGGGACCGGGGCTGCGGCCCCCAGAGAAACACTCCCCCCCCTACAGCTTAAAAAGGGACTCCACGACAGGACAACAGAAAATATTTCCCACTTTTTCAGTACCTATGTGCATTTACGAGTTTAATATACATGAGAAGAGTTTTTTAAAGTCTTTCAGATCTTGAAAATAAGTTCACTTGAAGACCCAAAAGGCAAGGTGATGTAATTACTATGTAAACCTGTTTCTATTTACAAGCATGCTGTATTTCAGAACACCTACTTCACCTGCTGCCAAAAAGGAAATATACCATTTTCAAGCGTTTAAAAGCTAGAGTTGTTTGAAACCAAACAGATTTGAGGACCAACACAGCTGTACTAAACAACTAACAAGATCAGAGCCTACAGTAATATGAACAACGCCATAAATATTAGTTTGACTATAGTAACAGCTTGTGTGTGGTCTCAATTTCAAGCTGCTATCAGTGCATATGTCTTGAGAGAACACAGACAAATACCTTCCTACCTGAAAGAAAGCTTATTGTTTATAGGCTAGTGCTTCTGAGATTTCCAGAGCAACAAATGGACAGAAGCTAAATGCAGAGTTTCAGAAGACTATCTATCTGCTTGCAAAACACCTCAGTCATGTCATTGCCATGGCCTTTTACAGCTATTGAAAAGTAACACTCATTTCAGTCACTGGGATGGTGGCTGCACAATTAATTCACACAACAAAATGCAAATTGATCTCGCTTCTGTTTATAACTGTATGAATATAATGACAAAACAATATCTAGTCCATAATGCTAAGATGCTAACACAGATTATTCAATTACTGCAGAGTGCTTTACTCCACGAGTTAACATCTTACAGAAAAAGTTCCACAAGGCAAATCCTTTTGGAGAGTGTCATAGAACCAGCATCTTTTTCTGCCTCTGTAACACAGTTTAAGTAGCCTCCCCTCCAATAACAGCGTGAATTCCATCTGGGCAAGGCGGGAATTGAGGTGAAAAAAATATTTTATTAAATAATCACATTAAATAGTGCCACAACAGTAGAACAGGTATATGTAAACACAAAATAGCCCAATCATTTTCCTGCAAGAGTCTCAGAAATTTTACTAGAACAACAAATTATCTCCCATGGCATGGAACAGCAATGAAGAAAGCCCTTTTGTTTGAACAGACACAAAAAGTACAAGATCCTTTCTTTTTTCTCCACTTAGATAAAGAGTAAGCTTTGGTTCCATTTAGGCACCAGTAGCCTACCAGTGCCACTGCACTCCCAGTGTCTGTCACCAACTGGAGAGTTTAAGAGGTTATTAAGAGATTAGACTGTTATAAAGGTCACCCCACCAGATGAGCTACATTATTTAGAATTTGGTTTTAGACCATAAATCAATCTCTGACAAAACTTAATTGTGCTGTTTAGGCTTCAGAGAACAGAAGTTAGTCTTATCCACTTTGGTTTCACCCAAACTGATGCATTTACAATTGGTTACTTTATCAGGTGTGAGCTTCAACCTCCCTTCCTTCAGTCCCTGCCAACTCTCACAGCAAGCACACAACCAAAAAAGCCAAAGCCACACCTCTGCTGATGAAAAGCATGCCTGTTATTTATATTCTGGATTTCTGTGAAAAGCAAAGGACATGAAGAAACAATTACATACACACCCCTTCCAGCTTCTCCACCCATTTTTCCCTGAGTATTTCCAGTACTGCATCATTAAAAATCCTGTCCTCTCAGAGAATGAACTCTCCACCACAGCGCGCACACACACCCCCAATTTACTTTACCTTCAGGTTTTTTCCTCATGTTCTCTTCCATGCCTCTTACCTTCTAGCTTTTTTCAGATTTTTTTCCCTCCTATGTGCATTTCCAACACACAAAGAAGTGTGCAAAGCCTCAATTCTCTCACAGTCTCCAAATACAGAGTTTTAAAAAGTGAGATGACAATGAATGCGAGACTATGACTCTCTTGAAAAGCAAATGTATACTGCTACACTTTAAAAATAAGATTATAATTAAACAAATTTCCTGAAAAAATCCTGTTGCTTAAGAAAAATTACAACTGCAATTTATCCATCATAATCTATGTTCTTTTAAAAACTGAGGGTTCAACTCAGATTTAAACAGGCTCTAAGAAACAATTAGTAAACACTGTGCTCAATCATATAAAGCACCTGAGCAGCATGTAGCTGCTACTCACCTAGGAGGTTTATACCTTAGCCTAGACACCTGGAGCCAGATAAATCATCTGTAGACATACAAACATCACCAAATATTAATGTGTGCACTTACAGGCTAAAAAGACCTGAAGGATTGAGATGTAAAACCTCACAGTGACTGACCCTCCTGTTATCCCACAGATGAACATTTCAGAGGTTTCACAACTGAAGTGTTCATCAGTTAACAACATGGCTGGTTATAACTCCTGTCCCAAGTTTATGCTCTTCTAAAAATATGACAAAAAAAGAAGAAAGGAAAAAAAACCCAAGAAATATTCCAAAAAAACCTACACCAATACCTGCAGAGCCAGAACAAACAACTTCCATGAACAGCAGCCGAGGTTAAAACCAAGCAGATTGATTTTCTCCTACTGCTAACCTTCCAAGAATGATCAACTGCAGATGTCTCACATTTGAGGGCTGAATACGTGCAGATTTTGAAGAACACTAGATCTCTCCAACCTATAATTTACTGAGCTCTCCAGAGTCAGTCAAAAGCAACTCCGCTCACATTACTGAGTTTTCTTAACATTTTTGTCAGTTTCTTAAGGAAGCTTGGACTGAGCCGCAAAGGAAAAGTTTCTGCTCTCAGCTAAGCTGGCATATATCCAAATCCAACTCATTGTTCTAGAAGTAAACATACATGAAATCAGAGTCCCAGCCCATCATTTTATTCTAAATTTAGCCATTACATTGATAGATCTTCAGAGAATTTTAGTTTTCCTTTCTAAAAACCCATCTTCAGCCTCCAACTTTGTAACAAAAAACCCGCATCAAAAGTCAAGTGGATCAAATTCTTTATTGATCATATTCTGCTTTCTCAAAGCTCTGACACCAATTCACAAAATAAACTGTTTCCATCTGTCAATTACTGTATCTACATAGCATATTCATGGGTAACAGGAATAATCAAATTGTCTTTCTCTTGACAATCTGTGTTATTTGGCCCCACTCAAAAAACAGATGAGGCAACCCATGAAACTTCAGTCAGAGTAGGTATGAAAGATGGCAAAAGGAAGAGAAAATCATAATATCCCAAATTTCTTCTTTTCCAAAGCATCCCTCCACAAAACATTCTTTCCAAAGTACAGGAAATACAGCTCTCTTGAGATACCACCAAAATGAGGAGAAAAATTTGTGGGGTGTCAAAGAGAAGCTGTAAGTTTATACATTCAAAAGTACCAAAAGGCACACTAGGCAGAACTGTAAAGAATCAAAATAAGTAAATGCTGAAATCACCAAAATGTAATACATAGTTTAAGAAAATTAGGGACATGAAGACTTCCAATCAGACAGAAGGCTAAAATTTCTGCCATGAACAAGTTACTGTTGTAGGTGAAAGGGAAGCCCACGACACAAGCGTTACCAAGAGGATCTTATGTCAGCAGGTGTGACACAGCCAGAGCTCACACAAAACTTGCAACGGAGCAGCGCCACAGAAAACAGCCTTTCCCCACTCTGTTTCCTGCCATGCCTTCCACGACCTGCTCTTTTAGTGCAAATGAACTTTTGCAAAGTAAAGAAAAGCAGCTCTCATCAGGTGTAGAAGATAAAACAGACCCACATGCCAGGATCCTTTCATCTACCACAGCCCTCAGAGCACAGGGAAGCACTCACCCAGCGGAGTGTAACAGGTCTGCTGGTCAGTATCCCAAGGAGCAGCAACCTTGTACTTCTTCCACACAACTTTTTTGGCTGTTTGAACGCTCATGATCAAGCTCAGTTTTTGAATAACAGGAAAGTGAAGATGGAGAGGAAGTACACGCTAGTACCCACGCAAGAACTGCATGCTGGGACTCAAGGGGGAGGGAAGCGCTGGTTTTCCTCTGAGGGTTTGACACATTCAGCCACACAGGGACTGACAGGAACCAGTCAGGAAACCAACCTTTAAAAAGGCTGCACGTTAGCAAGTAACAGACCTCAAGCTAATTGAGATTTCTTTTCTCTTTAAAATCAGAGAAATATGCTGTTTTGCTACTCCTTATGAAAACAGGAGGACACTCCAGCTTTCAGAGAACTGGCAAGTTAAATTCTACAAACTGAAAATAGGAAAGCTGATAGTAATTTTCCTTTTTCTGTTCAAATCAAAATTTCTGGTCAAACACCATACTAACTTTATAAATCCTAAATATTTTTAGTATTCGTTCTGTAAAAAGTTTGCACTATCACTATAACACTTTTTCACACATTCAACAGAAGATAAAACCAGAACAACTCTTCAAAGTAAGCATCCACATCTTTTAATGGCTTTTCAAAAAAGCAAAAGAAATCTTAAACGTAAGATTATAGCACATAAAGGAAGTTGTACAAATAAACCTCCAATCAAAAATTACAAACTCTGATTAGGCATGCCCTCTCCATTGTGCAGCAATTCCAAACAAGACAGAGCAAGGAACAGTAAAGCAGAAAATTGGTAACGCAGGGCTATGATAAGATCAGAGTTATTTTCAAGTGGGCCTTTAAACTGTGCTTACCACCAGTACAAAAAGCAAATCAAATCCCTCTGTCTTCAAAAGCCTGTCACCAAATTTATAACCAAATGAAGAGGACTCCAAACACTGTAGTTATGAAAGACATTTCATAAGCCATGCTTTTGGATACTGAACTGTACAGAATTCCAATAGTCACAACAAAGTAATGCAAGAGGAGATTAGCTAGAGCACCTAAGTACAAGCACTCTAACCAGAGAGGAGCATTCTAAACCACAAAATTGGTTTCAAAAGCAGAAAGACAGAGGCTGTTTGATTTGTCTGCCTGTCTCATTGTATCATGCTATAAGACAAATGTTCTGGATACAGCTCTCTCTTCATTAATATCCAGTCAGGACAGTTTACTGTATCACACCCCAGACACTATTCAGAGAAGGGAGGGAGGGAGAAATCAAGATCAGATTTTCCTTTCAATTTTTGTGGGCCAGAAGTTGGTCTTACTTAAATTTGTGGGTTGGATGTTTTTTGCCCCAAATTCAAGAATTCCTCAAAGTTGAAGGCTGAAAGGCTTCACACAAAAGGAGTTTTGTTTCCATTAATGAAGACAACCGTACATTCAGGGGGCTAAATCAGATATTTGTATCCAAACATTTCTGTGAACCATGCAAACAGGACCAAAGTGGAAAGGTAATAAAAGTTTTAAAGCTAGGATTTCTATTTTAGAAACAAACAAGGATGTATTTTGTAATACATACAAACACAAACCTTACTGTGCCAAGCACTTCCCAAGCACAAAACAAAAAGACACTGCCAACTCCACCAAACAAATGATGAGAATTAGCAGAGAGACCTGCACATATGCCAGAAGCACATGTTCCTTTTTTCAAGTTTTGATGAGACTGGTCTAAATTCCCTAAGAACGCTCTCCTTGTGTATCCAGTACCTCACCTCAGTCCCTGCCGCTCCAAGGCCCACCCACGCTTGGCAAGACTGAGGAATAAACACAAGTCAGCTAGTTTGTGACAACAGTTCTGGGTTTACCACTTCTCAAATGAGGAAGTGATTGCAGTCAGTGAGAGCAGTTATAGAAACACCACTCTGACTCCATCAGTCCCCTGAACTTCATTCAGTGTGAAGGTTTTAGCGAAGTTGAGTAAATCATTCATGCACCAGAGCTTCCAGAGAAGCTCAGCCCTGAAGCTCTGCCTGACATCAGCAGCTGCCCCATGAACATCAGAGAAACCACTTTTATCTAACATCAGGTTTTACCTCAAAAAATCCAACATTTCAACAAGAATATACACTGAGAATATGTATTAACTTAAGGGGCAGGGGGAGGTTGTTACACTATGTCTAACTTAAAAAAACAAAAATTTCTTGCCTAAATGGAAATAGAATTACTAGCATGAAATAGCTTCATATCTGAACCCATCTGCAAAGAAGTTAGCTTTAGGATGGCAGGAATATTTTTAAGCTAAATTTTAAAAGTGAAACCATGGCCTCTTTGAATATCTGAAGTATTGGGTGTGAAATCCATACATTACTGCAAGAGCAGATAAACAGAAGAGAAATGGAAATTTCTGGTCAAAGTAATCTTTGAAGGTGGCAAAGGAAGACTTTTTAAAAAAGTTTTTACCTAACTCCAGAGCTCAATGTACTAGCATACTCTCTACCCATAAACCACTTCATTCATTAGGAGCAAGACGGTCTTATTTCTACTACTACTGAATTCAACAGGCCATTTGTTTAGTAGCTCTCTGACTGGAGTACGTGATCTCTTCTATTCTCTCTGGTGTTGACAGCAGTAATCAAATTTTGTACATGCCACTGGCCCTATTATAGTTCCACAGCAACTGGCTGGCTGCCTAGGCTTCTTATCATGTATGATAAAAAAGACCAGCCAAACAGACCAGCTGAAACTACTGTGGGAAGACAGAAGTAGAGGGAAGCCTAACTAGAAGCCTAGTAAGTAGGAATCATGGCTTTTTATGCTTGCCCATGTATTACAAAGCATGAAGAACAAGGCTACACTCAATACATGACAAGCTTGCTCTAACAGTTTTCAGAAAGACTGGAGCTTAGATGACAATTCAGCCCTTGTTGAAGAGTAGGTCTGAATGCCACACTTCATCTGTGAAACATTACTCATCTAGAGCTTAGTTCAGACAGCAGGGAATGGGAAAGCAAAAAAGCACCTAGAGGTGGGGGGGAAGGAAAAGAAGAGGGGAAAAAACTCAGGTAACTGTACCCATTCATTTGAAGGTGAGCTCATAAATACTTAATATCAGTTTTCTATCACAGCCCCAGCATATACACCGTCAGCACAGTGTTCAGAGTAAAATTAAAGTTCAGAGAGGCAAACAACAATGGGAGCAGAGGGCAATATCCTTTAATTATAAAACTCTCCTGTATGCAAGACAATCTATAATGAGATTGGTTTCCATTTCTTCTTTGCCTTCTGGGAGCCATCCAAAAGCTTTGAATGCCTTGACTCTGAGAAGAGGAAACTGGCTTCTTTTTCACAATCTGCCTCCTTCCAGCTGTGTTCCAAGTAGGCCTTGGGTAGCCCTGCTCTGAACTTCCACTCTTCCATTCAAGTCCATAAAGAAAAACTTGGGGTTATGGCAGAGGGAAAAAAACAAATCTAAGGGACTTCTTATGGGAGCAGAACAAGGAGGTACAAAGTTCCTCCTTCATCCTCTTTCTCCAAGGTGAGAGCCAAGCAAGCCAAGAGTTTTCCTAGAGGGGAAGCTCAGCCTTCCTCAAGGTTCCTGTGTTACCTGTCTAGTCCTACCCTTTATAATAAGCTATAATGAACATTTAGTTAAGAGCTTCTCATGCTGTGGGATTAACACCCCCTAATTTTGTTCAGGATGTTTTATTTCCCCACAACAACCTGACAACTTTTTTTGCTGGCTTGCCACACATAATCTGAATTAGCAAGCCACACAATACTTGTTCCAGCAAGCAAACAAGGGCTTCTAAGGAGATGCTAAGAAGGATGGTAGAGGGGCAAGAGTAACTTGAACAGAAAGTAATGTTGCAAATGCCTGTTGCATTTTGATGCAAACTAGTTATTAGAAACCCACAACACCAGCAAATTCACATGGAGAACACTGGGTTTTTAGAATTTCTATTGAAACCTTGTTTCACAAAGCCAGGTTCATGTAAGCATAAAGCTTTCTACTGAAAAGAACATTATCAATACAGTAAATGCCCTCACTACTGTTGAAGAGGAACAGAGTGTGTGGCAGCTAGTGAAGCACTGCAGCACAGATAACGCACAGAGATATCCTCTTGGTGCTCTCACAGGCAGCTCCAACACAAACCTTTCCAGCACACAGCGCTTCAGGCACTTGACACATGGGTCTCGTAAAACTGCATGTCTGTGGCTGCCACAAATAACTGACTCATCCTGCAAAAGAAATAATAGTAGCAACTGTACATAAATTGTAATGCCTTTCAAGAATCACCATAATTTTAGTCTTTTTTGATGTTCCTCTTACAGCTTCCCTTTTTCTTTTGTAAAAGAGAATATTTTGAATGTAAATACTGAGAAAATTTGTGAACCACATTAATCTTCGGAAAGTGCTGTTTACATTATGATCACACCTGTAAAACCCAGCCACATCCAAAAAGCACCTGCTTTTTACAAAACATCCTGGGCCACCTGTTTACAGCAACTCACAGGGGTGACAGGAAGTCCACAGGAAAAGTAGGAGCCTTCTGCATTTTGCTTCTCATTTAAAATGCTGATCACACCTTCCAAAACAAGGCTCCTGCCCATTCACAGGCACCTGTATAAAACAAATCCCAAAGAATCCATGACAGATGCACTGCTCAACACTTGTGTGCTCACATGCTGGGGGGTAATGTGTATTTCAGCTGAAGCCAGGCACTGAGCCCTGAGTGACAGCATGCAAGCCCAAGCACAGGAGAGGAGCCATCACTTGATCTGCCCAGCTCCTCCAACAAGCAATCCTGGTGGTTCACTGTTTCCAAAACCACTTGCCCTGCTGCACTGGGACAGACTGTGTCCAATTCACCAGCCAAGCAGCTGTAAGAGCAGCTGGTAAGCAACTCCACCCAGGACAGGCAACTGCCCTCAGCATATCCCATAGCACTAGGACTGCTGCAGAAAAAGGAATGGCTTCCAAAAAACATCTCATTCCTTTCTCCTTCATATGCCAGGACACAATCCAAAGCTTTGGAAGCAATGGTTTAGGCAAGCATACGAATAATTTACTTGTACTTTCCTGTCACTCATTTTGTAAACATCTGTTTGTACCTCCAAGAAAATAAACATGTCAAAGCTTCCTTGTAAATCCCACAGTGTTTTTTCCTCAAAGTATCTTCTGATAGATTCTTTTCAAACTCTTCCAGCTTTCCCCATCTAGACTCCACAGGGCTGTGCATTGATGTCTGCCTCAAGCTGGGCAGAGGGGAAGCAAAACATAGCATGAAGTCTGGAGAGGAGCTGTGGAGCAAGCAAATCTCTCCACTTGCCCAAATCTTCAGGCCTTCACTCCACCAGCTACAACCACAACCTTCATCCTAAAAGCTAAAACTCCTATATCCTACCATGGTGGGGAGAAGGAGGGGACATACACAGTTAAATATCATCACAGGCACATTTCAAGAGTGCCACACCCTAGCCAATGACCGCATTCACAGTCAGCAGGGTTGCACCAACACCGCGACTCCAAAGATCTGAAAGTTCGGTTTTCCATTTTTTAATGCCCAGTAACAATGCATGGGTGATCAGACAGCACCCTCTAAGACATTAATTCTTTAGCTGTACCATTTATAACAAGCTATTTATTTCCAAACTGACACTGAGTGTCACAAGCATACACATAACCAGTCCTGTTAAAATTAGTGATCAATTTCTTCCACCCAGACAGTCTACTTCCCCTTCCTGCTTGCAACAACGTATTCTATTCATGCTTCCCCACAACAAAAAAACACAGAGGGCAAAGAGGGACAGCATTGTGCAGAGCTGCCCTGCTTTCTGCAGGAACTATTAACAAAATTATTTGGACTTCCCAGTCTTTATACTGGGGATGGAAAGTTTTGCTCACCTGGAAAAGAGGGATCTGCACAAAGTCTGCATTAGGAGCCCCAAGTTTCCCTATTCCTTCCTTGAACAAGAATACTCAAGAGAGCTCCCTAAGTTAAACAGGCTGTCTTTTCCTAGTTCAGAGAGCTAAAACTCAGTAAGGAACTATTAGAGGCATGCTAAAACTAAGTCTGTTCCCTATGGACCTTGGTCAGGTCCAACACAAACACATGTGCAGTTAAACTCCCTGCTCCTCAGAGGACAAATCTGTCTCCTGCCAAGGACCCAAGGCAAACATCCTTTCTGAAATAGCATTGCTGTTATCAGAGTCAAAAAAGGAAAGGAAAAAAACCCTGAAAAATCAACCCAAAACACATCTACTCAGCTCAGTGCAGGAAGGCTGCACTGAGTGCTCAGGACTTAGCACAGTGACACAGCACCCAGCTTGGGTGCAGGCAGCCAGCTCAGCCACAGAGCAGCCAGCTTGGTGAGGGCAGACATCACACCATTCCTTCTGCATGATGCCACAGTGACAATGCAAAATTTTCTAAACTACAGAAAACCATCTTAGAATTACCTACACTGCTGCCACTGTATAAGCCTTCATGAAAGCCTCCTTTACCAAAAGGAGGGAAAATACCTATACAAAACATACTCCTGTCCAATCCTCTTTAAACCCTTTGGTTAATTTAATATAGATTTAATATAGCTCTTCTTAATTTGTCTCAATAGTTAAATTTACACTGCTAAAAGCTTACACAGCATTCACAACCTTTTGCCACTTATCTCTTTTTAACAGCTACAAATTGCAAATCATTGTGTGATTAAGGTTATCAAGACCTAAACAAGGTCAGAGAGTATATTTCAACAGATAATCCAACATTCAGACATTTTGCTAGGTATAACATTCTACAAAGACTGTATTAAAAAAAAAAATCATTGCATGAACTGTCAGGTACTAGAAGTACATCATTAAAACTATTGTTAAAATTAATGGCCTTTCTCTCCTCCCTCCCCACTTAGCACAAAAGAAAAAGAACGAGATAAAACCATGTGTTTTGTTAAATATTGAACCTACTGGAACCTGCAAAATAGCAGATTAATAAACTACTCTGAGGCTGAGGTCAGTTTACAGAGGAACCATCACACAGCAGCTATGGCAACACAGAACCACCACACTGCACTGCCAACTAGCAAAGAGAAACATAAGAACAAAGAGCAAAGCAACAAACAGCATCAGCCTGCTTTCTTAGGGCCACAGAAGTGAGAATTAAGGCTCTCAGAGGGAGTCAAGCAGTTTAACACAGCACTTCTGTGTATCGGGGGACTTGGGAAGGAGCATGGAAAAGAGACAAAGCATATGGCACAACTGAACTGCTAAAGAAATAACAGACCCACACAACTAAACACCAAAAAGCCTCAAGTCTCTCTGACAGTAATGCTATGCACACATTCAAAAACAGAGATCCAACAGCAGTGAAAATGATAGTGTATGTTATTTGGGACAGAATGTGCACCTATCTATCTCAAGCCACCTGCCCAGGTTCCCAAGCAGAGACTGGGAAGCAGCCCAATCTGAAAAGGCTAAGCAATAGCTGGGTTGGAACTCAATCCCACACTAGCTAAGGAAAGCTCACACAAGCCACAATCAGCAGAGATGTGGTGAAAACAGGACTAGGCAGTGGTAAGCAGCTGAGGGGCAGCAACTGATTCAATTTTGCAAGCCAGCAAAAGTTTGCATGTTTACACCCTTGCTTGTTTTCAAGAAACTTGCAGCAAGCTTTCTGTGTGGATACTTTGCAGGCTTCTGCTAGGTCAAATGGAAAACACTGAGCTCAGTTATTTGAGCTCAAGTGTGCGGAGGAGTAATTACCAAAGCTCCACTGGACAGAAGGATTGCATTCTTTTATTCTTCAAATGCCACCACCCACTAAGATAGGATAATAAAACTCTCAGAAACCTTGTAAGCAAATCCAGCAAACACTGTGCAGAAGTTAGCCTGCAATCAAATGGTACCCATCTCAAAAATTCCATCTGTGCCTCTCAAAGTACTGTGGCACAATGACCAACTCTGCTACTTGCTGCCGCCACCATCATGGCATGATGCCATGATGCCACCATCATCGTATTGGCATCACCATAACCAAGTGTTAGCTGGATTTAAAGCCTAAATCATGTGAAGGTTGAGAGAGAGGCCACATGTACAGTATATTCTAAAAAGTCTTCCTGTGCAAGATTGACTGGCAAATCATACTCATTCCTAAGCCAGACAAATGAAGCCCCAAAACACAACTGCTCTTTCACAATTACTGTGATGCAATAGATGCAACACAGCATTCCCACATAAATATTTAATGTCAACAATACACATGTTCACTAGCTGATTTTAAAACTATTTCAAATTTTTAAAGGGTTAACACCAGATGCACACACTATGGTAGTGATGTTATCGGTCACCTTACTGAAGCATCACACCTTGAACTTGATGTGTGAGCAGGCACAGTCTCATCCACGGTCTGAACAGCAGCTTTTCAGCTAGCCATTTCACACTCCCATTTTGTACTGCTGCTTATGAAGCCCTCTGACATTGCCAGCAACAACTTTACAATCAGCTCAATAAAATTTCAAGTTACTTTAACAAAAACATTTTAAGGCTGAAGCCTTTAATAATTACCTTTAAACACTTAAATTCAGCAGGAAATAAATAAACAGTGTTTCCATGTATTTCAAAAATATGTACATCGTGGCTATACTCACAATGAGAATGCAATATTAGCACCTTTGAAGAGACATTTTTACACCAAAGTGGACAGATGGAGATTCTGAGACACCATGCACCATCCTGCATGTTTAAGACCCTTACTTCATTTAGCAGATGAGCTTTTATAACCCCCCAGTCTCCATAGCACAGGAAACCAAGTGCTCCAAATAGCACACATTTACCAGTTTGTTCCTTATGTTGTCTTGTCTTTCCTACTACCTCTTTGCTTTTGTTACTGCTACCAAAACCAGAAAAGGTTTATTTTTTTTTTATTATTTAGGTTTATTTATTTATTATAGGGTTATTTTCTTACTAGTTTAACTTCTCCTGCATGAGCAGCAACAAGTTGCTACTGAAAAGTAAGCCATGTTTCTCTCTGCAGGCCCGCAAACACATCCAGGCAAAAACCACTTCAACTTCACAAAGTTCTCATTGAAACAAGTTGCATTAAACTTGTTCACAGGTCACCTTAAAAAAAATTATAGGTTGGTAAAACTCCAATATAAATAAAGGAGATGGACAACAAAACACAAACAAGTTGTAATTCACTCAAATATGAGTGTGCAAGTGTCTGTGACTCTGCCTTCAACTTGCCCTAGATTTGAGCACTTCTCTATAATATCTATATTCAACCAAACATTATAATAGCTTCATTACCAATCATTTAATATCTAACTGTAGTATTCTCACAATTAACACTGTCTCAAACTTTTCTAGTTATGTGCAGTTCCATCCCTTTAACTGGACTGGTTTAAGAGAGCTGCATGAACAAAGCATTATAAAACTTCACTGCTGCCGGGGCTTTGGTTTTTTGTTTTACTTTGTAGCATAACCACGGCATTGATGCTGTTTGTTTTCTTGTTAGTTGACTGTTTATTTAATTTTAAATCACAGCATTCTGACACATTCTCCCCCATATAATAAAGTTTGCCACAAGTATTTCAGGTCAGCCACAGAAAAAAGATAAACCCCTATTACACATCTTCATAAATACCATTTGAAAGAGAGGATTCACTGAATAAAGATCTTTACAGCTTACACTGTGAGATAAGCAAGGCAGTTTAGGATATGAGTGGCAAGGTTCAGAAACAGAACTTCATAGAGGTGCAAGTAAAATGTTTGTGAAGCTAATTAAAAACAACCTGCTACAACCTATTTTCTGGGAACTTTGCTACTAAATGCTTGTGAGACTCTGGGTCACTGAAAAGTAGCTCTAGTGTAAATGGATCTATACAACCCCAAAGAGTCAATAAGCTGCTTTTTCCAGGGGTTTTCAGAAATTTACCTTTACACTCAAGTAATTTCCCCAGCCCTGCAGTTTTCCGTCACCTATCTTTCTCCTTACGTGCCTCCAAATACTCCTTTACTCTTCTTGTAAATGATCAAAACCTCACAACTGTTAAGAAAAAAAGATGATCAGCCCTCAAAGTAAATCACAGGACAGTTCATTCAGTCTTCTTACTCGCATGTGACCATCAGGTGCTGTTATGCGAACAATTTTGTACCTACCATTCCATCATAATTATCTTTATCTTCCTTCCCTTGTTCTACCCCTGATCTACACAGATGTTCATCAGTCTTATTACCCTCTGTCAGGAGGGTCAAAATCAGTGAGGCATGCCAGTTCACTGCATTTCATCCTGTACAATCCCAGTGAAGTCCATATAAATCCCTATTAATACTGCATAGAAAACATGCATGTCTTCTGTTTGTCTTTTGCACCCAAGATCAGGCAGCTGGGATGAAGGAGCAGCAGAGAACAGGACATCTTCCTGGTCAGGATCAGATGTGACCACTGAAATTCTCCCACCAGCACACAAAAGCAAGAACAAGTAGACATGGGGAGAGAGGGGAGAAATATTTCCACAAGAAATCTAACTTGCATCAGATGTATGGTCTGATGGCATTCAGGCCCAGCTCAGCCAGGGAGCTTTGCTTCCTCCATCTGACAAACATGAGTGGAGAAGCTCCCAGGTCCTACCCCTTGTTGCCTTGTCCAGTAATTAGGAGGAATTGCTCCAACACATTTTAACCTCTGTATTTCAGTAACTGGCAAAGAAGTAGGACAGTACAAGGATACACATCCAATTGCAGTCCGGAAAAACTTCATGACTACCACAGGAAGAGCTGGAGCTCCTCTCAGTTCCTACATAACCATTCATTCAGCTCCCCACAGACTGTACAGCCCATTCTGGCCAAGAACACCAACAAGACTCCTATGACTTAGCTGGTTTGCCATTTATTTCACTGCTTCCGAAAACCAGTCTCACCATCAACCCATTTCCCAACTAAAACCAGCAAGTCTGCTGGGAAGCCATGTGAGGACAGCAGTGATGACAGGAGGGAATTCCTCATGCTTCATTTCTTAGCCATGGCATCTGGCCACAACCAATTCTACAGCCCACCTGTCCCTCAAAACCCAGGAATGGATTACAGACACAGTGAGGAGATCAAAGTCTTCTTTTGGCAGACTCTCCCTTCCCCTAAACCCCACCTCCGACAACAAAACAGAAGAGCCATGAGATTTGTTATGACTTGGAAGCATACAAAGCATGTTCAGGTTCTGTGGCTGCTGGGGAGCAAGCAGGTTCAAACAGCAGCAGCAATCCCAAAACAGTGCAGAGCCTGGGAAGTACAAATAGAGATGGTGAGCGATTCCAACCCAGCCCACTGGTAACAGAAATTATACAGGGGTCCTGAAGACATCAGTAATCTCATAGCTTTAGCCAGCTTTTCTCTGCAGAAAAATGGTCAAATTTTATAATTAAGTTTTATGGCTAATACCACTATGAAATGCAGATTTCCTTAATTATCTGTAAAAAAATTTAACATATATTACATTCCACTCTAAAGACTGCAGTATCAGCATAGGAAAAGAAGAAAAAGCAACCACAAATCAGGATAATGTTAGAAAGGCTTTGTGAACATTGCAAGTACAAAACAGCACTCTCATCTACCAGAACTTCACAGAAATATAGCAGAAGTGTTTCAGCACTATCAACCTGAATCTAAGTTCCCACAGTTATTTTGGAATAAGCCGCATGCCTTTTAACATAACCCAGGTTCAAAGATAGGCATTGCCAAGATCCACTTACTCAATCTTTCAGAGGCATCACTGTAGCCCCACCAAGTACCTTCCAGTTAAGCACTGCAGAGAGTTTAGCCCTCTATAATCAGTCCCTTCTCCTTTTCTGGCACAGTTACAGTGCAAAAATTAGTAAATGACACCTGCTGTGGCAAGGACAGATCACTACACATATAGAATCTGCTAAATTGGAAGGGACATATCAGGATCACTGGGTCCAACTCCTGGCCCTGCCCAGCACACCCCAAGAATCACAGCATATGACATATGCCCCTTGTGCCTGCATACAAAATTCAATATGAAAGTGGAAGCTAGGCAAAGTAGGACCATGTGTCTTATGTTTGCATTAACAAGTTATTGCCAGACCTTTGACTGCGATTTATGAACAATTAATGCAGGAAATGGAACAAAAAAAAATATCAAACAATTATCTGTAAAAAGCTAATAAGTCTAAAAAGCTGGGCACATGGTGGTGAACTCCCAACACAGTATAAAACCACAAGGAAACTATTTACATGACACTTAAAGGCTGAGTTAAGTTTTCAGTTCCACAAAGCCAAGGTCACAGGAACAAGCCCAGTGCAGAACCACAGGAGCCTCCCCAGCTGGGTGGGGACCTCTTGCTGAGAGTGAAACTAAAATTTTCCAACAAGTTCACAAAACCACCACTATCCTTCTTCATTCAGTGGAGCTACTCAAGCGCAACTTTCACAGTCACATACACAAGTAAGTACACAGACGAGGAAGGAGCCAAGCACACAGAAAGACAGGAAAATATAGCTCCAAGCTTCTAAATTCAGGCACTGGCCAGCAGGAGAGCCTTAGTGTATCCTGGACCACGTGGAAAAAAAAAACAAGTACCAGCTTTTCTCCAGCAGAGTCATAAGGAAGCAGTGAGTCCACATTCATTTTCAGAGCCCAAATGCCAATATCCAGACACCACATATATAAGTGAAATTGATGGATGTCAGAAAATGAAGACACACATGAGAAGCCTTGGGAGTCAACTTTACCAAATATGCAGAGCAGCTGAGCTCAACATTCATAAACAGTCATGAGAAGTGTTTGAGATTTCTTTTCATTTGAGACATCAGAGCTGACCAGGAAAGGGAATGGGCTGGGGATGGAAGGGAAACAAAAAAGAAATAGCAATGAATTTTATCACACATAGGCTGGATTCCCTCAGTTGTTCGCCTGAGATGCACTTTTTCTGTATCCACTACATGAAGTCTTGGATCTCATGAAGCAGCAAGCATGTCCCTGTGTCTGCCACTTCTGTTTTGATATCTCTGCCCCTTAAAAACGTTTTGCCAGTTGAGTCAAAAGATTTCTTTATCTCAGTTACGGCATTTAAAAAAAATGAATATGCAAGAATACATATTGTCCGCATGGCATTCGCTCATCCTGGAGAAAACATTCCAGTCACAACCTAGAGAATTACCATTCAAAAAAATCCAAAGACTTTGGGACAACATCATACATCAATTCTTATAACAAATTCAGATAGTTTTAAAAAAATTACAAATCACCATGTTTCTAGCAATTCTTATCAAAGTTTTCAAGAATTATCTTCTTATCTTCCCCAATGGCAGGAGCTGCCCACACAGTCTGGATGTGACAAGGGAACAAACCCATCCCTTAATAGTGGCCCAGTCCTGTCAGTGATGCACTCCCACTCATGCACACACACACACACTTGTTGCTAACTGGCTCCAAGCCACCCTTGTTGGCTGGAGAAAGCTCAGGGGTGTTCATCATGGGTTGCAAGAATTCCCAGCCCTGCACGTGATGGAAGAAATACAGATACATGCTTTAATATGAACTAAGGATTTGCCATACTCCAAGCAACTAACTGGAAACACCTCATTAAAGACAGGCTTTTAACAATCTTGGATCCACATATTGCTGTATAATTATTCTCAACTTGAAAGGACTGCATCATTTCCCAGGAATATCACAATCTCTAAATGCAAATCCTAGAAGGCAAAAGTAGATGGAAGTCTATGCATACATATGTGTGCACAGGCATATACAGCTATATAGTCCTCCTTCTCTCTTATCTAAGAGTATACACAACAAATGACAAAAAGCCACCCCCATCTCTTCCATCATTTAAAAACCACTGCCTCACCTTGTGGCTGTGCTTCTGTATATCAGGAGGAAACAGGCAAGCCAGTAAGTGTGTAATTGCATTTCTATTTTCTTTACCATTCACTTTATGAGGGGGAGGGGGAGGAACAGGAGCAGTTGAAAATGTCCTTCCCTGAGGGCTGAAACTCATGAAACGTGTTTTTTTCAAGATAGAGTGGGGTTTTTTTCCCTTGGAACTCTATCATTTCCATTCCCTAACCCTGACAATAACCTCAGTGGCTACATCTAATCACCTTGCTAATCCCCAGAAAACGTATTTAGTATTCAGTCTTTTATCTGAGCCATTACTGCCACTCAGGAGAAATCTTGTTGCCTTTCTCTCAACATCAGTCACAAGTGACACATACCTAACTAGTTATAACAAAAAACCAAGGTATAGGAACATACTAATCTTTGAAAGTTCTACCTTCTTTCAACTTTGAAGACATTACTCCACATCTGCAGTGAGAAAACAGAAAGGGAAAGGAAGTCAGGGTAAGCTTTTTTGTTTGTTTTCTTTTACTATTTGTTTGTCTTCTTAAAGAAGAATAGGCTACAGTGCTAAAGATCAAGGCTGACCTTCCTGGATGTTTTTGATATTTCCCCTGAAAAAAGCACAGATCTGAATCACGGATACCCCAAATGTTACGTTCATCTGACAAGTCCAAGATCTGTGACAAAATAGTGCTGAAGCATGACAAAGATGAGACTCATTTTACAGTTTTTCCTTCAGATTAAGAAGGAAAAACTGTAAAATTGATGGAAAAAAAAATCCCACTGTTCTGCAGTATCAACAGGTCTCATCCACAGATAACTTAATAATTGATAGCTACTGTTATAACATGGTGACCCAAAACTGTAGTATTAAGAGGTCTTTACCACTTGAAATTTCATATCCATCCTTAGGAACACCCTGCCCTAAGAGGAGAAAAGATCTCTTTGATAAGGTGGCTCTGATGTTAGCTGAATACAAGTTGAAAAACAAGAAAAATGTTAAGCCTTTGAAATACACAGCCATTCACTGAACCAACCCAAGACACAGCATTCAACCTGGTAACAGCAGAGATGAACTATTACAGGCAGTTGCCACTACAGACAAATTGCACCCAAGTGAAACAAAGATTTCTAAAGGGTTCCACTGGTCCAAGAAACACCACCAAGACACCAGTACTGGGAACCAAGTTCCAGAAAACTAAACACCTGGGAAGTTTTAGCTGTTTCTTTACTCTTGCCATCTCTCAACAGAAATAGCAAGAAGAAATGACTAGGGAAAATGAAGGACAAAGTAGCAGAGGGACAGATGAACACCACACCTAAGCATAAAAAAAAAAAAACCACACAAAACCTAGCCATGATGAAATACAGTACTTAGATTAGATTTAGCTACAAGAGAAATCAAGGGTAATCTTAAATAGTAGAGGGGATCTAAATTCATTAGCAAGAATTTAAAAACACACTACAAGGACACAGTGTGTATCAGACAGTTCCATCAACCAATAGCTACTAGACATAACTGCTTACTAAATACTGTGTGTGTTATGTGCAGAAACTGCCTTTTTCTCAGACACTGTGCTTTTATACTAAGCTGAAAGAGGGGTCTACAGTATTTCAGCATTTCCACCTACTCCCAGCTTTTATGCATCAACACTGATTCTGTTGCTAGAAGTCATCTCTTGGGGTTAAATTTTAACAGACCATGTTATATTTGCATAAGTCTAGTTAATGAAGAAGTGACTGGCAGAGAGTATAATATCCTGACCTTCTGTCGTGAATTTTAATTGCCTGCAGATGGTTAAGTTTAGCCTTATCTTCCCACATGAACACATCCCCATGAACAATTTCCCCCTCACCTTATGTAGTGCACCGGCACCTCACAGAGCCCACTGCTGTGCCCATGAGTTACCTGCAACACATCCTGTGGTGGGTGGAGCAGTGGGTCAGGTGTGACCCCTGCATGGAGGAGCTGAGGTGAATGCTAAACTGAAATTACTCTGCCCAAACCCAGCTGAAGAATTCTCCCTGGTAATGCCACAGCTGCTATAAATAGAGCAATTTCTAAACCAGCCTGGTTATTCTGATGTTTAAGGTCTCCACCACTCTTCTAAATTTTATCAAATTCCTGCAAATTCCTCATCCCCCACACAGGGTCACCTTCCTTTCTCTTCAGGTTGCAACCAAAGAACAAGGCCATTTTAAAAGAAAAAACGGCTTGGAAAAATTGAGGAAAGGAAGCAAGCACTCTTCCATCTCTCCATGAAATTAAGAATTTCCCTTCAACTGAACAATGAGAACCTTTCCTTCTACAGCACATCAATGCTAATAACAATTGAGAATGACCAGCAGATTTATCAAACCCAAGGTCAACTTGCAATTTATGAAAAATCTTTAATAAGTTGTCCATAATTCAATTACACAACTTTCAGTAAAATTTAGACACTCATTAGAGGAGGAGGTACAAAACTTTTCCCCTGCATAAGCAATTTTTAAAATAAAGGTTCCATTGAATAAATGACAATCCAAAACAAGATGCCTTTCCAAAAATCACATATTGCCAGATACAACTCTTGGCACCCTTACTCAGCACATTTTAGAAGTGCCATTTGGGGTTTTTTCAATATGTGCTTTTGCAAAGAAACCACTAACTTTGCATGCAGCAACTTGCAAGATCCTCCAAGAATTTCTGCCAAACTTCTTCTACACTACAGTGTTAATTCACCATATAAATATTCAAAGATGTTCTTGAATACCTGCCAGAAGGGAACACACTCTTCTGTAGCTACACAGCCACTTCCATGCTTACTTAGGTCACTATAGTAATGCCCTGGGGTGGAAATGAGAGGCCAGGCAACAAAGTTCTACAAAGGTTAAAAAAAGTCCCAAGAAAAAAACAAGCCATCTTGGTCATTCCAGGACACTTTTATCCTTTGATATTTAGCTGCCTAGAGCAAAGCAGGAACCCCAAAAGTTTATTTGTACATAATGCATAATACAAAGTTTCCTTTGCCTACTGCTTCCACATTTTTCACCCCAACAGTCCACAACATGCCTGAAAAAATAATGGCAGGATGAGTTTCTATATCAATAGTTGCAAGGGGACAGAGAGAAAGCTGACCACGCTTTACTTCATGTATTCCTCAAATACTGGCAAAACCACTGAAAAAATTATCACAAGAGCTCACCATGCCACATCTCAGCTAAGAAGGGAAGCTAAACAAGCCTAAGGATATCCAACCCCGTCCTCCACAGCTGATGACCAAATGCAAAGGTAAAGTGAGTTTGGGAATGAACAGGCTTGTTTTACACTACATAGAAAGAGTCTGTGAGGCAGAAGTAGGCCTGAAGGGGAAAAAGCAAGGAAGATTAGATTCTGTTTTGGTCACATTTTCCATTTATTTCAAGAGGCTAGTTTTGGCATTTAAGAGATGCAAGAACTCAAGGTTGAGGTGACATTTTGGGCCCTTATTTAACCTAATTTTACATTAAATAAATATATTTTCCTTAAGGATGTAATTTTAAAAGTAGTCTCTTTTGCGCATATATTTTTACTTGAACAGGAATTTAAAGCAATCTTCAAAATTAAATATGGGGTCATTCATATTTAATTCAGTTGTTTATTCTACAAAAGGAAACTTGAAATAGAACTTTACAAATCATTTGGAGCTGAGAGAACATATTTAACTAGTTGTATTTATTATAAAAAGAAATTACGATTACTGAATCAGCTCTTGGTAGGGTTCTAGCAAAGAAATCCTCTCACTTTGTATTAATACACTGCCCTTCATTACTGAGATATAATTAGACCAGTTTGCAAAAAGTGCAGGGCACTATCTTTGCACTTGACTGTTAAAGCAACAGGTTACCTATTTACACTACAGATATTTAAATAAATAGCAGGTTATTATTTATAACAAGCTGGATGATTCTGGAAGACATGATCTAACTGACTCACCCACTCCTCAGCTGTACTCTCACCATTCCAAGCCCTGCAGGACTGGAGGAGGGTGGGGGAAATGTGTAAGGACTGTTAAGGAAGGAATTCTTTATGTAGTAAAACTTTTATGTGGTTCCCCTTGATTAAGATACTTCAAGGATGCCTTAGTTAAAAAAATAGTAATTTAACCAGAAATTGTCTTTTGTTCTTTTTTTTTTTTTTTTTTGCATTACTTCAATACTTAGGTCTAAAAGGAATTGTCTGCAAAATAGGATGTATAACCCTTTTAATTATACACACCATACACAGAAGGTGCAAGCTCTATATCACACACCAATTTTCACGGCAATTAGATTTTACAATTTGTCAGTCTTTCCAAAAAGGCTTTTGTGACACCTTGCAGATTCCAAACTACAGCTGAGTTCAATTTATTCATCCAAAAAGGAGAAGGATAAAAAGAAAAGGAAAAAACACAGCCTCTATTAAGTATAGCACAATACAGATACAAAGCAGTTTAAAATAATGTCTCACACAACTGACACACATTACTTTTCCCCTACTTACACCACACTGCATCCCAGACAACAGATCCAGATCAAAATCCAACTCACAGCCACAGATTCTCACCAAGATCAAACATAATTAATTTAACTGCTTTTTAAAGACTTCCAGTAACACCAGTTATCTTAATTACCATTCATCTACTCTGTCAGATGATAACCTTTTGGCTCTGCTAAATTTGGGAGTGCCAAGAACGTAGCATTTCCTTTTTTCCAGTGTATTGTAGATGAAAGTTGAGTCTCCAACTTTTACATTTTTACATTTTTTTTGGCAGCACAAGAGCTTTTTAATAGGATAGCAAGTTAAGGTCCTTTCTGAGTGCTGGAAGAATATGAAAGGAACCTTACTACCAATGAGAATACCAGGCACACATAATATCTTAGGAGGAACAAAACCCCTTTTTCTACTTTCTGCCCTCCATACTAGGATAAAAACAATTGAGTGTGTTTCAGTACGAAGGGAACAAAATTGTCAGATTAGAGAGCATAAGGACCCAAATGCATAAGAAAACAGTTTTCCAAGTGAGGAAAACAAGTTTAAATTCATTTCACAATTTCTCTTCTCCTTACCATACCCACACAAATTATGTAGAATACTTTCATAATCAGGTTGCACTTCTCTAGGCAACAAAATTTGGTTTCAGATGATCACTATAGTACATTACCATCTTTCATCATTGCAGTGTATCCCAGTTACTCATATTCTTTAACCCCTTCCTTCTTTCCCCAGGCAGCAAAATGGAGTTCAACTGAACATTACACTTTCAACAGTTCTTAGTATATGGGAACAAATTTAAGTTAAAGCCAGAAAATGCAGGGCCAGAATAAGAAGCTACAAAAAAAGGAGGTGAGAACTAACATGGAATATAAATAAATCAGCAAAACATTTATAAGCAGTCTTCATTTTTCTTAGCATTTTATTTGAACATTATACAGACACAGTCCATTTTTACCACCTGACTAGTGGTTTCTGCTCCATCCCAGCTTCCTCTGCCCAACAGCAGCATGGAAGCACTGTGAAAGAAAGGATACATCAGGACTTCCAGGGCAACAACCAGCAGCAAATTTAGAGATTTCATTTTCTTTCTGCCCAAATCACACTAGAACCAAATTCTTCACTGAATACATTACACAACATGAACTAATTTTTCCTAGCCAGCTTCAAAGATTTCCAGTGTATCCATTTCCTCTAAAGGCCATTCAACAGATCTGGGCAACTTCAGAGAGGACTCTACTGTTAATCACAGAATTAAACCTAAAACTAAACTGAATCAACTACACTAAGGACACTGAATCCTTTAAGGATGAAGACCAGCACAAGACCTTTTCAACACTGCATTGCAAAGAGACAGAGTAAAATCAAATTTGACATGCCTACAACAGGTTGGGGCTTTTAGGACCCCTCACTGCTTTCACACTAGTTTTTTCCATTCTAAAGGCACCTTTACCTTTTAGTAGGCAAAGAAACCTTTACATCACATGTGATATTTGCTGAAAACACAGAAAATAAATTACCATTTAATTGTGTTCTTATACATAAAACCACAAGCAATGGGACCCACCAGGTAGTATACAAAAATGTATCTGGCTCAGAAGGGGGCATTACATGCTAGAGTGATTCCTGACCTAACCCAGTAATCTCTATTTTAGGTGTAGCATCAAGTGAAGCAGTAAGAGCAACATTAAAGTACCTGTAAAATTCAAGAGCTCCTGCAATGTGAAAGTGCCCTGGAGCAGAAGTACTACACTCAAATTCCTCTTCAGGGCAGAGCTGCACTTACTGACACAATGCACATAGCATGAGATTCCTGTGGGAATTCAGGAACACCAAGGATAGCAACCTCACCCAGGAAGTAATCAGGACCCAGACCTCAAATCGTCCAACCACAGCATGCCACATTGTTCACTTCAGAATATGAATGAACACAACACAGAGATCATAAAGCCAGAAGCCATTTAACCAGGATAACCCTACATAATGCCCCTGGAAGCACACTTGTTACCTCAATGCCAGAGCACCACCATCCCTGAGCTAGCACACTCTGCACTGTGCATACCCAGCATCACAGCACAGCACCCACTCTTGCACCAGGCAAATCAAGGGAATAGCTCCCCAGACATATCCCCCACATTTCCTCCAGGCAAACATGGACTCTGTCTCTTGCCAAAGGGTCCATCAACATCTATGTGGTGACATATTTCCATTCTATATACAGCCCCAACCTATCCTCCTTTTTAAGCATCTCATCTATTTGGACTCTGACACAAATATAAGTACCATGATTATTATCTCATTTCAGGTAAACGACGACAGCAATGACATTGCTCTTTCTCCTGCAGTGGGTTTTTGTAAAAAGGAATGTATCAGAACTGTCGCTGTGTGCTGGCCAGCCCCCCCTGCAACCCAGTGGCTGTTTATCATGATAACACCACATCCTTGCAACCATCACCAGGGCTGGATGGTGGTCAGTACAGGCAATGGAGGTGTTTGTTGTGGCTGCCTTATTCTGGAGAAGAAAAAGGAGAGCAACTCTCCTTTTCTCCAGCACTCAATGTCCTTACAATGTCTTTCTCCTGGAAGAGGGGTGGGAATCAAGACTCTACTGCAAGCTTGCTCTTCCACTTAGACAAGCATCTTCTAGCAGCATATTTTCCAGAATTATCAGATCATTCATGTTGGAAGAGACCTCTAAGGTCATCCAACCATTAAACTAGCACTGCCAAGTTCACCACTAAATTCCTCTTTTTGGCCTACATCTTTGGACATGATCATTGAGCAGCACCTATCCAGGGCAGAAACACGTGCAAACACAAACACCCTGGCCGAGAAAGTTTTGGGACTTCCCTAATTTATTACAAAATGCCCTCAATGCTCCCTGGCCCCTCACTCACTTCCTGGTACATCTTCTCTCTGTGCAATACATCAGGAATGGGCCCCATCTCATCCTACACTGCAGTCAGGTGCTCAGTGGAAAGGTCAGTAGTTTGAACCCTTCGAAAATTTGAACAGTGACAGAAACTTGTCAACAGTGACAAGCTGGCACGAGGGCTCTAATTAAGAGGCAGTGGCAGGAAACACAGGTACAACTCCAAATATGCCCCCAGCCAGTTTTTGGAAAAGGTGACCCCTTTTGATGTGCATTTTTCACATGCCTCAGTGGCGAGGGACCAGGCCAGGAAGCAGGTGCTTGCACAGCAGGCAGATGCTGACAGCCATGCAGTCTGTCTGTGCCAGCACCCCAGCACACAGACCTCTGCAAACAATTCTGACTTCACTGGAATTATCTTCTGTGAAGACGATCTAAAACAGCAGCTAAATCCTTGAGGATTCCCTTTTTCCTGCAAATACCTGCCAAGACAGGAAGGTGAAGCCAAGGAGGCAACAGAGTCCAGCAACAAAAAAAAAAAAAAAAAGTATGACATTTTCCACCTGTTTCACTAGATTTTCAGACTGTCTCTAATTGCCTTCTGTTCACAGCACAGAGGAGATGCTGCCTGAAAAACAGAAGCACGGGGGGCCTCAGGTGTCAGCACACAGCCCCGCCACACATCAGGACATGTCCTAGGGCAGTGGGAACCAGCACTGCCACATTCATCCCTTCACCCTTCCCTCATACCAAGATGACAGCAAGGGGTGGAGGAGGTGTAAGGTATCTCCAGCTCTTTTGCTCTTTCCCCATACACTCTGCAACACATACAATCAATCACTGCAGTCTTCCTTCAACTGGGAGAAAAACCATGAAGCTGAACAAGGTAAAGGGAGTAACAAAACATGCACACAAAAAAAAGAAAAAAGAGCAACTTCTGGAAAGAACACAAATATGTTTTTCAGAAAGAAAGGCTTAGGGACTTTTAGTTCATTTTGGATAATTATTTTTAACTGCATAACATGTTCAAAAAGTATTAGCCTTATACTTGGAATTGAACAGGAGACATCTATTTTTAAATATTATTCATTCAGCCACAAATCATCCCCAGAGACAAGACAAATAATAATAAATCAATGTCTCCAGCAAGCACAGAGCCACCCTGGCAGTAAACCAGCCCAGCTGACCATTCTATGTTGCATTTTATGTGCATATTTTACATGCACCCCTGGACTGTATGTGCCACAAAACCCTTCTAATACAGGAATCTCTTCAGACTCAAGATCCCATATTTTAAATCCAGTTAAATGCTCCAAAGCATTTTCTTCCAACCCCAGATTCTGCCAGTCAAACCAGCTATATACATTGAGACAAGTTTATATGCTCAGACCGACAGCAGGCTAATATATTTTATCTTTATAAAACGAAGTCTCAGTTTGAGAAGTAAAATATCCCAGTCTCACAGGTGATAGCAGACCAGCACTAGGGCTAACAAGAGACAGATAAGCACAGAGTTTGCTTCAGTTCAGTACACACTTTTCCAGTTTGTTCCATCTATTTTCAGGACCATAATTTATACAGGGCGACACATGAAAAAGGCATGTCACCATCAAGACACTGTCCCATTTGATGCCTCAGACATGCATGACCATGGGATTCCACCTTTACCACTGCACTCCTAGCATTAATTTCAATGTTTCTCCAAGAGGGAGAAAAGCAAGGGTTAATCATCCTCCAAAACCAACCCATTTTGCAAGGCCAGGTATTGTTCTTTCATCCTATTGCACACACCCTTACCTAAGGGAAGGAAAAATGCTTGAGTGAACACACTTCCTTTTCTTTAGGTAAGGTACCCTACAACACACCAAGAGCTGTCATACCACAACCCTGTTGAGCACCTTGCTCAAAATTAACTGATCTCATAAACCAGAGAGTTTAGGAGTTTTTGATTAGACTTAGTCTGTTTGTTTTTCAAAGTCAGAAAAGGTACAGCCTGTTTTCTTCAAGGAGATGAACACACCCAATACTGTTCGTCACTATGTAAGCAAAGTAACTACTATCTTTTACCAATGATGAAATATTTAACACTGTCTGCTGAGAAGGGGAAGTTACTCACCATGTAGTGACAGAAAACCCACTCCAGCAGATTACAGGTAGAGAAGGTCTCAGTCAGGAAATTCTTAGCTTAAAGATTTGGAAGAGAACCTTAACATTCAAGTATAGAAATTATTTCTACTTGTAAAATAAATATGAACAACAAAATACAGCTTACATGGAATCCATCAACTTCAAGTCTCCCAAGTTTTAGCAACCACTTACTTCATTATAGCCTAAAGGAAAGCCTTCCAAAAGAGCTACTTTTGATTAAAAAAAAAAAATCTAAAATTTGGTTTCTCAGGTCCATGCCTCACTTCTCTCCAGAGAAGGATCTACATAAAGACCCCAAGAATTCAGTCCTGAGTCTTCATGCAGGTTCTCATGCTCCCTCCTGCTATGATGTGTAAGAAAGTTGAAGACAGTGTGTTAATGCTTCAGGCATAAAAGGGCCTTTGTCCATACTCTGCAGAGGTGTCATTCAAGGAGAGGCTCTCTCTGCAGGAGGACTGAAGTAACAGACACCACTGTGGCTGATGCAGCAGTCACTCTATCCCTGCATCTCAACAGCTCTCTAAGCCTTGACTGATCTAGGCGGGGCTGTTTTGGATAAGAAAGTACAAGAAAAGCATATACATGGAAACAAGTTTTCCAAGTAGTGGTATGAGTGGTATGATGCACCTGGGCACTGGAAGCCTCTTGCAAGCACTGGAGTATACTTGCAAAAACTTGACCTCCATGTTTCACATGTTGCTCTTCACTAGGGAGGGGAAAGAAGAGAGCAACAGGGATCTGGAGCAGCAGCAGTGAAGAACATCAGGTTAGGAGCCTGACATCTATGGACACTGAAAGAACTCTGCTATTCATAATTTTAGTGAAGTGTTTTAATCTCCTTTCTTTCAGTACTGATTCCCCTATAACCAAGGAACTTCCAGTTAACACTCAGAGGGCAAATAATGAACTTGAACTGGGTTTCAATAGCCTTGAAAATAAAAATAATTCCAACACAGAATAGTATGATTTCTGACAATGGACAAAACTCCATTTGAACTCTTCCCTTCCCGTTCTCCTTTTCCATTTTGAACATAGTGATTGTGCACTTAAGTATAAAACCACTTCCATATTAATACAATCATAAACATTTAACTTGCCCTGTCAAGATAACAATGTAATCTTCCAAAAGTATATAATAAATCTTCAAATGTCTGGTGAAACCAGAATAGTGGTTGGCAGGGGTGGGTGTTTCTTTAAAAAGAAACACCTTTTGTCCTGAATTAGCTCAATGCTCCCAATCTCAGTGTGCCAGTGAAACACAGCATCCTCATCAGCAAGTGCCTGGGCACTGTGCAAGTGACACTGTCCGAGCACTCCTCTGCACAGATTACAAAGTGTGTAAATGTAGTTTTTGAGTACAAAGACCAGAGTAAATACTTTATTAACTCTCTGATTAAACTTAATAATCTCTAGTCTAAATGAGAAGTGTGTTAACTAAGGTAAGAAAATTATTTTTCTTAAAGCTCAATAAATTAAACCAACAAGTTCTAAATTGGGCACAACAGTCAGGTCCAAGAGAAAAATTCCCAAGCATAGAGGAAAAGCACTCAGAGCAAAGCAATTACACATCACTGTTCCAGAGAGAACAAAACCATATTCAGAAGGACACCACCAGACCTTCTTGACAAAAGACTGTGGAAGCTGAAAGATACATGGTGTTAATACAATATGTTCCTGTGAATTTCCACAAGAAGTCTCATCCAAGAACAAGATGTTCATGTAGAAACTAGGAAAATAAGGGTGATGAACTCTCTCTGGAAACAATTTATGCTGACCATAGCTGTTGTTCATTATAAAGCTGCTACAGAAGTAAAAGCCTGGAAAGAAGCAATAGAAAGGCTTTGGTCTGCTGGCATTTAACTACTACTTTATTTATTCTCTTTGGTTAATACAATCATATTTTATAAAACAACTATTAAAACAACACAGAAACCAAAAGGCTTTGCTCTATTCCCAGTGTCCTCCCATAAAATGCTCAAATAAATTCCCATTGTTATTCATACACAGACTGCTGCTCTTTGCTCATCCAGGATAATGTGGTAAATTAAAAATAAAAATAGCTGGCAAAACATTTCAGAATTTACCCATCATACCACTTTTCTCTCATCAATAATTTGTAACATAACATTTTAGCAGCATATTTTATCTTTGGTCCTCTGCCATGATCTAAACTGGGGCGTTGTAGGGGGCAAAAAACCACATTTCAATGCTAGGAAATAAAAGCAGAGTACATGGGAACTAGCTGAAGTTATTTGTGGAATGAATTACATAGACCCATCAAAGCATGTTCTTTCATGGCTTAATTGCATGTTTCTCCACAGCTGAATGCATAAGCTGTTGACTGTCCTCATGTGTTTATCTAATTCCACTACAAAGTCTTGACGTTTTTGGACGCTAGGTCCTCTTCGTTTAAAACAAGGTGATGTTGAAGTCCAGAAAAGAACTTCATGATCAATTTATGGCTGAAAAGTATTGCTGTACATTACCTATACTGGTCATCAAAATAACGTTAGGAATACATATCTAATCTCTGTCACATAGCCAGATCCTGTCCTCCCACCATGCATCCTGTGCTTTTGAGACAGAAGTTGGTCTTGTACTGAAACACATAATCACCATATCGCACCAGACAGATTCAACAGCTCTTCACCACTTCTTCCATATCCAGCAGAAGATCCACGCACCTGAAAAGATGCTAGGCTGCTAGAGAATGCTTCCCCAGCACAGGAGGAACTACAATTAAGCTACTCTCAGTTAATAACTCTCAGTACTCTCAGTGTACTGTACTGAAGCAATTATTCCTCACTGGCATCTCGACATGGTTGATGGTGCATCTGTCCCGTGCACTCAACAGATGAATGAATACCTAAAAATGCATTTTATTAAAGAGTGAACATATTTCTGAAAGAAACCTTCACAAAGTCACTGCCACAGCTGTAGATGTACCCACTGATAAGCAGCCTCCTCTGCATGGCTGCAGCTCTCACCCAGAGCTGGTCATGCCGCCAGAGGGAAGATGCAGCCCAAACCACACCCAAACTCAACCCTGCCCTTGGCTGAAGGACCTGGAACTGCCCACACCCTCTGTTAGAGCTGAACCATCTTCCAGCAGCCTCCCCACTGACAACCAGCTCCCAGCCCTGGCCCAGCCTTGCAAGCACCAGTGTCAATGTCAGTGTCCCTCAGCTGTTAGGATATGCACCTGGAGTCAGGGGCACTGACCCTGTACCAGCCCCTACCTGCTGGTCCCATAGATCAGTGATGACAAAACATAGCTCTAAGTGCTTGAATTTCAGTGAATTTCTCTTTTTGGTTTCACTCAGGGCTCAGCCCAACTGAGGGCCAATAATCAAACCTCCTCCTTTTATTCTATCCAAGGCAGTATCAGGTGGATGTCTTTTCAAAGAAAAGGCTCAGAGACATCATATCCTAATAAATAAATAAATGGCAGTTTGAGTCCTCCTTCTCAATGACCCACATTTCACTGACTTTGCAGCTGGGTATATTTACAAATCAGTAGTTCCTTGCCTCATTCTCAAAACTAAAGCTTGCAACAGAGCCCTGCCATTGCTTCTGTCACACCCACAGGCTCCAATGGACTGTTCTATTTCCTTAGGCTGTCATTTCGGTTGCTACCTTTAAAACTCCCAGCTTTCTTCTGAGAATATACTGTCACTTTCTGAAATTACAACTCAGCTGCATCCCCAGAACACACTGGGGGAGGGGAGAAAGACATAAAACAGGGCACTATAACTTATTCTATCATCAACACAATAAGGAGTCAGACACTGAAACTCCTCCCTCCCACACCTCAATGTTTAAACCCTGTTATTCATTCTTCAGACTGTTAGTAAGGCATCCAAATAAATGCAGTTCTCTACAACTTCATGCTAGGAGTGCCTCAGTTTGCAAGATAAGTGGAATCAGCTGTGTTTTTCTAATTGTGCATTTTCCTTTGAAGGAGGGATACCGTGCAACACTTGAAAAGCAGACCATGCAGGCTCTGAGCACACCAATCCACACTGCTACCTGGCAGCAGAGCAGATACACTGTCCTAAAACAACATCAGTTCAGCTCAAGCCCACGTGCTCTTCCCCTTCCATGCCTACATTGATGTACCTATTTCCTATTTGTATTCAAAAGATTGTAATAACAACACTTCCCTACTCTAACCTGCTCACAGGAATCATCAACCCCAACACACACCATGGACAAGTGATTCTGCTAGGAGAAACAGTCCAGGGGAAAATCAAAATTAGGAGCAGTTATTCAGAGGTGTTAACATAGCCCAGCTAATTCTCTGCTAAGCTGCCCAATACTGTGAGCACACGATAAATATTTTCATGCTACTGTGTGAGAATCTTCCTTCTTTCCCCAGACCTGAGGGGAGAAGGGGGGAACCGTCCTCCAAAGGGTGCCGGGGAAGGTGTGGAAAGGAACCCCACATTGCCCCTAGTTTGCCTCTCACCTAGGCACCCCTCCTCCACAGGATCCTCATCAGTGAGGGGTTCCCACAGCAGCAGCCCCTCCCCACACCAGCTTTTAGACCTCTTTAGAAACACTTAACACACTACACACAGTGCCTCACACAGCAGCTCTTGCTCAGGGTTGTGTCCTCCTTTCCTGGCAGAGCACATGCAAATCAATGGGCTGCTTTTATGGTTTAGGTTTTGGGTTGGGTTTTTTCCCCTCCCTTAGGAGCCTCAATTTCTATTCCAAGGCAGAGTCGTGCTTCAAGCACACGGAGCAGCATATGTTATTTCTTCACCTACCAATCAAGATGCTAGAAGAAACCAGCCTGGTACTTCTATATCTGTCATTTCATAAATGCTAGGCAATACCCCAGAACTGTCTTCATTGCAGCATCCGATCTGTCCCCACCAGACAGCCCAAGAAAATGAAGCTACCCAGTTGACAGAAAGAAGCCAGGCCACAGCAACCCAAAGGCTTAAGTCATTTCAGTGGCTAGAAACAAGGAGAGCAAGTTTGTCACTCATCTTTAACACCCTATCTGCACAAATGTCCCTGAAGAGTTCACACAGTGCAAATCTGGCTACACCAACTCTGCATCCACTTGACAGAATCCTAAGGGTCCACATGCAACTAAGACAACTCCTGACAGTTTCACACCAATAGAGCCAAAACGGAAAAGGAGAAGCAGCACATTTGGCCCGTGGTTATCTGGCAGTGAGAGACAACTAAAGGAACTGGTTCCAAGAGCAGCCTGTGGCATCATGGGGCAGCGAGACCCCAGGAGCTCCCCAGGAGCAAGGGGTCTGCCAGCCAAGTAAGCATTGCTTCAGAGGGCAAGAGGACAGACAGACAACTGCAGCAGTTCTCAGAATAAGCCTTGCCCCAAAAGTCCAAAACTAAGTTACAATTTCTCAAAGCAGTCTTTCAGTCAAATATATTTGAGGAGAATTAAGTTCCCTTCAATTTAGAGAGAGCTCATATCTTAAAATGCACCAGAGGCACAATCTTCTAAAAATGTTTTTCCTGCTATGTCTTACTGTTTAATTATATATTACCATTCCAAGCTCCCATGACAGATTTTAAGTGAGTTTGTCTTTTTTCCATAATTAATCATAGCAAAGACTCATCTGTTTTTCAAGCCTGTGATGACAGCACTGTTTTCACCACTGTAAGGCAATCCCACAGCATTCCTTCCCGAAAGCAATGAGGAAAGCTCACCTATCTGCACAAGAGGCCTTTCAAAGATATAAATCAGCTCCACATACATTACTGCATACTACAGGTAAGTTAATACAAAGGAAAACTGTTTTTCCATAGCAAGCCATTATACAGACACACAGGCATAGTACAGGGTAATAATGCTAAATAATACAAATTATATAAACCTAGCATAACCATCCAGGAACAAGTATCCTACCCACTGAACACCACTCAGCCATCAGCATCCACCACTGGTACAGAAAGAAGGGAGGCAAACAGATCACTGATCTTTCTGAGAAAAAAAAAAGCAGCTTCCTTTATAAACTCAATAACCAAAAGTTATTTTTTAGGCAGCTTTGGTCACCATCAAATACTATTCTAAGTGCAGAAGAGGTCTCTTCAAAGATAACCTGTAGTTACATGTAGATCAGTACTAACAGACTACTTAAAGAACAGCCATATCCCAAGCAGAAAACAATAAACACTAATTGGACAACAGGGAAAAGTCTCTTTTCTTTCATCCCAAGTCACAGAAGTGACATTAAGGGCATAGAAAATCTCTGCTCTGGAAAAAAATCGGCACTTATCACTTGTAACAGATTATAGCACATTCATATAAAGTTTCTTTGCTGACCACTGAAGGAAAAAGTGTTTCCAATATGATCAATAACATACAGAGATGCCCATTTAAAGTGTTTTATCCTTTATCCTCTTAGTTTGAGGACAAAGAACAAATGAGATACTTGCAAAATTACTTCTTCCCATCTCTAAAATCCTATGGCAACCTCCCCCTTTTTTTTCTTTTTTTTGTAGAAGTGGCAAATGGAAATCCTGTTAATTTATTTTGACTGGTCTAGAGAGAAATCATTATTTTCTGCAGTTCTCCTAAATCCTTCATGTGGCACACTGGCAGCTTCCCAATTACAAGTCTAAGAAAAAATTACATAGCTTGTTCTAATAAAAACAAGCATAGATGGGCCCCACACAGCCCTGAGCAGGTGTAAAACTTATGTCTTAATACAGTCTCATAAGAGTGATTTTAGATCAAAGCTCAATAACCAACACACTGCCAGCACTGACAGTGCCACCTTTATGGCTTTCTAGCTGCTTCACAGGTTTAGAAAACAAGATAACTAAAGGAGCAATGACTACAAAAAAAGACAATACATTCAGTTGACAGGCTGCTAAAGACTAAAGTTTACATTTGTATCAAAATATTTAGAAACATTTTTACTAGTACCACTCTTTGTTAAGGTCTGACCCAGAAAGATACTGGCATTTCAAATTATAATTTCCTTCCAAGTTGTTACAAGAAAAACAACAAAAAAGACTAAACCATAGTTCTTAAACATCATTTCTAGAACGTGAATGGTTTTAAATAATCACAATATCCTGACAGCTTGGTGATCTGTTCAGAAGAGATGAAGACAAACATTGAAATAGACAAAGAAAATTGCCCAGGAGAACACAGAGAAAGTGATCTTTACACAGGACATTATGCATCTATCTTCTTTTATTTACAAGAATAGAGTAAACTGTTTTCAGTGTGCTTATTTAAAAATGCATAGGAAGAATACACACTCAAAAATATTATGACATATCTAATAACTTGATCACATATTAAATCATGTAGAGAGTTTTTCACCCACTGTGGTTTTTGTATTTTATTTATTCAGTGAAAATATTCAGTGCACATTTGCATGTGCTCCCTAACCAACGTGTTAGGAGACTTCCCACATCACTGGTGCTAAGAACTTACAGAGCAACAAGAAACAGAGCAGCCTATTTTCTGTGACAGCAAATGATTGTCTTTTTCTGATCTCTTGAGTCTCAAAAGCCTTGCAGAGGCCTTAGCTTCTCCAAATATTAGTAAGTTATAACACTTCCACTGTATTTCAAGTCATTTAGACTGAAGAGCATTTCATGCTGGAGAAATCTTCCCAGAAAAAAAACCCTCAGTTTTCCTTTCTAAGCATCAAAATTAGCATTCTCTTTCCATAATATCTAGGAAAATTCTTCTCCTCAGTCCTGACAATTTGCTGTCACCTGGGCTTCAGGAAACTTCAGACCTTTCATTAGGAAAACCCTCATGCAGATTTACTTGTAGTCAATGGTTCAGATCTGAACTACAGTAGTACAGTAATTTATTTGAAGAAATCACACATCCAGATCCTAACCAGCATAGTAATTAGAAAATAGTTATTTAAGATCAGCCATCACTCACTATTTTTAAATTAATGCACAAGTCTGTTAGCCCTGTATTCAAATTTACAGCACTTTCTCATTCCACAGAAGAAATTCAACATGGTTGTAACAGGAAATTTACAATCAGCTGCCCCAACCAAAACAACAGAACTTACTGTACAATTTGTTCATTCATGAAAAACCTCCAATACATCCATGTTTCCTCACACACCTTATAAAACTGTAGTACTTACATACATGCAGTCTGCAAGCTATCCCCACACTCAAAGCCCATAAAGATACTGACTATATGCTTACAATCAAATGAAGTTATGTCCAGAGTAACAGCAGAAAACAAAAAACACTACAGAATTCAAAACTAAAAACCCACAAGCATCTGCTTCATAAACTGCTCTTCCAGAAGAGGAAGACTCAGAAAGCAAAGGTCTAAGAAACAAACAATTCAAACACCAACGGGATCCAGATCAAACCCACATCCTATGTAATCTGACATGTCAAATCACAACCAACCGAAGACGTAAAGTTTTTAACACGTGGAAAACTTTAAAAAAAAATGAAACCACTGCTAGGTTTGCTAGATATCACAGGAAAATCTTTGATAACAGGAGCATTTTACATGTAAGAAATGCACAGCCTCAGACTGTGAGGCTAAGGAGTCCAGCATCCAGTCTCTGAATGGAGCACAAATTTCTACCAAGGTTTAAGCAACTCTCAGCTGTCCCTCCAACACGTCTGTTCTCCCCCTACTAAAGTGACAGTACTTCACTGCTCATCCCAACATCCATCAGAGCCTCAGGAGACCCCAACACACTACAACCAAACAAAATCCGCGTTTTCCTAATAACTTTCAGATCTGTTACACGAATGTTTTGCTGGAGGAAATGCCTGAGTGAGTAGCCTTAGACAACTGTTTTACATTAAGGAGGAAGCGCATTAATTTACTGCATGAGTACTACCGCGATGCACTTCCAGGAGGTACAATGTTGCAGCCACAGTTGCCATTTTCAGTGCCTGAGAATAAACACGAAAGCCACCAACACTAGGTTGCATAAGAGCACTTTAAGCACATGGCTATTTACAAAAGTAGAGGTAATTATGATGCCAGAGGTGTATCCCAAACAGACTTGACTAATACTGACAGAAAAACCCAAAACAAAACAAACCCTGAGTTCTACAATTACTATTACTCAGAAACAGAAGGTGAGCTGCATGAACACCTTCAGTCACTAGCTGTACGACCAACAACATGTGCCCCAAAAAAACCGCTGGACAAAGGTGCTGTTTTAAAATGTCAGCTTATATCAGAAGCTATGGGTAGAGGAGAAAAGAGGAAAACACCATTCCCCTCGACAGTATACCTGATCTGGACTTGATGATGTCGCTGAACTCGCTGTGTCCCCCGCCAGGTCCTTCCTCCTGCTCGGAGACACGGGCCATGCTCGTGGGCTGCGGTGTGCCACGGGCGGCGCCTAAATCCCCTGGGAAAAGGCTCCCATGGAGGGCCACGGCTCAGCACCTACAGCACAGGAGCAGAAAGACAAGATGACTCCAGGGGCTATGCCAGGTGTGACTCCCGTGCTATGGGAGGGATCGAGGCTTGCTGGCCATGCCCACGCGAGTTGCGGGGCAGCGACCTGCCCCTCGCTGTGCCCCTGCAGCGGGACACCTTTCGGTGGCATTTAGAAAGTGGGATGGCCCTGAAGGTGCAGCAGCACAGCTGAATCCCCAGCCGCGAAAGCCAGGCTTCACTCACCCTTGGGCTACAGGGCGCCCCGTCCCCAGAGGGGCAGGACACGGCCCTCGCCGCCACACCACCACGGGTCACCCGGCTGGCACGCAGGGGACAGCCCCGCTCCAGGGGTGGCACAGAGAGGGAGCTCCGCTCCCGAGTGCCAGCGGCACAGGAGTGCGGGCAGGCGCGCTGCCCCGGCCGGCCCAGGGCGCGACAGCCACGTGTGGGAGAAGCCCAGCAGCCCCTCTCCCGGGCGAGGGAAGCGGAGCTCCGCGGGGCAGGCCCCGGGCACGGCCGCCCCCGCCCGGCCGCCCCGGCAGAGCGGCCGCCACCCCCGTTCCCCCGGCGGGGATTTTGACCCGGCAGCCGGCCGGGCGTGCCGGCACCTCCTCCCCGCGGGATGCGCGGCCGCAGCAGCGGCGCCGCCGCCCTCGGGCACCCCTACGGAGGCGCCGCTCCTCGCCCCGGCTCCCCGCGGCCGCTCCGTCCCGCCCGCAGGTGCGCCCGCCGCGGGCGCTGCCCCCCGCCCCGCGGCGCTACCGGAGCTGGGGAAGAAACTTTCCCCGCCGAGCCCCTCCCGGTGCCGCCGCCTGCCCGCAGAGCTGCCCCGCTCTGAGAGCTGCCGGGGCAGCCGCCGACAGCAACTCTCCTGGGCCGCCACTCACCCTCGGGCGCGGCGGCGGGAGGGGCCGCGCTGCCCCGCGGCGCAGCCCGGCTCCTCCTCGCACCCCGTCCCCCGGCAGCGACTCCCACGGCGCTGCGCTGGCGGACCCACAACTTTCTGTGCGAGGAGCCGCCGCCGCCGTCCGCCCTTCCCCTTCTCCTCCCCCTTGTTCCCCGCCCCTCGCGGCCCGGCCCTGCGGCGGCCCCTCCCTCGGCCCCGGCGCCCCCTTTGTTGGCCGGGCCAGCGCCGCGGGTGCGAGAGGGCCGCCCCGGCCGCGGCCCCTTCGCTGAGCGAGGGGCGGGGAGGGGCCGGGCCGGCGCCGAGGGGAGGGGAGGAGAAGGGTAGAGAGGGGCGGAGCGGGTCCCGGCTGCGCCCCCGCTCCTCCCAGGACCCCGCCCGAGGTGGCGGTGAATAGTTGTCCCGCTCCCCTCCTCCCCTGGGGCCTTGCGTCCGCACCTGTGCGCGCCCGCCGCTCCTCCTGCTCCTTGCCGTGCCCAGATAAGCGCAGTCGCGCAGCACTTGCGAGGTGAAGCGCCCCGCGGCGTCCCATGAACACCGAAGTCAGGAAGTGTGACAAAATTTGAGAAGCACTGAGGAAATGTACAAACAGCCGGAAACAACTAGCCCGCGATCCGCCAGCTTTGGCCAGGTGTCTGTGCCTCATCTCTCGGGGTCACTTGGCTGTTGTCACTTGGCAGTAACAACTCCCGGGTGGTTTTCGGCTGGGCAAGAAAGGAACAGTTATGGATCAATAAAAATGTGCTGATGCTGGGTGTCTGCAATCATTTTTGATGTATGAACAGACATAAATGCTAGTAAAATATTTAGCTGACACTAATTAATTTATTGCCACATTTGCAATGTGGGAATGAACTTACTCCTGTTTGCACAGGCAAGTAATCCGTGCTCACCTGTACTGTGAGGCTGTAGAACACGTGGCTGTATTTATCTCGATGAGCACTAGTCTGAAGTTTCAGCAGTATCAGAGAGAAACTGTAGCTGAGTAATTCCTCGGTGTTACCTACTGACCTCAGGCCATGCAGCCCAAAATGTTTTCAAGGTTAGATGCATTCCCAACACCAAGTACTTCACCACCTAAATAAAAAAGGCCAGCCATCTGCAGGAAAGGAGGTGCAGAATTTATGAGCCAGCAGAAAGGAGGAAGCACAGACTTGGCAACATACTTATTCTGTATCTCCAGGTGAACAGAAATTGGTAGCAATGTGAAACAAGGAAGATTTGTCTTCACAAGTCTTTCTTCTTACCAGTACACAGCTCATGGGTTTACTAGGCACTACAGATAACAAGAGTAAACAATGACTACGTGCATGTTAGCCTAACCTAACTTTGATATTTACCCTTACTTTACTCGTTTTCCCCCAAGGAAAAAAGAGATACCTCAAAGAAACAAAACCTGGTACCTGTAAATTATTATTGTTATCATAATTCTAACTGCATGTAACATTTTTTTTCCTCAGCCTGTGATTGGTGCAGTACATGTGGAACAAGGACTGAGTCTTCTTTTCTGTATTGCAGGATGGAAGGCCTTGCAGATAGTGTGCTATATTTTTGCATTTCAAAGAAGCCTAAAGACAAAGATGCCTGGTTTGGATCATTCCCTTGCTTCCCTTGGTGATTCAGTGCAAATTAGTTAATTTATCCTTGATCTGCTTAATCCAAACCACTGCATGAAATCATTAATGGTTCTTACTTATAAAAGGATAATAATAATATGTCAAAAAAATTGGATAACTGGAATTGTGAATCTATTGAGGATTGCAGCTCGTGGATGACAAACACTGTAAAAACTTGAACATCAATACCTATCAGTGTCTAACTGTAAGGCAGTACTGAGCAGTATGCTGGATTTGTTGGAAAGGTATGGTTTGTGTTTATGCCTATTTATTTACATTACACTGAAAAAACAGTACTGCGAACATAATGTTTGTGGTTAGAGGAGCATCACTTGTTCCCTGCTGCTCTTGACTGCCTTCTCTGCCCCATCCCATGCATTCCCTCTGCCTGCTGGATTTTCAATGCCCGGTAACAAAAAAACACCCAAACACTGGAAACCCCCAATCCAGACCCAGCTGCTTTTCAAACAGTTCAAGAGACATAAAACCCCGTGTAACCGAGTGCCCACTCAAGAGTCAGCACAGATGGAGATTGTCAATTCCCACTGCTGGGAATCTAGCAGCAGTGCATGGATAGGGATCCCAAAGCACTGCACTGCCTTGCCTAATGCAGGGAAATGCTAAGAGAAAAAAAACCCTTTCTTTTGTGGGATGCACTGAGGGCATTACTCCTTTCACAGAGGCTACCCAAGACCGCTATCAGGTGGCAGTAACTTTGATTGCTAAAAGTTGCAGTCAAACTGATAAGCAGGAGGGCAGAGCTGGTATATCTCATTTCAAATCTCTGTGTCTAAGTCCAAGGTCCCAATTTTTACAATCTTGCTCTGAAAGCACCTACAAATTACTTCTCAAAAAGAGACACATTTCAGTTTAACCAGAAGTATCATCATTATGTTCATTTCAACTGCAAAGTGCGAACAGAAGGGTAATGGGAAAATGGGACTGCACACTACCTCAATGAATCAGGTTAATTTCTTCCTGGTGTGTTTCAAACATGCCTCTCTCCAGAGCCATCCTCAACCTACTGTTGATCAAAGCCTGGGTTTTCTGAGCTAGTGGTTCAGACTAAAGGCTTCTCATGGAAAGGCTATAATTTATATATATACAATTATTTATACATAATATATAATTTTTATAGGGTCTTTAGGCTCATCTCCATCAGGGGAAAAAATGAAAATACCCTAACCTTTAACATTCTATACATGTATATGATTTAGGTCTCTCTAATTTTTTATTCCAGTGATTGGCAGAATTAGAAATTGGTGACTAGCACAATTTTAAAGTCAAACAGCAAAGTCTCCACACAGTTGTATATCTAAAACCTTCATTCACCTACAAATACCTACTGACCATTAATATCATGTGGATTGCATGGCACAGCTTACTTTTCTGAATGTGCAGAATAAAATAGGAAAATAAAGGAGAAGTCCATTAACCCCTTAGATAATGTTTGAAAAGATGAAGGGAATACAGAAAAGAAAGGGGGCTAATAAAATGTGAGGCCCTTGAACTTTGACCAAAATAAATAAATACTTTATTCCTTGGTGCATGAAGACAATGCTGTTGTGAGGCTCTGAACCATTCTTACCTTGTCTCCTTCTCTTTTCTTTGTTCTTAGTATTTCTGTTTTTAGAATACACTCATAATTGACAGGATTACAATATAACTAGGAATTTTGTGTATCTCATTACCTTGAGATTGACTCTATAATAATGCATGTGCCCATTCATCAATGTTTTGTCATGATTTCAGAAAACCATTCCACATTCAGTAAGACAGGAGATACCAAATGGATTGCTTTGTAAGTCGAGTGTCTTTATTGCCCCTTTCTGCATAGCCCATCATGTTGTCAGTCTCACTTATCAGATCAGGCAAGCTGTTACTCAGCAGACTTTTTTCCCTGCAGAACTTGCATCAGAATTCAAGTTAACAGCTTCTTGGTGCCTTGGTGCTGACTTTGGTGCACTAACCAGTTAGTACAAGTACCTTAATATTAGAGATAATTTTCATTATCTCTAATCCAAGGAGAAAAATATATTAAAAACCCATTAAATAAACATTCTCTCCCTGTATGTTCCTCTAGTGAGAAAAATGACCAAGTTTTTCTAAAAGCTTTGGTCAGTTTTATCTTCAACTCTTTTGGCAGTATCTTTGAAAAACTTCAGAACATCAGGATAATATAGCTAGCTGATTTCTCATCCTTTCTTTTTCTGTAATTCTTTTTCTACTAATACTGTAATTTTTCTGTAATGCTGTAAAATTTAAAATCTTTAGAGTTATCTTTGTTTCAAGCATCTCACACTAAAATATCCCAAGTCCACATGATTTTTAAAGGTGGGCCATCATTATCTACCTCTCACTTTTTAGGATGGGATCTGATTTTAATGTTAAATTGTTTATTTTTATTCCAAAGTCAGCTGCCTTTGTGTGCAAGCTCTTTGTGAGCTCTTCCAAAAATATAAACATGGCTTAATAAATTCAGCCCCGTTTTGCGACACTGAGTTAACCATGCACCAGGAGCTACAGGTGCAGAGAAGGGCAGCAGGTGCAGCTACTGGGACTGAGGCAGAAGGCAGCAGGAATCCTGATAAAGACACCAGGCCAGGGTGCAAGATGGCCTTGGAGCAAAATGCCTGTCACATGTGCCACCACAGGGCCACCTGCTTTAAGCTAATGAGAAGGCAATGTATTCCTCTTGTATACTTCCATTCCTACAACTTGGAATCTGTATCTTCAGATACAGATTCTTTCCACTCTATTTATATCTTATTAGATTTGGTATGCCTATCAATTCGATCAGATTCAAGGGAATATTGTGTGCAAAAAACATACTAGAAACTTGTACCTTAAGTTTCAGCAATTTTTTATAGCTTCATTACGAAACCCCAGAAAACGGCTCCATATTAATAGAAATGCTTACATCCCTTTAGCTGCAGTGACATTGAGTTACCACAATTTATCATCACTCTGAAGAATATAACCTCTCAAAGTACATTAAATAAGACTGCATTTATGAACAATTATAATAATCAATTTATCCTCCCAGCATAAGTCTGTTAGCTGAAGCGGAGGATTGAAAAAAGGAAACCGTCAACAACAGAGATGCTTCTACAAGACAGGAACATTTGACCAACACCGTGAGGCAATCCCCTGCAAGGGCAGCTGGGAGTTCTTAGTCAAAGTCACTCCTAACACAAATTGATGTCTGTTTATTTCCTTTTTCTGTTTATTTCTCTCACTCATGGCTATTTTTCAGTGCTGTTCCATTCCCATTTGAATAGCCTGTGCAATATATTGGCATAGGTTTTTTCAGTGGCTAGACACATAAATACTTAATGCTTGCACAATTATAGAATATGTTCACTTTTTCATCAAGTTTATCTAATTTTAGGGATTAGGCAAAAAACCAGAATTCTTGTGTTAACACAACATAGAAACTTGGGTAACTTGCTTCACTTCAGTAACATGTTTTACTCTTTGTAGTAGGGAAAAAAATAGCGTCTTCCATCACAAGCACATTATCTATTGAGTGAAGTAACATGATAATTGGACAAACACAACTTGGAAACACTTTAAAAATTAAAGATCTCACCAGTCTGCAAAAATAATCAGTGGAAAGGATGTTTCTTTGTAAGTATTTTTATTTTATGGGTAGGCAGTGGGAGAAGACACAGTTTATTCTTACTAAAATAGTATCTCCTTAGTACCCCATGAGTGCTCCCCACATGGAATGACTACACACCAAATCTGGGGAAATGAAACAAAACAAGTTTTCACAAATTATCATTATTTTTTATATTTATTACCCTCACTTTAGATCAATTAGGCATGTCACCTTTTCTTTGTTGTTTCCTGTTAAATTATCCATGTGGATGTTTTGTACCCGACCCCTTAAGATGTTCCCTAATTAGGTTTTACATTGAAAATTGCCTAATGTTAACAACATATCTCTCTGCTGGAAAACTCAACTCATTGAGGTCTTTAGTGAGATAATGGCACCCCCTGGGACACCAAAGGCACCAGCAAAAACCTGTGCTGTGAATGTCCCTTTTCCCCACCCACTAAACACTTTCCACCCAGGTAAACTCCCTCGTAGCTTAGACTCAACATCCTGTGGCTTCTGCCTCCCTGAATCTCATAAGGACACAGATGGTTACTGGGACTGAGACAGATGCCAGGCTTGAAATGCTTCAGCATTGATCCCTCCAGCTGCAAGACCACTGCAGGCCAGAAGATGTGCAGCACTGCTCCCACTGCTCTGAGCAAATTCATGCACATTTGGCTTTCTGACCACAGATGATGTGGCCAGAAGGCTTGGCCACATTTTGCCATATTTGACACTTTGAGCATACCCTGAGAGCCTCTAGAAAGCCTCTCTTAACTAACTCTATATGAGCTTGCAAGACTACCACCATCCTCCAATTTCCATAACATGCAGCTGCTAATGTGCTGAAAGCTTAAATGATTTTTAATTACTACCACTAAGTGGCTTTTTCCTTCCCTGAAATGACAAGGATTTTGGCTTTTAACTAAGATAAATAAAGTCACTGTGATAACACTAGGTCTGAACAGGCCAGATTCAGAAGTGTGTATAGAAATTAATTTAATTCTGAGCAAATGAATAGCCTTTCCAGTCAACAAGATAAATTATGAAAATTAAGTTTTATACCCACAAAAGACTTAAGTTACAAATTTGTTTTTTGGCACCTTGTGTTCTGTGGCTATGTCTGTAAAACAGGAGCTGCTCTGCAAGCTGTGGCATCTGACAAAGCCCACTTGAAGATCTCCACACTGCCTAGGTAAACCCTCTTTGGTGACCTTGCATTTTCATATTCACTTTACAAGTCAGCCTGAATGAAGTCACTTAGCCCATGATTCAGTCAAAGCTATTTCAGCTAATGGTTTAAATCATCCTGATGAAGTTTCCCAAGTCCCTCTTTGGACCGCAGTGGAACTGCCCCCAGTGAGGCACAGGACAGCGATCAGCTGCTTCACCCCCCTCCCTTCTCCACATACCACCATCTGGCTGGCCATGTGCTGGAATGTCTATTGTGAAATTTCCCCTACATGAGCAGGAAATCTGGGCTGCTCCATTAGGGCAGCCCTCTCTCTGCTTTGCACAGCCAGGGCCGAGGTTCCTGTCTGAACTTAGTGCTGTGAGCTTCCCAGAGGGAAGAGTACTCCAATTTTTAATATATTTTTTATTCAGTGGGGGGTTTGAAATGATAAGATTTCCAGGAGTGACGGGGAGCCACAACACCCAGCCCACAGGGCAGTGTTGGTGGGGGTGAGCTTTGCTCCTCAGACAGGCAGGAATGCCAGTGGTGCCCTTGCTAGTACTGCTGGCACACTGGGGCTGTGCCTGCTGCCTGGCTGCCACAGGAACTATGCGCCTAGTTCAAGGAAAAATGTTTGGCTCAAGGCACATAGTTCTTCAGGGAACAAGAAATTTGCCTGTACCTTAAATTATTTTGCAGCTACTTAAATAACTGCTGTGCTAGAAGCTCTGCAGGCAGTAATTATTCTTCCATTTTCTTCTATTAGGCAGCCCTGAACTGAGCCATGAAAATTGCTTTGAAATCACAGCAGACAAAGAAGAAACTTTTGGACGTAATTTATTTTGGGATGTTCCAAACCCAAGCTATCGTCCAAACCAAAAAAGAAGTCCAGCCCTGCCAAGTCCTTAATCATTGAAATGAAGAGACCACAAAACTGAATGAAAAGAGGATTGAAACAATTTTCCTACTCTGAAAAAGCCCCTTTTTTGGAGTTACTGTCAGAAGAAAATAAGGGAGCAACAAAACCTCTTAATACATCACTGATGTATCTAACTGGAGGTTACTTGCAGAGGCCAAACCTTTGAAATGGGAGCAATGCTGCAGTTTGTCCTTGCTGGGAGAGAGCTAGTATGTGGACTTTGCATTTCAGAAAATAAAGCCTTACTAGCACTTCAAGGGAAATTTCCAACCATGTGAGAGCAAGAGTCTTCTGAAGAGCATCCACCATACTCAGCCATCTGAATATAATTGTTACATAATATCCAAATTCTTACACTTCCAGCACTAATGGACTCTTCTTAAAAACATTTAGCAGGTACAGGATGACCTAGCACAGAAGTAACAAAGAGCTCACTCTGTCAGGATCAGGTGCCATTGAGCTTGACAGAATATAAACACAGAGTAACAAAGTCTCTAAACCATACAGCTTATATCTGGAACCAGGAACAAGGGTGTATTTTAAAGCTCTGTGAATATGATCTGACAAATGGTGTAACTTCTGTTGAAAGGACCAATGTATATTTAAAATACAAATGTATTTATGTTCTGGCAAATTCAGAGTTTAAAGCTAGTCTGAAATATGATACCACAAACATGAAAAAAAAAAGACAATAGCAAACAAAATTGTACGACTGGGAAAGCTAGCTGGGAATGAGACTTCATTTTAGCAAATCCTGTGATACATTTGTTATGAAATACAAAATCATCTGTACTATCTCTCAAGTGGCAATCACCATCTAGCAATATTGTGTCAGCATCAAGCTGGAAGAAGTCCTGATGGGGATGAAAAGAAGCAGAGTGCAGTACATGCAGTACAAAACTGGTTTTAGCAAGTGTATTTCATCTTGGGATGCAAATGTTCAGAGCACAGTTTTGCTCAAGTTACTAAATACAAGAGCACAGTTCCTGGCAAAAAACCCTGCAGGCTCACCCCTCATCCCCTCCCTTCATTGCTGTTTGCTTAAAGTATTTGTGTATACTCAACTCCCCAAGACGTGTTCCTGGGCATCTCAGGGTGGGATTCAATGAGCACACAGACATCCCATTTGAGCCTGGGACCCTGCAGTCCCAGGCACCCCTGTGTCCTGCACCTCAGAGCATTTCTGCCCTCTCTATGCATCCAGTCCTACCTCCCAACCTGCCCTCAGCCAAGTGCGTGGTAGAGGCCAGGAGAAATGCTTTTACAACAATTTCATCTGTTACATTTATAAACTTGTTCTTAAAAAATCTTTGAAGACTTCTTTATTTTTTGTTTTTTAAGTGTATGCTCCCTGTCATGTGCATGGCACTAAAGCCCACTAAGCACTATTGAGTAGCATTTATTTCCTCAGGAACCGTGAAAGTTTACTTTTCCACAGAAAGAACTTTGCTATTCTGAGCATGGAACAAGGTGCAGGACTGCTCCTGAAGGTCCCACTCCCAAAAGGAGAGTAAAGCAAAACCCTGGATGCTTCCCAGTGTAGTGCTGAGCCCAAGGAGCTCAGAGAAGAGCCAAAAAGGATCTTTTCCAAAAAGGATCAGCAAAGCCTCAATTAGATGTTCTTAATACAACAGAAGGAACTCTTAAAATATTGTAAGAGTATTGCAGCAGGCTCTGAGAGGGATGTACAAGATGCCTGCAGCCCACCACGCTGACCAATATTGAGCTGGATGTGCCTGGCCTCCAGGAGTGTTTTTGAGGCAAGACCTGCAGGGAGCAGGAACAGTTTTGAGATGTCCAGCTGGTACAGTAGAAAACCAGGTGAGTTCTGAGCACACAAACACCTCTCCACATCCTGGCATATTGCTGTTTCCCTGTGCTCCACTACACAGCTCCATTTGTTATTTCTCACCAGGAAAAAGCTTTGGGCCATTTCAGTCCTATGTTTCAGCAATGCCCAGACCTGAGCTGCCAAAGAATGTGATTCCTCCATCCTACAGTTACACTACAAGTCATGAATAATAATAACACCCAGGACATGGGTCTCTGTTACAGCTGCAGCTCAGTGAGCCTTTTTGTCCTCTTTTTTCTTTATACCTCCTTGGACATGAATTCTAACTACAGCAGGTCAAAAATATAAACCAAACATTTAAAAATCACAATTCTTAACTTCGATGTCATTAAAATATACTGCCCACCTCAAACAATAGGTGATTCATTTGTGAAAGCTGATGATTTATTTATAAAGATGCAAAGTGTAAAGCTGCACTAAGATCTCAGGGCAAGAGAGTGAACCAAGCAGTGTGTTATGAAGCCTTTCACTGACACCTGCAGAAGTTAAAGTATTCAGGAGAGGGAGAAACACAACAGGGAGAACATCCTGAGCCTTAGAACAAAAGCAGGTAAGAGTTTCCTCAGACTCCTCCATTTCTGTCAGAAATAAATACTTGAATAGCAATTTTTAAATGGTGACTGGCCTCACTTGTAATATTATCAAATTCCACACATCTTCCAAAGGGCTTTCCTCTGTTTCTCTGCTCCACATCCTTTCCCCTCAAAAGCCAAAGCCTAGATTTTTTCAGAATAGTAACCAATAAACAGAGGAACAGGAACACTAGCAACAGGAAAGAAACGTTAGCAAATTCAAATATGAAAAATGAAGAAAAACAAAACCTTTTCAACAATGCCTAAGGAAGTCTACAAGTCCTAGGACTGGTCAGAAATTCTGTTAATCCAAGGATTGATTTTCAACTTTAGGATACACTCTCAAATTCTGCCAAATCTGTCATTAATCCTTAATGTAATACTAATTTCTGGGTGTTCTCTCCTATACACATTCAGATTAACCATTCCAGCATGAAATTTACAACTAAACAATACAGCTTTATTTGTAGAATATTTCCATGGGTGGTGAAGAATTCAGATGCATATGCATTCTCCTCACAGGGCACCCTGTGGAAACAGGAACCATGGCCAGTTTGGTTGCTGAGCTATGACATTTTCATGAGCTTCACCTGCTGCAGAGAGAAAGGAACAAGCAGAGAAAGCAGTGCAGATCCCTGACTCACCATCCCCCATCCTGACAGCAGCAGGAGCACCCCAGCATCCCTCACAGACAACAGGCACAGGGGGATGGCTCCAGCCCATGCCTTGATCTTCCTAGGTTTGGCCCCAGCCCATCACTACAGTCTTTACCAGAGTCAAGCCTCTAGTTTTTCTTCCTTAGCAGGAATTTTCCATCAATGGTTTCAGCTGGAAACTATCCACCTTCCCGCACCAGGAGAGGCAGAAAGCACTCAGGGAGAGCAAGCCCCAAACACTACAGAAGGTTTTGCATTTGCCAGGTGCCCCAGTAAGTCTGCCAGTGTCCCCTGGCTGCAGGGATGGGGTCTCAGATGCACCAGCAGAGCCAGGCACTCCCATCAGAGAGCCAAACCAGCAGGAGGAGTTGTTCCTGTCGGCATCCATGGCTCTGCTGCCCAAGAATTTTCCAGCCCTCGCAGACTGGAACAAAGAGGCTTTTCACAGAGATCCAGATTGCCTCCAGAGCCTGTCCCTTCTTTATTTACAGGAAGGCTCTTAGGTTTAGTCTGGGAAGGTCTGCAGATTGCCAGGGGCCTCTAGGGGAAGAATTCTGTCAAAGAATGTATCTTGCAATGCATGCTCAAAAGGGTCTGCTTTCTGATTCATTTGATCTTCCCTGGAAATTAACTTCACATCCCCAGCTCCATTGACTGTGCAGGATTTATCTTCAGATTATATTTGCCTTTCACACCTTTATGATCTTCTTTTTTCCTAAACAGCTCAATTACTTTGGATTTGTAGATCCAAAGACTTGCAGGGCCAAGTGGGTACCTAACTAGGAAGTTCTGTGATAAGGCTGGGCCAGAGGGCAGACTTCCCCTTCTGACTTCCATGTTTTTACCAGGTCTGCATCCCCAGCACTGCTGTTCAGCTGACACCAAAAAAGAGGCTGCTTCAGCACTGAGGGCAGCAGTAGGAGAGTGATGCCAAGGCAGAGAAAGTAAACACACATTGCCCCTTCTGGCCACCACTATTCATATCTACTCCAGCACAAACTGCACCACAGAAGTGTGATGAGAAAGAGGGCCCAAAGCAGATGTGTGTGTGGATCCAGGTAACACTGGTGGTGACCTCAAACTGCTCATCTGAGCATACTGTTTTCAGATGCAGGAAAAGGATTTAGTAACATACACATTGGTATTTAATCCTATTTAGCCACCCAAGAAGGTATTGCATATAGGACTGATGAGATACATGTTAAGTTCCTGAGGAGGCAAAATTCCACTTGAAGATTCAGATATCAACTCAGATCTGTCAAACACCCAGATGGCCCAGGAAAAGGCAAAGTTGCCTTGCAGACAGGGAGAAAGGCCATTGCCTCCATCCATCTGGTTGCTGCTGTATTCAAGGGGAGAGAAACAGCAATATTATCAGCTGATAACAAGGTCATATTTATCTTAGCTATCATGTACTGGTTTCCCTCAAATTACACAGAGAAGGCAGATACCTATTATTCCTGTCATCTGGCACAGGCCCTCTGCTTATGTACATATAGGGAATAGGCCCAGCCACTCAAGGTAGTATTATCAGACCCTACTTTTATAGATTTTCTGTAGAAAAATACCTGCAATCAGATTCCCCAAGATGTAGAGACATGAAATAAGTAAGATAGCACTGAATTCGTATCACCCATCTTCACCAACAACATCAGGCACATATGTAAGGACAGGACTGTATTCAAGCTAAAACAATAATGGAGTATTGGGGGCATGGAGCATAGCAAGGTATTTTCAATTGGGATGGTCTCATGATAGAAAAGAAGCAAGATTTGAAATAGATTTTGTCGGGTCATCTGATACACATAGTAGACAAGTTTTCATGCACAAAATAATCAGGAAGCAGTTACTTTAACGACAGAAGAGCATCTGGTACAAAATGCTAGCAGCAGCAGTATGGAAATGAGGTAAAAAAGCATCATGGAAGAAGATTCTCATCAAATAAAAAAATCCTGCATTAGCAGGATGGGATAATTTGGGATACTTTGGAATTTTATGATCCATGCACATGCGTGATGAAACTGATACTTTTTTAAAACAGTCCTGCTATCATGCTAGGATGAATTCCTGGGATGGTTTCTTGCAAAAAAAAAAAAAAAAAAATACAGTGCAGCCAGAAAGAACTGCAGCACTAAGATTCCATTTTAGCGAAATTGCCATTAACGTTTTTCACCTTATGTCAGCCAATGTTTTCCTCCACTTAGAAAAAGGTAGCCTTTCATACCCTGTATTTAATTCTATTTCAATTAACAGAATTCTATACCAGCTGCTCAGAGCCAATCAGTGATGCCCTTTCTTTTGTACAACAGACTGAAACACCTGTCTCCTTTATAATTACATGATTTTATTTTTGTTAGCAGTAGAATAAAGACAGTTAAATACTAACTTGATTAAAAGAAATATCTTCACATATGAGGGACAGTAACAAATAGTTGTATTGCTTATCTCATTCGTGGATTAAAAGTCACCCTGATGCTGAGGTTAGTTTGGGTGGGACAGCATTACAAGTGTTTGAGCCATGGGAGCAGCATTCTTCATACAATCACTGTGTTTTAGCTAACACAGTGGTTGGCCTCCCAGATGAGTCTATCAAGTAGCATCACTGTATGTTAAAGTAACTTCAGCTTTAAAGCCCCCAAAGCTATAATCATTGATGGGACTACCTGAAGAAATGAAGTGCTCAGGAAACAGTTGTTCCAATGAAAAAATCTTCACAGCAGCAGTCATCAAATGTTCATATGAGTACTAAAAATAAGTGCACAAGGTTTTACAACAAGTAGAAAACAAAACCAAAGGTATGTTGATGAATGCAGACTACCACCATGCAAGGTTAAGTTACATTCTGACTATCGTTTCCATTGAGATACCAGGGTTTTCCAGTATTCCTCCCTACTTATCTTTAGAGACTGAGCATGCATGGAATGCAAAATGTTTTTATCTAAAAGCACCAAATTCCTTAAAATACCAGACCTTTGTCCTCTCTGACCTGAAACACCAGTACAAGAACTTACGAACAGCTAAACTAGAAGTCACTAGCCATGGCACATGTAAGCAAAGTAGAAATGTACTGCATTTCTGAATGACTCAAAAAATAAAGCAAGGGTCAGACTTGGTTTGAGACTAGAATCACACAGAATCAACTTTTTCACAAAAGATGGCAAACTAAATTCCTATTTTTAAAAAATGCTAGAAAGATGTGTTTATAGAACCTTTATCAGTTAGTAACCATGAGGTTAAACACAGTGCTGTCTCTATTTAAAATGTCGCTTATGGATATTATTTAGTCTAACCCTTTGGATTTTTTTCAGAAAATTTCTCAGCAATACAGTGTTTGGCTAAGTTGTATAAGCAAAAACACCACGTGATCTTGACAGTTTTGTCACATACCCTTAGGGACTGTCCGTGACAATTAGCCACACGAGGACTGGATGAATGGAGGAGTCACATGCCACACCACCACCCCTCCTGCAAGCACTTCTTCTGTGATTCCCAGTGCCACCTGACTCAGATTGCAAGGAAGGTAAACCTCCTCCATTGCTCTCTCCTTGGCAAGGCATTTCAGGATCATGGCCAGGAAACTGAAGGCATGGGGCATCATTTGGGCAGGACCAAGTGTACCACTGTCTCCATCTGAGGGCAGAGAGGAGGGCTCTGGTAGATGGCAATATTTAGACTGCTGGTCATCTACCAGAAGCTACCAACACTCAGTGAGTGAGGTAATATTCAGTATGATAAAAGGAAGGCTACATGCCAGGAACAGACATTCCTCTGGGAAAACAGCGGATTTGAAAATGTGGGAAAGTCATATTTAAGTGCAAACTGATAGGGTTCTGAGCCTGGGTGAACAAGAAAACAACATCCTCAAGTCACGAGAGAAAACAGACAACCTCCCATAAATAGTTCCACTTTTAGGGCTGCTCTCTGGCTCT